>NW_027509886.1:0-301361 GCF_051311805.1 Agelaius phoeniceus | reverse complement strand
TGTTGCTGGCAGCTTTCGTTCTGGAAGGATCCAGCAGAGTTTGTAGATTCCTGGCTTGGCACTGCCCTGCCTGCCAGGCAGAGTGGCCACAAATGAAGGCCATTTTCCATGGGAAAAACGAAGTCCTTTCCCCAGGGTCTCAGTAATATGTTCAAGGTGGCGTTTGAGGCTCTAAGTACTTCCAGGGCCCTAGTTGCTGCCAGCTTTTCTTTGGAAAAATCCAGCAACGATTGCATCATTCTAGCTAGGCTCCCACTTTCTGCCAGGGTGAGTGGCTGCCAAGGGAGGCCATTTGCCATGGGAAAAAGAAGTCCTTTCCCCAGGGTCTGGGTGTCAGATGAAAGGTGGCCTTTGGGGTTCTGAGGACTTGTAGGGTAGTACTTACTGCTAGAGTAGAGGAAATGGATTCTATTTGAAATATCTGTCTAGAGGCTTTGCCCCACAGGTCCTGGTTGTCCTTGATGGGCTGCAGCTGTGAGCATTGAAGAGAACTGGGATAAAAGGGGGCGGCTTAGCCATTCAGGGAGAGCCTTGAAGGAGCCCTGAACTGGAAAGAACAGCATGCAGAAGAAAGCGTCTGTGCTGTGAAGATCTGCAGCCATAAGAACACACCGAGGAGGTATGGACTTTAGCAATCTGAGAACAGCATGATGGGACTCTAGAGAAATAGAACAACAACAAGTGGCAGCTTTAGATTTGGAGCAATCCAGCAAAGCTTGCAAATTTCTTGCTGGGCACCACCCTCTTGGTCAGGGCGAGTGGCCAGAAATGGAGGCCATTTTCCATGGGGAAAACGAAGTCATTGGCCCAGGCTCTGGGTGTCAGATGACTGGTGGCATCTGGGGCTGTAAGGACTTGCAGGTCCTAGTTGCTGGCAGCTTTCGTTCTGGAAGGATCCAGCACAGTTTGTAGATTCCTGGCTTGGCACTGCCCTGCCTGCCAGGCCAAGTGGCCACAAATGAAGGCCATTTTCCATGGGAAAAACGAAGTCCTTTCCCCAGGGTCTCAGTAATATGTTCAAGGTGGCGTTTGAGGCTCTAAGTACTTCCAGGGCCCTAGTTGCTGCCAGCTTTTCTTTTGGAAAAATCCAGCAACGATTGCATCATTCTAGCTAGGCTCCCACTTTCTGCCAGGGTGAGTGGCTGCCAAGGGAGGCCATTTGCCATGGGAAAAGAAGTCCTTTCCCCAGGGTCTGGGTGTCAGATGAAAGGTGGCCTTTGGGGTTCTGAGGACTTGTAGGGTAGTACTTACTGGCTAGAGTAGAGGAAATGGATTCTATTTGAATATCTGTCCCACAGGTCCTGGTTGTCCTTGAGGGCTGCAGCTGTGAGCATTGAAGAGAACTGGGATAAAAGGGGGCGGCGTAGCCATTCAGGAGAGCCTTGAAGGAGCCCTGAACTGGGAAAGAACAGCATGCAGAAGAAAGCGTCTGTGCTGTGAAGATCTGCAGCCATAAGAACACACCGAGGAGGTATGGACTTTAGCAATCTGAGAACAGCATGATGGGACTCTAGAGAAATAGAACAACAACAAGTGGCAGCCTTAGATTTGGAGCAATCCAGCAAAGCTTGCAAATTTCTTGCTGGGCACCACCCTCTTGGTCAGGGCGAGTGGCCAGAAATGGAGGCCATTTTCCATGGGGAAAACGAAGTCATTGGCCCAGGCTCTGGGTGTCAGATGACTGGTGGCATCTGGGGCTGTAAGGACTTGCAGGGTCCTAGTTGCTGGCAGCTTTCGTTCTGGAAGGATCCAGCAGAGTTTGTAGATTCCTGGCTTGGCACTGCCCTGCCTGCCAGGCCAAGTGGCCACAAATGAAGGCCATTTTCCATGGGAAAAACGAAGTCCTTTCCCAGGGTCTCAGGAATATGTTCAAGGTGGCGTTTGAGGCTCTAAGTACTTCCAGGGCCCTAGTTGCTGCAGCTTTTCTTTTGGAAAAATCCAGCAACGATTGCATCATTCTAGCTAGGCTCCCACTTTCTGCCAGGGTGAGTGGCTGCCAAGGGAGGCCATTTGCCATGGGAAAAAGAAGTCCTTTCCCCAGGGTCTGGGTGTCAGATGAAAGGTGGCCTTTGGGGTTCTGAGGACTTGTAGGGTAGTACTTACTGGCTAGAGTAGAGGAAATGGATTCTATTTGAATATCTGTCCCACAGGTCCTGGTTGTCCTTGATGGGCTGCAGCTGTGAGCATTGAAGAGAACTGGGATAAAAGGGGGCGGCGTAGCCATTCAGGGAGAGCCTTGAAGGAGCCCTGAACTGGGAAAGAACAGCATGCAGAAGAAAGCGTCTGTGCTGTGAAGATCTGCAGCCATAAGACACACCGAGGAGGTATGGACTTTAGCAATCTGAGAACAGCATGATGGGACTCTAGAGAAATAGAACAACAACAAGTGGTAGCTTTAGATTTGGAGCAATCCAGCAAAGCTTGCAAATTTCTTGCTGGGCACCACCCTCTTTGTCAGGGCGAGTGGCCAGAAATGGAGGCCATTTTCCATGGGGAAAACGAAGTCATTGGCCCAGGCTCTGGGTGTCAGATGACTGGTGGCATCTGGGGCTGTAAGGACTTGCAGGGTCCTAGTTGCTGGCAGCTTTCGTTCTGGAAGGATCCAGCAGAGTTTGTAGATTCCTGGCTTGGCACTGCCCTGCCTGCCAGGCCAAGTGGCCACAAATGAAGGCCATTTTCCATGGGAAAAACGAAGTCCTTTCCCCAGGGTCTCAGTAATATGTTCAAGGTGGCGTTTGAGGCTCTAAGTACTTCCAGGGCCCTAGTTGCTGCCAGCTTTTCTTTTGGAAAAATCCAGCAACGATTGCATCATTCTAGCTAGGCTCCCACTTTCTGCCAGGGTGAGTGGCTGCCAAGGGAGGCCATTTGCCATGGAAAAAGAAGTCCTTTCCCAGGGTCTGGGTGTCAGATGAAAGGTGGCCTTTGGGGTTCTGAGGACTTGTAGGGTAGTACTTACTGGCTAGAGTAGAGGAAATGGATTCTATTTGAATATCTGTCTAGAGGCTTTGCCCCACAGGTCCTGGTTGTCCTTGATGGGCTGCAGCTGTGAGCATTGAAGAGAACTGGGATAAAAGGGGGCGGCGTAGCCATTCAGGGAGAGCCTTGAAGGAGCCCTGAACTGGAAAGAACAGCATGCAGAAGAAAGCGTCTGTGCTGTGAAGATCTGCAGCCATAAGAACACACCGAGGAGGTATGGACTTTAGCAATCTGAGAACAGCATGATGGGACTCTAGAGAAATAGAACAACAACAAGTGGTAGCTTTAGATTTGGAGCAATCCAGCAAAGCTTGCAAATTTCTTGCTGGGCACCACCCTCTTGGTCAGGGCGAGTGGCCAGAAATGGAGGCCATTTTCCATGGGAAAACGAAGTCATTGGCCCAGGCTCTGGGTGTCAGATGACTGGTGGCATCTGGGGCTGTAAGGACTTGCAGGGTCCTAGTTGCTGGCAGCTTTCGTTCTGGAAGGATCCAGCAGAGTTTGTAGATTCCTGGCTTGGCACTGCCCTGCCTGCCAGGCAGAGTGGCCACAAATGAAGGCCATTTTCCATGGGAAAAACGAAGTCCTTTCCCCAGGGTCTCAGGAATATGTTCAAGGTGGCGTTTGAGGCTCTAAGTACTTCCAGGGCCCTAGTTGCTGCCAGCTTTTCTTTTGGAAAAATCCAGCAACGATTGCATCATTCTAGCTAGGCTCCCACTTTCTGCCAGGGTGAGTGGCTGCCAAGGGAGGCCATTTGCCATGGGAAAAAGAAGTCCTTTCCCCAGGGTCTGGGTGTCAGATGAAAGGTGGCCTTTGGGGTTCTGAGGACTTGTAGGGTAGTACTTACTGGCTAGAGTAGAGGAAATGGATTCTATTTGAATATCTGTCTAGAGGCTTTGCCCCACAGGTCCTGGTTGTCCTTGATGGGCTGCAGCTGTGAGCATTGAAGAGAACTGGGATAAAAGGGGGCGGCTTAGCCATTCAGGGAGAGCCTTGAAGGAGCCCTGAACTGGGAAAGAACAGCATGCAGAAGAAAGCGTCTGTGCTGTGAAGATCTGCAGCCATAAGAACACACCGAGGAGGTATGGACTTTAGCAATCTGAGAACAGCATGATGGGACTCTAGAGAAATAGAACAACAACAAGTGGTAGCTTTAGATTTGGAGCAATCCAGCAAAGCTTGCAAATTTCTTGCTGGGCACCACCCTCTTGGTCAGGGCGAGTGGCCAGAAATGGAGGCCATTTTCCATGGGGAAAACGAAGTCATTGGCCCAGGCTCTGGGTGTCAGATGACTGGTGGCATCTGGGGCTGTAAGGACTTGCAGGGTCCTAGTTGCTGGCAGCTTTCGTTCTGGAAGGATCCAGCAGAGTTTGTAGATTCCTGGCTTGGCACTGCCCTGCCTGCCAGGCAGAGTGGCCACAAATGAAGGCCATTTTCCATGGGAAAAACGAAGTCCTTTCCCCAGGGTCTCAGTAATATGTTCAAGGTGGCGTTTGAGGCTCTAAGTACTTCCAGGGCCCTAGTTGCTGCCAGCTTTTCTTTTGGAAAAATCCAGCAACGATTGCATCATTCTAGCTAGGCTCCCACTTTCTGCCAGGGTGAGTGGCTGCCAAGGGAGGCCATTTGCCATGGGAAAAAGAAGTCCTTTCCCCAGGGTCTGGGTGTCAGATGAAAGGTGGCCTTTGGGGTTCTGAGGACTTGTAGGGTAGTACTTACTGGCTAGAGTAGAGGAAATGGATTCTATTTGAATATCTGTCTAGAGGCTTTGCCCCACAGGTCCTGGTTGTCCTTGATGGGCTGCAGCTGTGAGCATTGAAGAGAACTGGGATAAAAGGGGGCGGCTTAGCCATTCAGGGAGAGCCTTGAAGGAGCCCTGAACTGGGAAAGAACAGCATGCAGAAGAAAGCGTCTGTGCTGTGAAGATCTGCAGCCATAAGAACACACCGAGGAGGTATGGACTTTAGCAATCTGAGAACAGCATGATGGGACTCTAGAGAAATAGAACAACAACAAGTGGCAGCTTTAGATTTGGAGCAATCCAGCAAAGCTTGCAAATTTCTTGCTGGGCACCACCCTCTTGGTCAGGGCGAGTGGCCAGAAATGGAGGCCATTTTCCATGGGGAAAACGAAGTCATTGGCCCAGGCTCTGGGTGTCAGATGACTGGTGGCATCTGGGGCTGTAAGGACTTGCAGGGTCCTAGTTGCTGGCAGCTTTCGTTCTGGAAGGATCCAGCACAGTTTGTAGATTCCTGGCTTGGCACTGCCCTGCCTGCCAGGCCAAGTGGCCACAAATGAAGGCCATTTTCCATGGGAAAAACGAAGTCCTTTCCCCAGGGTCTCAGTAATATGTTCAAGGTGGCGTTTGAGGCTCTAAGTACTTCCAGGGCCCTAGTTGCTGCCAGCTTTTCTTTTGGAAAAATCCAGCAACGATTGCATCATTCTAGCTAGGCTCCCACTTTCTGCCAGGGTGAGTGGCTGCCAAGGGAGGCCATTTGCCATGGGAAAAAGAAGTCCTTTCCCCAGGGTCTGGGTGTCAGATGAAAGGTGGCCTTTGGGGTTCTGAGGACTTGTAGGGTAGTACTTACTGGCTAGAGTAGAGGAAATGGATTCTATTTGAATATCTGTCCCACAGGTCCTGGTTGTCCTTGATGGGCTGCAGCTGTGAGCATTGAAGAGAACTGGGATAAAAGGGGGCGGCGTAGCCATTCAGGGAGAGCCTTGAAGGAGCCCTGAACTGGGAAAGAACAGCATGCAGAAGAAAGCGTCTGTGCTGTGAAGATCTGCAGCCATAAGAACACACCGAGGAGGTATGGACTTTAGCAATCTGAGAACAGCATGATGGGACTCTAGAGAAATAGAACAACAACAAGTGGCAGCTTTAGATTTGGAGCAATCCAGCAAAGCTTGCAAATTTCTTGCTGGGCACCACCCTCTTGGTCAGGGCGAGTGGCCAGAAATGGAGGCCATTTTCCATGGGGAAAACGAAGTCATTGGCCCAGGCTCTGGGTGTCAGATGACTGGTGGCATCTGGGGCTGTAAGGACTTGCAGGGTCCTAGTTGCTGGCAGCTTTCGTTCTGGAAGGATCCAGCAGAGTTTGTAGATTCCTGGCTTGGCACTGCCCTGCCTGCCAGGCCAAGTGGCCACAAATGAAGGCCATTTTCCATGGGAAAAACGAAGTCCTTTCCCCAGGGTCTCAGGAATATGTTCAAGGTGGCGTTTGAGGCTCTAAGTACTTCCAGGGCCCTAGTTGCTGCCAGCTTTTCTTTTGGAAAAATCCAGCAACGATTGCATCATTCTAGCTAGGCTCCCACTTTCTGCCAGGGTGAGTGGCTGCCAAGGGAGGCCATTTGCCATGGGAAAAAGAAGTCCTTTCCCCAGGGTCTGGGTGTCAGATGAAAGGTGGCCTTTGGGGTTCTGAGGACTTGTAGGGTAGTACTTACTGGCTAGAGTAGAGGAAATGGATTCTATTTGAATATCTGTCCCACAGGTCCTGGTTGTCCTTGATGGGCTGCAGCTGTGAGCATTGAAGAGAACTGGGATAAAAGGGGGCGGCGTAGCCATTCAGGGAGAGCCTTGAAGGAGCCCTGAACTGGGAAAGAACAGCATGCAGAAGAAAGCGTCTGTGCTGTGAAGATCTGCAGCCATAAGAACACACCGAGGAGGTATGGACTTTAGCAATCTGAGAACAGCATGATGGGACTCTAGAGAAATAGAACAACAACAAGTGGTAGCTTTAGATTTGGAGCAATCCAGCAAAGCTTGCAAATTTCTTGCTGGGCACCACCCTCTTGGTCAGGGCGAGTGGCCAGAAATGGAGGCCATTTTCCATGGGGAAAACGAAGTCATTGGCCCAGGCTCTGGGTGTCAGATGACTGGTGGCATCTGGGGCTGTAAGGACTTGCAGGGTCCTAGTTGCTGGCAGCTTTCGTTCTGGAAGGATCCAGCAGAGTTTGTAGATTCCTGGCTTGGCACTGCCCTGCCTGCCAGGCAGAGTGGCCACAAATGAAGGCCATTTTCCATGGGAAAAACGAAGTCCTTTCCCCAGGGTCTCAGGAATATGTTCAAGGTGGCGTTTGAGGCTCTAAGTACTTCCAGGGCCCTAGTTGCTGCCAGCTTTTCTTTTGGAAAAATCCAGCAACGATTGCATCATTCTAGCTAGGCTCCCACTTTCTGCCAGGGTGAGTGGCTGCCAAGGGAGGCCATTTGCCATGGGAAAAAGAAGTCCTTTCCCCAGGGTCTGGGTGTCAGATGAAAGGTGGCCTTTGGGGTTCTGAGGACTTGTAGGGTAGTACTTACTGGCTAGAGTAGAGGAAATGGATTCTATTTGAATATCTGTCTAGAGGCTTTGCCCCACAGGTCCTGGTTGTCCTTGATGGGCTGCAGCTGTGAGCATTGAAGAGAACTGGGATAAAAGGGGGCGGCGTAGCCATTCAGGGAGAGCCTTGAAGGAGCCCTGAACTGGGAAAGAACAGCATGCAGAAGAAAGCGTCTGTGCTGTGAAGATCTGCAGCCATAAGAACACACCGAGGAGGTATGGACTTTAGCAATCTGAGAACAGCATGATGGGACTCTAGAGAAATAGAACAACAACAAGTGGTAGCTTTAGATTTGGAGCAATCCAGCAAAGCTTGCAAATTTCTTGCTGGGCACCACCCTCTTGGTCAGGGCGAGTGGCCAGAAATGGAGGCCATTTTCCATGGGGAAAACGAAGTCATTGGCCCAGGCTCTGGGTGTCAGATGACTGGTGGCATCTGGGGCTGTAAGGACTTGCAGGGTCCTAGTTGCTGGCAGCTTTCGTTCTGGAAGGATCCAGCAGAGTTTGTAGATTCCTGGCTTGGCACTGCCCTGCCTGCCAGGCAGAGTGGCCACAAATGAAGGCCATTTTCCATGGGAAAAACGAAGTCCTTTCCCCAGGGTCTCAGTAATATGTTCAAGGTGGCGTTTGAGGCTCTAAGTACTTCCAGGGCCCTAGTTGCTGCCAGCTTTTCTTTTGGAAAAATCCAGCAACGATTGCATCATTCTAGCTAGGCTCCCACTTTCTGCCAGGGTGAGTGGCTGCCAAGGGAGGCCATTTGCCATGGGAAAAAGAAGTCCTTTCCCCAGGGTCTGGGTGTCAGATGAAAGGTGGCCTTTGGGGTTCTGAGGACTTGTAGGGTAGTACTTACTGGCTAGAGTAGAGGAAATGGATTCTATTTGAATATCTGTCTAGAGGCTTTGCCCCACAGGTCCTGGTTGTCCTTGATGGGCTGCAGCTGTGAGCATTGAAGAGAACTGGGATAAAAGGGGGCGGCTTAGCCATTCAGGGAGAGCCTTGAAGGAGCCCTGAACTGGGAAAGAACAGCATGCAGAAGAAAGCGTCTGTGCTGTGAAGATCTGCAGCCATAAGAACACACCGAGGAGGTATGGACTTTAGCAATCTGAGAACAGCATGATGGGACTCTAGAGAAATAGAACAACAACAAGTGGCAGCTTTAGATTTGGAGCAATCCAGCAAAGCTTGCAAATTTCTTGCTGGGCACCACCCTCTTGGTCAGGGCGAGTGGCCAGAAATGGAGGCCATTTTCCATGGGGAAAACGAAGTCATTGGCCCAGGCTCTGGGTGTCAGATGACTGGTGGCATCTGGGGCTGTAAGGACTTGCAGGGTCCTAGTTGCTGGCAGCTTTCGTTCTGGAAGGATCCAGCAGAGTTTGTAGATTCCTGGCTTGGCACTGCCCTGCCTGCCAGGCCAAGTGGCCACAAATGAAGGCCATTTTCCATGGGAAAAACGAAGTCCTTTCCCCAGGGTCTCAGGAATATGTTCAAGGTGGCGTTTGAGGCTCTAAGTACTTCCAGGGCCCTAGTTGCTGCCAGCTTTTCTTTTGGAAAAATCCAGCAACGATTGCATCATTCTAGCTAGGCTCCCACTTTCTGCCAGGGTGAGTGGCTGCCAAGGGAGGCCATTTGCCATGGGAAAAAGAAGTCCTTTCCCCAGGGTCTGGGTGTCAGATGAAAGGTGGCCTTTGGGGTTCTGAGGACTTGTAGGGTAGTACTTACTGGCTAGAGTAGAGGAAATGGATTCTATTTGAATATCTGTCCCACAGGTCCTGGTTGTCCTTGATGGGCTGCAGCTGTGAGCATTGAAGAGAACTGGGATAAAAGGGGGCGGCGTAGCCATTCAGGGAGAGCCTTGAAGGAGCCCTGAACTGGGAAAGAACAGCATGCAGAAGAAAGCGTCTGTGCTGTGAAGATCTGCAGCCATAAGAACACACCGAGGAGGTATGGACTTTAGCAATCTGAGAACAGCATGATGGGACTCTAGAGAAATAGAACAACAACAAGTGGTAGCTTTAGATTTGGAGCAATCCAGCAAAGCTTGCAAATTTCTTGCTGGGCACCACCCTCTTGGTCAGGGCGAGTGGCCAGAAATGGAGGCCATTTTCCATGGGGAAAACGAAGTCATTGGCCCAGGCTCTGGGTGTCAGATGACTGGTGGCATCTGGGGCTGTAAGGACTTGCAGGGTCCTAGTTGCTGGCAGCTTTCGTTCTGGAAGGATCCAGCAGAGTTTGTAGATTCCTGGCTTGGCACTGCCCTGCCTGCCAGGCCAAGTGGCCACAAATGAAGGCCATTTTCCATGGGAAAAACGAAGTCCTTTCCCCAGGGTCTCAGGAATATGTTCAAGGTGGCGTTTGAGGCTCTAAGTACTTCCAGGGCCCTAGTTGCTGCCAGCTTTTCTTTTGGAAAAATCCAGCAACGATTGCATCATTCTAGCTAGGCTCCCACTTTCTGCCAGGGTGAGTGGCTGCCAAGGGAGGCCATTTGCCATGGGAAAAAGAAGTCCTTTCCCCAGGGTCTGGGTGTCAGATGAAAGGTGGCCTTTGGGGTTCTGAGGACTTGTAGGGTAGTACTTACTGGCTAGAGTAGAGGAAATGGATTCTATTTGAATATCTGTCTAGAGGCTTTGCCCCACAGGTCCTGGTTGTCCTTGATGGGCTGCAGCTGTGAGCATTGAAGAGAACTGGGATAAAAGGGGGCGGCGTAGCCATTCAGGGAGAGCCTTGAAGGAGCCCTGAACTGGGAAAGAACAGCATGCAGAAGAAAGCGTCTGTGCTGTGAAGATCTGCAGCCATAAGAACACACCGAGGAGGTATGGACTTTAGCAATCTGAGAACAGCATGATGGGACTCTAGAGAAATAGAACAACAACAAGTGGTAGCTTTAGATTTGGAGCAATCCAGCAAAGCTTGCAAATTTCTTGCTGGGCACCACCCTCTTGGTCAGGGCGAGTGGCCAGAAATGGAGGCCATTTTCCATGGGGAAAACGAAGTCATTGGCCCAGGCTCTGGGTGTCAGATGACTGGTGGCATCTGGGGCTGTAAGGACTTGCAGGGTCCTAGTTGCTGGCAGCTTTCGTTCTGGAAGGATCCAGCAGAGTTTGTAGATTCCTGGCTTGGCACTGCCCTGCCTGCCAGGCAGAGTGGCCACAAATGAAGGCCATTTTCCATGGGAAAAACGAAGTCCTTTCCCCAGGGTCTCAGTAATATGTTCAAGGTGGCGTTTGAGGCTCTAAGTACTTCCAGGGCCCTAGTTGCTGCCAGCTTTTCTTTTGGAAAAATCCAGCAACGATTGCATCATTCTAGCTAGGCTCCCACTTTCTGCCAGGGTGAGTGGCTGCCAAGGGAGGCCATTTGCCATGGGAAAAAGAAGTCCTTTCCCCAGGGTCTGGGTGTCAGATGAAAGGTGGCCTTTGGGGTTCTGAGGACTTGTAGGGTAGTACTTACTGGCTAGAGTAGAGGAAATGGATTCTATTTGAATATCTGTCTAGAGGCTTTGCCCCACAGGTCCTGGTTGTCCTTGATGGGCTGCAGCTGTGAGCATTGAAGAGAACTGGGATAAAAGGGGGCGGCTTAGCCATTCAGGGAGAGCCTTGAAGGAGCCCTGAACTGGGAAAGAACAGCATGCAGAAGAAAGCGTCTGTGCTGTGAAGATCTGCAGCCATAAGAACACACCGAGGAGGTATGGACTTTAGCAATCTGAGAACAGCATGATGGGACTCTAGAGAAATAGAACAACAACAAGTGGTAGCTTTAGATTTGGAGCAATCCAGCAAAGCTTGCAAATTTCTTGCTGGGCACCACCCTCTTGGTCAGGGCGAGTGGCCAGAAATGGAGGCCATTTTCCATGGGGAAAACGAAGTCATTGGCCCAGGCTCTGGGTGTCAGATGACTGGTGGCATCTGGGGCTGTAAGGACTTGCAGGGTCCTAGTTGCTGGCAGCTTTCGTTCTGGAAGGATCCAGCAGAGTTTGTAGATTCCTGGCTTGGCACTGCCCTGCCTGCCAGGCAGAGTGGCCACAAATGAAGGCCATTTTCCATGGGAAAAACGAAGTCCTTTCCCCAGGGTCTCAGTAATATGTTCAAGGTGGCGTTTGAGGCTCTAAGTACTTCCAGGGCCCTAGTTGCTGCCAGCTTTTCTTTTGGAAAAATCCAGCAACGATTGCATCATTCTAGCTAGGCTCCCACTTTCTGCCAGGGTGAGTGGCTGCCAAGGGAGGCCATTTGCCATGGGAAAAAGAAGTCCTTTCCCCAGGGTCTGGGTGTCAGATGAAAGGTGGCCTTTGGGGTTCTGAGGACTTGTAGGGTAGTACTTACTGGCTAGAGTAGAGGAAATGGATTCTATTTGAATATCTGTCTAGAGGCTTTGCCCCACAGGTCCTGGTTGTCCTTGATGGGCTGCAGCTGTGAGCATTGAAGAGAACTGGGATAAAAGGGGGCGGCTTAGCCATTCAGGGAGAGCCTTGAAGGAGCCCTGAACTGGGAAAGAACAGCATGCAGAAGAAAGCGTCTGTGCTGTGAAGATCTGCAGCCATAAGAACACACCGAGGAGGTATGGACTTTAGCAATCTGAGAACAGCATGATGGGACTCTAGAGAAATAGAACAACAACAAGTGGCAGCTTTAGATTTGGAGCAATCCAGCAAAGCTTGCAAATTTCTTGCTGGGCACCACCCTCTTGGTCAGGGCGAGTGGCCAGAAATGGAGGCCATTTTCCATGGGGAAAACGAAGTCATTGGCCCAGGCTCTGGGTGTCAGATGACTGGTGGCATCTGGGGCTCTAAGGACTTGCAGGGTCCTAGTTGCTGGCAGCTTTCGTTCTGGAAGGATCCAGCACAGTTTGTAGATTCCTGGCTTGGCACTGCCCTGCCTGCCAGGCCAAGTGGCCACAAATGAAGGCCATTTTCCATGGGAAAAACGAAGTCCTTTCCCCAGGGTCTCAGTAATATGTTCAAGGTGGCGTTTGAGGCTCTAAGTACTTCCAGGGCCCTAGTTGCTGCCAGCTTTTCTTTTGGAAAAATCCAGCAACGATTGCATCATTCTAGCTAGGCTCCCACTTTCTGCCAGGGTGAGTGGCTGCCAAGGGAGGCCATTTGCCATGGGAAAAAGAAGTCCTTTCCCCAGGGTCTGGGTGTCAGATGAAAGGTGGCCTTTGGGGTTCTGAGGACTTGTAGGGTAGTACTTACTGGCTAGAGTAGAGGAAATGGATTCTATTTGAATATCTGTCCCACAGGTCCTGGTTGTCCTTGATGGGCTGCAGCTGTGAGCATTGAAGAGAACTGGGATAAAAGGGGGCGGCTTAGCCATTCAGGGAGAGCCTTGAAGGAGCCCTGAACTGGGAAAGAACAGCATGCAGAAGAAAGCGTCTGTGCTGTGAAGATCTGCAGCCATAAGAACACACCGAGGAGGTATGGACTTTAGCAATCTGAGAACAGCATGATGGGACTCTAGAGAAATAGAACAACAACAAGTGGCAGCTTTAGATTTGGAGCAATCCAGCAAAGCTTGCAAATTTCTTGCTGGGCACCACCCTCTTGGTCAGGGCGAGTGGCCAGAAATGGAGGCCATTTTCCATGGGGAAAACGAAGTCATTGGCCCAGGCTCTGGGTGTCAGATGACTGGTGGCATCTGGGGCTGTAAGGACTTGCAGGGTCCTAGTTGCTGGCAGCTTTCGTTCTGGAAGGATCCAGCAGAGTTTGTAGATTCCTGGCTTGGCACTGCCCTGCCTGCCAGGCCAAGTGGCCACAAATGAAGGCCATTTTCCATGGGAAAAACGAAGTCCTTTCCCCAGGGTCTCAGTAATATGTTCAAGGTGGCGTTTGAGGCTCTAAGTACTTCCAGGGCCCTAGTTGCTGCCAGCTTTTCTTTTGGAAAAATCCAGCAACGATTGCATCATTCTAGCTAGGCTCCCACTTTCTGCCAGGGTGAGTGGCTGCCAAGGGAGGCCATTTGCCATGGGAAAAAGAAGTCCTTTCCCCAGGGTCTGGGTGTCAGATGAAAGGTGGCCTTTGGGGTTCTGAGGACTTGTAGGGTAGTACTTACTGGCTAGAGTAGAGGAAATGGATTCTATTTGAATATCTGTCCCACAGGTCCTGGTTGTCCTTGATGGGCTGCAGCTGTGAGCATTGAAGAGAACTGGGATAAAAGGGGGCGGCGTAGCCATTCAGGGAGAGCCTTGAAGGAGCCCTGAACTGGGAAAGAACAGCATGCAGAAGAAAGCGTCTGTGCTGTGAAGATCTGCAGCCATAAGAACACACCGAGGAGGTATGGACTTTAGCAATCTGAGAACAGCATGATGGGACTCTAGAGAAATAGAACAACAACAAGTGGTAGCTTTAGATTTGGAGCAATCCAGCAAAGCTTGCAAATTTCTTGCTGGGCACCACCCTCTTGGTCAGGGCGAGTGGCCAGAAATGGAGGCCATTTTCCATGGGGAAAACGAAGTCATTGGCCCAGGCTCTGGGTGTCAGATGACTGGTGGCATCTGGGGCTGTAAGGACTTGCAGGGTCCTAGTTGCTGGCAGCTTTCGTTCTGGAAGGATCCAGCAGAGTTTGTAGATTCCTGGCTTGGCACTGCCCTGCCTGCCAGGCCAAGTGGCCACAAATGAAGGCCATTTTCCATGGGAAAAACGAAGTCCTTTCCCCAGGGTCTCAGGAATATGTTCAAGGTGGCGTTTGAGGCTCTAAGTACTTCCAGGGCCCTAGTTGCTGCCAGCTTTTCTTTTGGAAAAATCCAGCAACGATTGCATCATTCTAGCTAGGCTCCCACTTTCTGCCAGGGTGAGTGGCTGCCAAGGGAGGCCATTTGCCATGGGAAAAAGAAGTCCTTTCCCCAGGGTCTGGGTGTCAGATGAAAGGTGGCCTTTGGGGTTCTGAGGACTTGTAGGGTAGTACTTACTGGCTAGAGTAGAGGAAATGGATTCTATTTGAATATCTGTCTAGAGGCTTTGCCCCACAGGTCCTGGTTGTCCTTGATGGGCTGCAGCTGTGAGCATTGAAGAGAACTGGGATAAAAGGGGGCGGCGTAGCCATTCAGGGAGAGCCTTGAAGGAGCCCTGAACTGGGAAAGAACAGCATGCAGAAGAAAGCGTCTGTGCTGTGAAGATCTGCAGCCATAAGAACACACCGAGGAGGTATGGACTTTAGCAATCTGAGAACAGCATGATGGGACTCTAGAGAAATAGAACAACAACAAGTGGTAGCTTTAGATTTGGAGCAATCCAGCAAAGCTTGCAAATTTCTTGCTGGGCACCACCCTCTTGGTCAGGGCGAGTGGCCAGAAATGGAGGCCATTTTCCATGGGGAAAACGAAGTCATTGGCCCAGGCTCTGGGTGTCAGATGACTGGTGGCATCTGGGGCTGTAAGGACTTGCAGGGTCCTAGTTGCTGGCAGCTTTCGTTCTGGAAGGATCCAGCAGAGTTTGTAGATTCCTGGCTTGGCACTGCCCTGCCTGCCAGGCAGAGTGGCCACAAATGAAGGCCATTTTCCATGGGAAAAACGAAGTCCTTTCCCCAGGGTCTCAGTAATATGTTCAAGGTGGCGTTTGAGGCTCTAAGTACTTCCAGGGCCCTAGTTGCTGCCAGCTTTTCTTTTGGAAAAATCCAGCAACGATTGCATCATTCTAGCTAGGCTCCCACTTTCTGCCAGGGTGAGTGGCTGCCAAGGGAGGCCATTTGCCATGGGAAAAAGAAGTCCTTTCCCCAGGGTCTGGGTGTCAGATGAAAGGTGGCCTTTGGGGTTCTGAGGACTTGTAGGGTAGTACTTACTGGCTAGAGTAGAGGAAATGGATTCTATTTGAATATCTGTCTAGAGGCTTTGCCCCACAGGTCCTGGTTGTCCTTGATGGGCTGCAGCTGTGAGCATTGAAGAGAACTGGGATAAAAGGGGGCGGCTTAGCCATTCAGGGAGAGCCTTGAAGGAGCCCTGAACTGGGAAAGAACAGCATGCAGAAGAAAGCGTCTGTGCTGTGAAGATCTGCAGCCATAAGAACACACCGAGGAGGTATGGACTTTAGCAATCTGAGAACAGCATGATGGGACTCTAGAGAAATAGAACAACAACAAGTGGCAGCTTTCGATTTGGAGCAATCCAGCAAAGCTTGCAAATTTCTTGCTGGGCACCACCCTCTTGGTCAGGGCGAGTGGCCAGAAATGGAGGCCATTTTCCATGGGGAAAACGAAGTCATTGGCCCAGGCTCTGGGTGTCAGATGACTGGTGGCATCTGGGGCTCTAAGGACTTGCAGGGTCCTAGTTGCTGGCAGCTTTCGTTCTGGAAGGATCCAGCACAGTTTGTAGATTCCTGGCTTGGCACTGCCCTGCCTGCCAGGCCAAGTGGCCACAAATGAAGGCCATTTTCCATGGGAAAAACGAAGTCCTTTCCCCAGGGTCTCAGGAATATGTTCAAGGTGGCGTTTGAGGCTCTAAGTACTTCCAGGGCCCTAGTTGCTGCCAGCTTTTCTTTTGGAAAAATCCAGCAACGATTGCATCATTCTAGCTAGGCTCCCACTTTCTGCCAGGGTGAGTGGCTGCCAAGGGAGGCCATTTGCCATGGGAAAAAGAAGTCCTTTCCCCAGGGTCTGGGTGTCAGATGAAAGGTGGCCTTTGGGGTTCTGAGGACTTGTAGGGTAGTACTTACTGGCTAGAGTAGAGGAAATGGATTCTATTTGAATATCTGTCCCACAGGTCCTGGTTGTCCTTGATGGGCTGCAGCTGTGAGCATTGAAGAGAACTGGGATAAAAGGGGGCGGCGTAGCCATTCAGGGAGAGCCTTGAAGGAGCCCTGAACTGGGAAAGAACAGCATGCAGAAGAAAGCGTCTGTGCTGTGAAGATCTGCAGCCATAAGAACACACCGAGGAGGTATGGACTTTAGCAATCTGAGAACAGCATGATGGGACTCTAGAGAAATAGAACAACAACAAGTGGTAGCTTTAGATTTGGAGCAATCCAGCAAAGCTTGCAAATTTCTTGCTGGGCACCACCCTCTTGGTCAGGGCGAGTGGCCAGAAATGGAGGCCATTTTCCATGGGGAAAACGAAGTCATTGGCCCAGGCTCTGGGTGTCAGATGACTGGTGGCATCTGGGGCTGTAAGGACTTGCAGGGTCCTAGTTGCTGGCAGCTTTCGTTCTGGAAGGATCCAGCAGAGTTTGTAGATTCCTGGCTTGGCACTGCCCTGCCTGCCAGGCCAAGTGGCCACAAATGAAGGCCATTTTCCATGGGAAAAACGAAGTCCTTTCCCCAGGGTCTCAGTAATATGTTCAAGGTGGCGTTTGAGGCTCTAAGTACTTCCAGGGCCCTAGTTGCTGCCAGCTTTTCTTTTGGAAAAATCCAGCAACGATTGCATCATTCTAGCTAGGCTCCCACTTTCTGCCAGGGTGAGTGGCTGCCAAGGGAGGCCATTTGCCATGGGAAAAAGAAGTCCTTTCCCCAGGGTCTGGGTGTCAGATGAAAGGTGGCCTTTGGGGTTCTGAGGACTTGTAGGGTAGTACTTACTGGCTAGAGTAGAGGAAATGGATTCTATTTGAATATCTGTCTAGAGGCTTTGCCCCACAGGTCCTGGTTGTCCTTGATGGGCTGCAGCTGTGAGCATTGAAGAGAACTGGGATAAAAGGGGGCGGCGTAGCCATTCAGGGAGAGCCTTGAAGGAGCCCTGAACTGGGAAAGAACAGCATGCAGAAGAAAGCGTCTGTGCTGTGAAGATCTGCAGCCATAAGAACACACCGAGGAGGTATGGACTTTAGCAATCTGAGAACAGCATGATGGGACTCTAGAGAAATAGAACAACAACAAGTGGTAGCTTTAGATTTGGAGCAATCCAGCAAAGCTTGCAAATTTCTTGCTGGGCACCACCCTCTTGGTCAGGGCGAGTGGCCAGAAATGGAGGCCATTTTCCATGGGGAAAACGAAGTCATTGGCCCAGGCTCTGGGTGTCAGATGACTGGTGGCATCTGGGGCTGTAAGGACTTGCAGGGTCCTAGTTGCTGGCAGCTTTCGTTCTGGAAGGATCCAGCAGAGTTTGTAGATTCCTGGCTTGGCACTGCCCTGCCTGCCAGGCAGAGTGGCCACAAATGAAGGCCATTTTCCATGGGAAAAACGAAGTCCTTTCCCCAGGGTCTCAGGAATATGTTCAAGGTGGCGTTTGAGGCTCTAAGTACTTCCAGGGCCCTAGTTGCTGCCAGCTTTTCTTTTGGAAAAATCCAGCAACGATTGCATCATTCTAGCTAGGCTCCCACTTTCTGCCAGGGTGAGTGGCTGCCAAGGGAGGCCATTTGCCATGGGAAAAAGAAGTCCTTTCCCCAGGGTCTGGGTGTCAGATGAAAGGTGGCCTTTGGGGTTCTGAGGACTTGTAGGGTAGTACTTACTGGCTAGAGTAGAGGAAATGGATTCTATTTGAATATCTGTCTAGAGGCTTTGCCCCACAGGTCCTGGTTGTCCTTGATGGGCTGCAGCTGTGAGCATTGAAGAGAACTGGGATAAAAGGGGGCGGCTTAGCCATTCAGGGAGAGCCTTGAAGGAGCCCTGAACTGGGAAAGAACAGCATGCAGAAGAAAGCGTCTGTGCTGTGAAGATCTGCAGCCATAAGAACACACCGAGGAGGTATGGACTTTAGCAATCTGAGAACAGCATGATGGGACTCTAGAGAAATAGAACAACAACAAGTGGCAGCTTTAGATTTGGAGCAATCCAGCAAAGCTTGCAAATTTCTTGCTGGGCACCACCCTCTTGGTCAGGGCGAGTGGCCAGAAATGGAGGCCATTTTCCATGGGGAAAACGAAGTCATTGGCCCAGGCTCTGGGTGTCAGATGACTGGTGGCATCTGGGGCTCTAAGGACTTGCAGGGTCCTAGTTGCTGGCAGCTTTCGTTCTGGAAGGATCCAGCACAGTTTGTAGATTCCTGGCTTGGCACTGCCCTGCCTGCCAGGCCAAGTGGCCACAAATGAAGGCCATTTTCCATGGGAAAAACGAAGTCCTTTCCCCAGGGTCTCAGTAATATGTTCAAGGTGGCGTTTGAGGCTCTAAGTACTTCCAGGGCCCTAGTTGCTGCCAGCTTTTCTTTTGGAAAAATCCAGCAACGATTGCATCATTCTAGCTAGGCTCCCACTTTCTGCCAGGGTGAGTGGCTGCCAAGGGAGGCCATTTGCCATGGGAAAAAGAAGTCCTTTCCCCAGGGTCTGGGTGTCAGATGAAAGGTGGCCTTTGGGGTTCTGAGGACTTGTAGGGTAGTACTTACTGGCTAGAGTAGAGGAAATGGATTCTATTTGAATATCTGTCCCACAGGTCCTGGTTGTCCTTGATGGGCTGCAGCTGTGAGCATTGAAGAGAACTGGGATAAAAGGGGGCGGCTTAGCCATTCAGGGAGAGCCTTGAAGGAGCCCTGAACTGGGAAAGAACAGCATGCAGAAGAAAGCGTCTGTGCTGTGAAGATCTGCAGCCATAAGAACACACCGAGGAGGTATGGACTTTAGCAATCTGAGAACAGCATGATGGGACTCTAGAGAAATAGAACAACAACAAGTGGTAGCTTTAGATTTGGAGCAATCCAGCAAAGCTTGCAAATTTCTTGCTGGGCACCACCCTCTTGGTCAGGGCGAGTGGCCAGAAATGGAGGCCATTTTCCATGGGGAAAACGAAGTCATTGGCCCAGGCTCTGGGTGTCAGATGACTGGTGGCATCTGGGGCTGTAAGGACTTGCAGGGTCCTAGTTGCTGGCAGCTTTCGTTCTGGAAGGATCCAGCACAGTTTGTAGATTCCTGGCTTGGCACTGCCCTGCCTGCCAGGCCAAGTGGCCACAAATGAAGGCCATTTCCCATGGGAAAAACGAAGTCCTTTCCCCAGGGTCTCAGGAATATGTTCAAGGTGGCGTTTGAGGCTCTAAGTACTTCCAGGGCCCTAGTTGCTGCCAGCTTTTCTTTTGGAAAAATCCAGCAACGATTGCATCATTCTAGCTAGGCTCCCACTTTCTGCCAGGGTGAGTGGCTGCCAAGGGAGGCCATTTGCCATGGGAAAAAGAAGTCCTTTCCCCAGGGTCTGGGTGTCAGATGAAAGGTGGCCTTTGGGGTTCTGATGACTTGTAGGGTAGTACTTACTGGCTAGAGTAGAGGAAATGGATTCTATTTGAATATCTGTCCCACAGGTCCTGGTTGTCCTTGATGGGCTGCAGCTGTGAGCATTGAAGAGAACTGGGATAAAAGGGGGCGGCGTAGCCATTCAGGGAGAGCCTTGAAGGAGCCCTGAACTGGGAAAGAACAGCATGCAGAAGAAAGCGTCTGTGCTGTGAAGATCTGCAGCCATAAGAACACACCGAGGAGGTATGGACTTTAGCAATCTGAGAACAGCATGATGGGACTCTAGAGAAATAGAACAACAACAAGTGGTAGCTTTAGATTTGGAGCAATCCAGCAAAGCTTGCAAATTTCTTGCTGGGCACCACCCTCTTGGTCAGGGCGAGTGGCCAGAAATGGAGGCCATTTTCCATGGGGAAAACGAAGTCATTGGCCCAGGCTCTGGGTGTCAGATGACTGGTGGCATCTGGGGCTGTAAGGACTTGCAGGGTCCTAGTTGCTGGCAGCTTTCGTTCTGGAAGGATCCAGCACAGTTTGTAGATTCCTGGCTTGGCACTGCCCTGCCTGCCAGGCAGAGTGGCCAGAAATGAAGGCCATTTTCCATGGGAAAAACGAAGTCCTTTCCCCAGGGTCTCAGTAATATGTTCAAGGTGGCGTTTGAGGCTCTAAGTACTTCCAGGGCCCTAGTTGCTGCCAGCTTTTCTTTTGGAAAAATCCAGCAACGATTGCATCATTCTAGCTAGGCTCCCACTTTCTGCCAGGGTGAGTGGCTGCCAAGGGAGGCCATTTGCCATGGGAAAAAGAAGTCCTTTCCCCAGGGTCTGGGTGTCAGATGAAAGGTGGCCTTTGGGGTTCTGAGGACTTGTAGGGTAGTACTTACTGGCTAGAGTAGAGGAAATGGATTCTATTTGAATATCTGTCCCACAGGTCCTGGTTGTCCTTGATGGGCTGCAGCTGTGAGCATTGAAGAGAACTGGGATAAAAGGGGGCGGCGTAGCCATTCAGGGAGAGCCTTGAAGGAGCCCTGAACTGGGAAAGAACAGCATGCAGAAGAAAGCATCTGTGCTGTGAAGATCTGCAGCCATAAGAACACACCGAGGAGGTATGGACTTTAGCAATCTGAGAACAGCATGATGGGACTCTAGAGAAATAGAACAACAACAAGTGGTAGCTTTAGATTTGGAGCAATCCAGCAAAGCTTGCAAATTTCTTGCTGGGCACCACCCTCTTGGTCAGGGCGAGTGGCCAGAAATGGAGGCCATTTTCCATGGGGAAAACGAAGTCATTGGCCCAGGCTCTGGGTGTCAGATGACTGGTGGCATCTGGGGCTGTAAGGACTTGCAGGGTCCTAGTTGCTGGCAGCTTTCGTTCTGGAAGGATCCAGCACAGTTTGTAGATTCCTGGCTTGGCACTGCCCTGCCTGCCAGGCAGAGTGGCCACAAATGAAGGCCATTTCCCATGGGAAAAACGAAGTCCTTTCCCCAGGGTCTCAGGAATATGTTCAAGGTGGCGTTTGAGGCTCTAAGTACTTCCAGGGCCCTAGTTGCTGCCAGCTTTTCTTTTGGAAAAATCCAGCAACGATTGCATCATTCTAGCTAGGCTCCCACTTTCTGCCAGGGTGAGTGGCTGCCAAGGGAGGCCATTTGCCATGGGAAAAAGAAGTCCTTTCCCCAGGGTCTGGGTGTCAGATGAAAGGTGGCCTTTGGGGTTCTGAGGACTTGTAGGGTAGTACTTACTGGCTAGAGTAGAGGAAATGGATTCTATTTGAATATCTGTCCCACAGGTCCTGGTTGTCCTTGATGGGCTGCAGCTGTGAGCATTGAAGAGAACTGGGATAAAAGGGGGCGGCGTAGCCATTCAGGGAGAGCCTTGAAGGAGCCCTGAACTGGGAAAGAACAGCATGCAGAAGAAAGCGTCTGTGCTGTGAAGATCTGCAGCCATAAGAACACACCGAGGAGGTATGGACTTTAGCAATCTGAGAACAGCATGATGGGACTCTAGAGAAATAGAACAACAACAAGTGGTAGCTTTAGATTTGGAGCAATCCAGCAAAGCTTGCAAATTTCTTGCTGGGCACCACCCTCTTGGTCAGGGCGAGTGGCCAGAAATGGAGGCCATTTTCCATGGGGAAAACGAAGTCATTGGCCCAGGCTCTGGGTGTCAGATGACTGGTGGCATCTGGGGCTGTAAGGACTTGCAGGGTCCTAGTTGCTGGCAGCTTTCGTTCTGGAAGGATCCAGCACAGTTTGTAGATTCCTGGCTTGGCACTGCCCTGCCTGCCAGGCAGAGTGGCCACAAATGAAGGCCATTTTCCATGGGAAAAACGAAGTCCTTTCCCCAGGGTCTCAGGAATATGTTCAAGGTGGCGTTTGAGGCTCTAAGTACTTCCAGGGCCCTAGTTGCTGCCAGCTTTTCTTTTGGAAAAATCCAGCAACGATTGCATCATTCTAGCTAGGCTCCCACTTTCTGCCAGGGTGAGTGGCTGCCAAGGGAGGCCATTTGCCATGGGAAAAAGAAGTCCTTTCCCCAGGGTCTGGGTGTCAGATGAAAGGTGGCCTTTGGGGTTCTGAGGACTTGTAGGGTAGTACTTACTGGCTAGAGTAGAGGAAATGGATTCTATTTGAATATCTGTCCCACAGGTCCTGGTTGTCCTTGATGGGCTGCAGCTGTGAGCATTGAAGAGAACTGGGATAAAAGGGGGCGGCGTAGCCATTCAGGGAGAGCCTTGAAGGAGCCCTGAACTGGGAAAGAACAGCATGCAGAAGAAAGCGTCTGTGCTGTGAAGATCTGCAGCCATAAGAACACACCGAGGAGGTATGGACTTTAGCAATCTGAGAACAGCATTATGGGACTCTAGAGAAATAGAACAACAACAAGTGGTAGCTTTAGATTTGGAGCAATCCAGCAAAGCTTGCAAATTTCTTGCTGGGCACCACCCTCTTGGTCAGGGCGAGTGGCCAGAAATGGAGGCCATTTTCCATGGGGAAAACGAAGTCATTGGCCCAGGCTCTGGGTGTCAGATGACTGGTGGCATCTGGGGCTGTAAGGACTTGCAGGGTCCTAGTTGCTGGCAGCTTTCGTTCTGGAAGGATCCAGCACAGTTTGTAGATTCCTGGCTTGGCACTGCCCTGCCTGCCAGGCAGAGTGGCCACAAATGAAGGCCATTTTCCATGGGAAAAACGAAGTCCTTTCCCCAGGGTCTCAGTAATATGTTCAAGGTGGCGTTTGAGGCTCTAAGTACTTCCAGGGCCCTAGTTGCTGCCAGCTTTTCTTTTGGAAAAATCCAGCAACGATTGCATCATTCTAGCTAGGCTCCCACTTTCTGCCAGGGTGAGTGGCTGCCAAGGGAGGCCATTTGCCATGGGAAAAAGAAGTCCTTTCCCCAGGGTCTGGGTGTCAGATGAAAGGTGGCCTTTGGGGTTCTGAGGACTTGTAGGGTAGTACTTACTGGCTAGAGTAGAGGAAATGGATTCTATTTGAATATCTGTCTAGAGGCTTTGCCCCACAGGTCCTGGTTGTCCTTGATGGGCTGCAGCTGTGAGCATTGAAGAGAACTGGGATAAAAGGGGGCGGCTTAGCCATTCAGGGAGAGCCTTGAAGGAGCCCTGAACTGGGAAAGAACAGCATGCAGAAGAAAGCGTCTGTGCTGTGAAGATCTGCAGCCATAAGAACACACCGAGGAGGTATGGACTTTAGCAATCTGAGAACAGCATGATGGGACTCTAGAGAAATAGAACAACAACAAGTGGCAGCTTTAGATTTGGAGCAATCCAGCAAAGCTTGCAAATTTCTTGCTGGGCACCACCCTCTTGGTCAGGGCGAGTGGCCAGAAATGGAGGCCATTTTCCATGGGGAAAACGAAGTCATTGGCCCAGGCTCTGGGTGTCAGATGACTGGTGGCATCTGGGGCTGTAAGGACTTGCAGGGTCCTAGTTGCTGGCAGCTTTCGTTCTGGAAGGATCCAGCAGAGTTTGTAGATTCCTGGCTTGGCACTGCCCTGCCTGCCAGGCAGAGTGGCCACAAATGAAGGCCATTTTCCATGGGAAAAACGAAGTCCTTTCCCCAGGGTCTCAGTAATATGTTCAAGGTGGCGTTTGAGGCTCTAAGTACTTCCAGGGCCCTAGTTGCTGCCAGCTTTTCTTTTGGAAAAATCCAGCAACGATTGCATCATTCTAGCTAGGCTCCCACTTTCTGCCAGGGTGAGTGGCTGCCAAGGGAGGCCATTTGCCATGGGAAAAAGAAGTCCTTTCCCCAGGGTCTGGGTGTCAGATGAAAGGTGGCCTTTGGGGTTCTGAGGACTTGTAGGGTAGTACTTACTGGCTAGAGTAGAGGAAATGGATTCTATTTGAATATCTGTCCCACAGGTCCTGGTTGTCCTTGATGGGCTGCAGCTGTGAGCATTGAAGAGAACTGGGATAAAAGGGGGCGGCGTAGCCATTCAGGGAGAGCCTTGAAGGAGCCCTGAACTGGGAAAGAACAGCATGCAGAAGAAAGCGTCTGTGCTGTGAAGATCTGCAGCCATAAGAACACACCGAGGAGGTATGGACTTTAGCAATCTGAGAACAGCATGATGGGACTCTAGAGAAATAGAACAACAACAAGTGGTAGCTTTAGATTTGGAGCAATCCAGCAAAGCTTGCAAATTTCTTGCTGGGCACCACCCTCTTGGTCAGGGCGAGTGGCCAGAAATGGAGGCAATTTTCCATGGGGAAAACGAAGTCATTGGCCCAGGCTCTGGGTGTCAGATGACTGGTGGCATCTGGGGCTCTAAGGACTTGCAGGGTCCTAGTTGCTGGCAGCTTTCGTTCTGGAAGGATCCAGCAGAGTTTGTAGATTCCTGGCTTGGCACTGCCCTGCCTGCCAGGCAGAGTGGCCACAAATGAAGGCCATTTTCCATGGGAAAAACGAAGTCCTTTCCCCAGGGTCTCAGGAATATGTTCAAGGTGGCGTTTGAGGCTCTAAGTACTTCCAGGGCCCTAGTTGCTGCCAGCTTTTCTTTTGGAAAAATCCAGCAACGATTGCATCATTCTAGCTAGGCTCCCACTTTCTGCCAGGGTGAGTGGCTGCCAAGGGAGGCCATTTGCCATGGGAAAAAGAAGTCCTTTCCCCAGGGTCTGGGTGTCAGATGAAAGGTGGCCTTTGGGGTTCTGAGGACTTGTAGGGTACTACTTACTGGCTAGAGTAGAGGAAATGGATTCTATTTCAATATCTGTCTAGAGGCTTTGCCCCACAGGTCCTGGTTGTCCTTGATGGGCTGCAGCTGTGAGCATTGAAGAGAACTGGGATAAAAGGGGGCGGCTTAGCCATTCAGGGAGAGCCTTGAAGGAGCCCTGAACTGGGAAAGAACAGCATGCAGAAGAAAGCGTCTGTGCTGTGAAGATCTGCAGCCATAAGAACACACCGAGGAGGTATGGACTTTAGCAATCTGAGAACAGCATTATGGGACTCTAGAGAAATAGAAGAACAACAAGTGGCAGCTTTCGATTTGGAGCAATCCAGCAAAGCTTGCAAATTTCTTGCTGGGCACCACCCTCTTGGTCAGGGCGAGTGGCCAGAAATGGAGGCCATTTTCCATGGGGAAAACGAAGTCATTGGCCCAGGCTCTGGGTGTCAGATGACTGGTGGCATCTGGGGCTGTAAGGACTTGCAGGGTCCTAGTTGCTGGCAGCTTTCGTTCTGGAAGGATCCAGCACAGTTTGTAGATTCCTGGCTTGGCACTGCCCTGCCTGCCAGGCAGAGTGGCCACAAATGAAGGCCATTTTCCATGGGAAAAACGAAGTCCTTTCCCCAGGGTCTCAGGAATATGTTCAAGGTGGCGTTTGAGGCTCTAAGTACTTCCAGGGCCCTAGTTGCTGCCAGCTTTTCTTTTGGAAAAATCCAGCAACGATTGCATCATTCTAGCTAGGCTCCCACTTTCTGCCAGGGTGAGTGGCTGCCAAGGGAGGCCATTTGCCATGGGAAAAAGAAGTCCTTTCCCCAGGGTCTGGGTGTCAGATGAAAGGTGGCCTTTGGGGTTCTGAGGACTTGTAGGGTAGTACTTACTGGCTAGAGTAGAGGAAATGGATTCTATTTGAATATCTGTCCCACAGGTCCTGGTTGTCCTTGATGGGCTGCAGCTGTGAGCATTGAAGAGAACTGGGATAAAAGGGGGCGGCGTAGCCATTCAGGGAGAGCCTTGAAGGAGCCCTGAACTGGGAAAGAACAGCATGCAGAAGAAAGCGTCTGTGCTGTGAAGATCTGCAGCCATAAGAACACACCAAGGAGGTATGGACTTTAGCAATCTGAGAACAGCATGATGGGACTCTAGAGAAATAGAACAACAACAAGTGGTAGCTTTCGATTTGGAGCAATCCAGCAAAGCTTGCAAATTTCTTGCTGGGCACCACCCTCTTGGTCAGGGCGAGTGGCCAGAAATGGAGGCAATTTTCCATGGGGAAAACGAAGTCATTGGCCCAGGCTCTGGGTGTCAGATGACTGGTGGCATCTGGGGCTGTAAGGACTTGCAGGGTCCTAGTTGCTGGCAGCTTTCGTTCTGGAAGGATCCAGCACAGTTTGTAGATTCCTGGCTTGGCACTGCCCTGCCTGCCAGGCAGAGTGGCCACAAATGAAGGCCATTTTCCATGGGAAAAACGAAGTCCTTTCCCCAGGGTCTCAGTAATATGTTCAAGGTGGCGTTTGAGGCTCTAAGTACTTCCAGGGCCCTAGTTGCTGCCAGCTTTTCTTTTGGAAAAATCCAGCAACGATTGCATCATTCTAGCTAGGCTCCCACTTTCTGCCAGGGTGAGTGGCTGCCAAGGGAGGCCATTTGCCATGGGAAAAAGAAGTCCTTTCCCCAGGGTCTGGGTGTCAGATGAAAGGTGGCCTTTGGGGTTCTGAGGACTTGTAGGGTAGTACTTACTGGCTAGAGTAGAGGAAATGGATTCTATTTGAATATCTGTCTAGAGGCTTTGCCCCACAGGTCCTGGTTGTCCTTGATGGGCTGCAGCTGTGAGCATTGAAGAGAACTGGGATAAAAGGGGGCGGCTTAGCCATTCAGGGAGAGCCTTGAAGGAGCCCTGAACTGGGAAAGAACAGCATGCAGAAGAAAGCGTCTGTGCTGTGAAGATCTGCAGCCATAAGAACACACCGAGGAGGTATGGACTTTAGCAATCTGAGAACAGCATTATGGGACTCTAGAGAAATAGAAGAACAACAAGTGGCAGCTTTCGATTTGGAGCAATCCAGCAAAGCTTGCAAATTTCTTGCTGGGCACCACCCTCTTGGTCAGGGCGAGTGGCCAGAAATGGAGGCCATTTTCCATGGGGAAAACGAAGTCATTGGCCCAGGCTCTGGGTGTCAGATGACTGGTGGCATCTGGGGCTCTAAGGACTTGCAGGGTCCTAGTTGCTGGCAGCTTTCGTTCTGGAAGGATCCAGCACAGTTTGTAGATTCCTGGCTTGGCACTGCCCTGCCTGCCAGGCAGAGTGGCCACAAATGAAGGCCATTTTCCATGGGAAAAACGAAGTCCTTTCCCCAGGGTCTCAGTAATATGTTCAAGGTGGCGTTTGAGGCTCTAAGTACTTCCAGGGCCCTAGTTGCTGCCAGCTTTTCTTTTGGAAAAATCCAGCAACGATTGCATCATTCTAGCTAGGCTCCCACTTTCTGCCAGGGTGAGTGGCTGCCAAGGGAGGCCATTTGCCATGGGAAAAAGAAGTCCTTTCCCCAGGGTCTGGGTGTCAGATGAAAGGTGGCCTTTGGGGTTCTGAGGACTTGTAGGGTAGTACTTACTGGCTAGAGTAGAGGAAATGGATTCTATTTGAATATCTGTCTAGAGGCTTTGCCCCACAGGTCCTGGTTGTCCTTGATGGGCTGCAGCTGTGAGCATTGAAGAGAACTGGGATAAAAGGGGGCGGCTTAGCCATTCAGGGAGAGCCTTGAAGGAGCCCTGAACTGGGAAAGAACAGCATGCAGAAGAAAGCGTCTGTGCTGTGAAGATCTGCAGCCATAAGAACACACCAAGGAGGTATGGACTTTAGCAATCTGAGAACAGCATTATGGGACTCTAGAGAAATAGAAGAACAACAAGTGGCAGCTTTCGATTTGGAGCAATCCAGCAAAGCTTGCAAATTTCTTGCTGGGCACCACCCTCTTGGTCAGGGCGAGTGGCCAGAAATGGAGGCCATTTTCCATGGGGAAAACGAAGTCATTGGCCCAGGCTCTGGGTGTCAGATGACTGGTGGCATCTGGGGCTGTAAGGACTTGCAGGGTCCTAGTTGCTGGCAGCTTTCGTTCTGGAAGGATCCAGCAGAGTTTGTAGATTCCTGGCTTGGCACTGCCCTGCCTGCCAGGCAGAGTGGCCACAAATGAAGGCCATTTTCCATGGGAAAAACGAAGTCCTTTCCCCAGGGTCTCAGGAATATGTTCAAGGTGGCGTTTGAGGCTCTAAGTACTTCCAGGGCCCTAGTTGCTGCCAGCTTTTCTTTTGGAAAAATCCAGCAACGATTGCATCATTCTAGCTAGGCTCCCACTTTCTGCCAGGGTGAGTGGCTGCCAAGGGAGGCCATTTGCCATGGGAAAAAGAAGTCCTTTCCCCAGGGTCTGGGTGTCAGATGAAAGGTGGCCTTTGGGGTTCTGAGGACTTGTAGGGTAGTACTTACTGGCTAGAGTAGAGGAAATGGATTCTATTTGAATATCTGTCTAGAGGCTTTGCCCCACAGGTCCTGGTTGTCCTTGATGGGCTGCAGCTGTGAGCATTGAAGAGAACTGGGATAAAAGGGGGCGGCTTAGCCATTCAGGGAGAGCCTTGAAGGAGCCCTGAACTGGGAAAGAACAGCATGCAGAAGAAAGCGTCTGTGCTGTGAAGATCTGCAGCCATAAGAACACACCGAGGAGGTATGGACTTTAGCAATCTGAGAACAGCATGATGGGACTCTAGAGAAATAGAAGAACAACAAGTGGTAGCTTTCGATTTGGAGCAATCCAGCAAAGCTTGCAAATTTCTTGCTGGGCACCACCCTCTTGGTCAGGGCGAGTGGCCAGAAATGGAGGCCATTTTCCATGGGGAAAACGAAGTCATTGGCCCAGGCTCTGGGTGTCAGATGACTGGTGGCATCTGGGGCTCTAAGGACTTGCAGGGTCCTAGTTGCTGGCAGCTTTCGTTCTGGAAGGATCCAGCAGAGTTTGTAGATTCCTGGCTTGGCACTGCCCTGCCTGCCAGGCAGAGTGGCCACAAATGAAGGCCATTTTCCATGGGAAAAACGAAGTCCTTTCCCCAGGGTCTCAGGAATATGTTCAAGGTGGCGTTTGAGGCTCTAAGTACTTCCAGGGCCCTAGTTGCTGCCAGCTTTTCTTTTGGAAAAATCCAGCAACGATTGCATCATTCTAGCTAGGCTCCCACTTTCTGCCAGGGTGAGTGGCTGCCAAGGGAGGCCATTTGCCATGGGAAAAAGAAGTCCTTTCCCCAGGGTCTGGGTGTCAGATGAAAGGTGGCCTTTGGGGTTCTGAGGACTTGTAGGGTAGTACTTACTGGCTAGAGTAGAGGAAATGGATTCTATTTGAATATCTGTCCCACAGGTCCTGGTTGTCCTTGATGGGCTGCAGCTGTGAGCATTGAAGAGAACTGGGATAAAAGGGGGCGGCGTAGCCATTCAGGGAGAGCCTTGAAGGAGCCCTGAACTGGGAAAGAACAGCATGCAGAAGAAAGCGTCTGTGCTGTGAAGATCTGCAGCCATAAGAACACACCGAGGAGGTATGGACTTTAGCAATCTGAGAACAGCATGATGGGACTCTAGAGAAATAGAACAACAACAAGTGGTAGCTTTAGATTTGGAGCAATCCAGCAAAGCTTGCAAATTTCTTGCTGGGCACCACCCTCTTGGTCAGGGCGAGTGGCCAGAAATGGAGGCCATTTTCCATGGGGAAAACGAAGTCATTGGCCCAGGCTCTGGGTGTCAGATGACTGGTGGCATCTGGGGCTGTAAGGACTTGCAGGGTCCTAGTTGCTGGCAGCTTTCGTTCTGGAAGGATCCAGCACAGTTTGTAGATTCCTGGCTTGGCACTGCCCTGCCTGCCAGGCCAAGTGGCCACAAATGAAGGCCATTTTCCATGGGAAAAACGAAGTCCTTTCCCCAGGGTCTCAGGAATATGTTCAAGGTGGCGTTTGAGGCTCTAAGTACTTCCAGGGCCCTAGTTGCTGCCAGCTTTTCTTTTGGAAAAATCCAGCAACGATTGCATCATTCTAGCTAGGCTCCCACTTTCTGCCAGGGTGAGTGGCTGCCAAGGGAGGCCATTTGCCATGGGAAAAAGAAGTCCTTTCCCCAGGGTCTGGGTGTCAGATGAAAGGTGGCCTTTGGGGTTCTGAGGACTTGTAGGGTAGTACTTACTGGCTAGAGTAGAGGAAATGGATTCTATTTGAATATCTGTCCCACAGGTCCTGGTTGTCCTTGATGGGCTGCAGCTGTGAGCATTGAAGAGAACTGGGATAAAAGGGGGCGGCGTAGCCATTCAGGGAGAGCCTTGAAGGAGCCCTGAACTGGGAAAGAACAGCATGCAGAAGAAAGCGTCTGTGCTGTGAAGATCTGCAGCCATAAGAACACACCGAGGAGGTATGGACTTTAGCAATCTGAGAACAGCATGATGGGACTCTAGAGAAATAGAACAACAACAAGTGGCAGCTTTCGATTTGGAGCAATCCAGCAAAGCTTGCAAATTTCTTGCTGGGCACCACCCTCTTGGTCAGGGCGAGTGGCCAGAAATGGAGGCCATTTTCCATGGGGAAAACGAAGTCATTGGCCCAGGCTCTGGGTGTCAGATGACTGGTGGCATCTGGGGCTGTAAGGACTTGCAGGGTCCTAGTTGCTGGCAGCTTTCGTTCTGGAAGGATCCAGCACAGTTTGTAGATTCCTGGCTTGGCACTGCCCTGCCTGCCAGGCAGAGTGGCCACAAATGAAGGCCATTTTCCATGGGAAAAACGAAGTCCTTTCCCCAGGGTCTCAGGAATATGTTCAAGGTGGCGTTTGAGGCTCTAAGTACTTCCAGGGCCCTAGTTGCTGCCAGCTTTTCTTTTGGAAAAATCCAGCAACGATTGCATCATTCTAGCTAGGCTCCCACTTTCTGCCAGGGTGAGTGGCTGCCAAGGGAGGCCATTTGCCATGGGAAAAAGAAGTCCTTTCCCCAGGGTCTGGGTGTCAGATGAAAGGTGGCCTTTGGGGTTCTGAGGACTTGTAGGGTAGTACTTACTGGCTAGAGTAGAGGAAATGGATTCTATTTGAATATCTGTCCCACAGGTCCTGGTTGTCCTTGATGGGCTGCAGCTGTGAGCATTGAAGAGAACTGGGATAAAAGGGGGCGGCGTAGCCATTCAGGGAGAGCCTTGAAGGAGCCCTGAACTGGGAAAGAACAGCATGCAGAAGAAAGCGTCTGTGCTGTGAAGATCTGCAGCCATAAGAACACACCGAGGAGGTATGGACTTTAGCAATCTGAGAACAGCATGATGGGACTCTAGAGAAATAGAACAACAACAAGTGGTAGCTTTAGATTTGGAGCAATCCAGCAAAGCTTGCAAATTTCTTGCTGGGCACCACCCTCTTGGTCAGGGCGAGTGGCCAGAAATGGAGGCCATTTTCCATGGGGAAAACGAAGTCATTGGCCCAGGCTCTGGGTGTCAGATGACAGGTGGCATCTGGGGCTCTAAGGACTTGCAGGGTCCTAGTTGCTGGCAGCTTTCGTTCTGGAAGGATCCAGCTTAGTTTGTAGATTCCTGGCTTGGCACTGCCCTGCCTGCCAGGCAGAGTGGCCACAAATGAAGGCCATTTTCCATGGGAAAAACGAAGTCCTTTCCCCAGGGTCTCAGGAATATGTTCAAGGTGGCGTTTGAGGCTCTAAGTACTTCCAGGGCCCTAGTTGCTGCCAGCTTTTCTTTTGGAAAAATCCAGCAACGATTGCATCATTCTAGCTAGGCTCCCACTTTCTGCCAGGGTGAGTGGCTGCCAAGGGAGGCCATTTGCCATGGGAAAAAGAAGTCCTTTCCCCAGGGTCTGGGTGTCAGATGAAAGGTGGCCTTTGGGGTTCTGAGGACTTGTAGGGTAGTACTTACTGGCTAGAGTAGAGGAAATGGATTCTATTTGAATATCTGTCTAGAGGCTTTGCCCCACAGGTCCTGGTTGTCCTTGATGGGCTGCAGCTGTGAGCATTGAAGAGAACTGGGATAAAAGGGGGCGGCTTAGCCATTCAGGGAGAGCCTTGAAGGAGCCCTGAACTGGGAAAGAACAGCATGCAGAAGAAAGCGTCTGTGCTGTGAAGATCTGCAGCCATAAGAACACACCGAGGAGGTATGGACTTTAGCAATCTGAGAACAGCATTATGGGACTCTAGAGAAATAGAAGAACAACAAGTGGCAGCTTTCGATTTGGAGCAATCCAGCAAAGCTTGCAAATTTCTTGCTGGGCACCACCCTCTTGGTCAGGGCGAGTGGCCAGAAATGGAGGCCATTTTCCATGGGGAAAACGAAGTCATTGGCCCAGGCTCTGGGTGTCAGATGACTGGTGGCATCTGGGGCTGTAAGGACTTGCAGGGTCCTAGTTGCTGGCAGCTTTCGTTCTGGAAGGATCCAGCACAGTTTGTAGATTCCTGGCTTGGCACTGCCCTGCCTGCCAGGCAGAGTGGCCACAAATGAAGGCCATTTTCCATGGGAAAAACGAAGTCCTTTCCCCAGGGTCTCAGGAATATGTTCAAGGTGGCGTTTGAGGCTCTAAGTACTTCCAGGGCCCTAGTTGCTGCCAGCTTTTCTTTTGGAAAAATCCAGCAACGATTGCATCATTCTAGCTAGGCTCCCACTTTCTGCCAGGGTGAGTGGCTGCCAAGGGAGGCCATTTGCCATGGGAAAAAGAAGTCCTTTCCCCAGGGTCTGGGTGTCAGATGAAAGGTGGCCTTTGGGGTTCTGAGGACTTGTAGGGTAGTACTTACTGGCTAGAGTAGAGGAAATGGATTCTATTTGAATATCTGTCCCACAGGTCCTGGTTGTCCTTGATGGGCTGCAGCTGTGAGCATTGAAGAGAACTGGGATAAAAGGGGGCGGCGTAGCCATTCAGGGAGAGCCTTGAAGGAGCCCTGAACTGGGAAAGAACAGCATGCAGAAGAAAGCGTCTGTGCTGTGAAGATCTGCAGCCATAAGAACACACCAAGGAGGTATGGACTTTAGCAATCTGAGAACAGCATGATGGGACTCTAGAGAAATAGAACAACAACAAGTGGTAGCTTTCGATTTGGAGCAATCCAGCAAAGCTTGCAAATTTCTTGCTGGGCACCACCCTCTTGGTCAGGGCGAGTGGCCAGAAATGGAGGCAATTTTCCATGGGGAAAACGAAGTCATTGGCCCAGGCTCTGGGTGTCAGATGACTGGTGGCATCTGGGGCTGTAAGGACTTGCAGGGTCCTAGTTGCTGGCAGCTTTCGTTCTGGAAGGATCCAGCACAGTTTGTAGATTCCTGGCTTGGCACTGCCCTGCCTGCCAGGCAGAGTGGCCACAAATGAAGGCCATTTTCCATGGGAAAAACGAAGTCCTTTCCCCAGGGTCTCAGGAATATGTTCAAGGTGGCGTTTGAGGCTCTAAGTACTTCCAGGGCCCTAGTTGCTGCCAGCTTTTCTTTTGGAAAAATCCAGCAACGATTGCATCATTCTAGCTAGGCTCCCACTTTCTGCCAGGGTGAGTGGCTGCCAAGGGAGGCCATTTGCCATGGGAAAAAGAAGTCCTTTCCCCAGGGTCTGGGTGTCAGATGAAAGGTGGCCTTTGGGGTTCTGAGGACTTGTAGGGTAGTACTTACTGGCTAGAGTAGAGGAAATGGATTCTATTTGAATATCTGTCTAGAGGCTTTGCCCCACAGGTCCTGGTTGTCCTTGATGGGCTGCAGCTGTGAGCATTGAAGAGAACTGGGATAAAAGGGGGCGGCTTAGCCATTCAGGGAGAGCCTTGAAGGAGCCCTGAACTGGGAAAGAACAGCATGCAGAAGAAAGCGTCTGTGCTGTGAAGATCTGCAGCCATAAGAACACACCAAGGAGGTATGGACTTTAGCAATCTGAGAACAGCATTATGGGACTCTAGAGAAATAGAAGAACAACAAGTGGCAGCTTTCGATTTGGAGCAATCCAGCAAAGCTTGCAAATTTCTTGCTGGGCACCACCCTCTTGGTCAGGGCGAGTGGCCAGAAATGGAGGCCATTTTCCATGGGGAAAACGAAGTCATTGGCCCAGGCTCTGGGTGTCAGATGACTGGTGGCATCTGGGGCTCTAAGGACTTGCAGGGTCCTAGTTGCTGGCAGCTTTCGTTCTGGAAGGATCCAGCACAGTTTGTAGATTCCTGGCTTGGCACTGCCCTGCCTGCCAGGCAGAGTGGCCAGAAATGAAGGCCATTTTCCATGGGAAAAACGAAGTCCTTTCCCCAGGGTCTCAGGAATATGTTCAAGGTGGCGTTTGAGGCTCTAAGTACTTCCAGGGCCCTAGTTGCTGCCAGCTTTTCTTTTGGAAAAATCCAGCAACGATTGCATCATTCTAGCTAGGCTCCCACTTTCTGCCAGGGTGAGTGGCTGCCAAGGGAGGCCATTTGCCATGGGAAAAAGAAGTCCTTTCCCCAGGGTCTGGGTGTCAGATGAAAGGTGGCCTTTGGGGTTCTGAGGACTTGTAGGGTAGTACTTACTGGCTAGAGTAGAGGAAATGGATTCTATTTGAATATCTGTCTAGAGGCTTTGCCCCACAGGTCCTGGTTGTCCTTGATGGGCTGCAGCTGTGAGCATTGAAGAGAACTGGGATAAAAGGGGGCGGCTTAGCCATTCAGGGAGAGCCTTGAAGGAGCCCTGAACTGGGAAAGAACAGCATGCAGAAGAAAGCGTCTGTGCTGTGAAGATCTGCAGCCATAAGAACACACCAAGGAGGTATGGACTTTAGCAATCTGAGAACAGCATTATGGGACTCTAGAGAAATAGAAGAACAACAAGTGGCAGCTTTCGATTTGGAGCAATCCAGCAAAGCTTGCAAATTTCTTGCTGGGCACCACCCTCTTGGTCAGGGCGAGTGGCCAGAAATGGAGGCCATTTTCCATGGGGAAAACGAAGTCATTGGCCCAGGCTCTGGGTGTCAGATGACTGGTGGCATCTGGGGCTGTAAGGACTTGCAGGGTCCTAGTTGCTGGCAGCTTTCGTTCTGGAAGGATCCAGCACAGTTTGTAGATTCCTGGCTTGGCACTGCCCTGCCTGCCAGGCAGAGTGGCCACAAATGAAGGCCATTTTCCATGGGAAAAACGAAGTCCTTTCCCCAGGGTCTCAGGAATATGTTCAAGGTGGCGTTTGAGGCTCTAAGTACTTCCAGGGCCCTAGTTGCTGCCAGCTTTTCTTTTGGAAAAATCCAGCAACGATTGCATCATTCTAGCTAGGCTCCCACTTTCTGCCAGGGTGAGTGGCTGCCAAGGGAGGCCATTTGCCATGGGAAAAAGAAGTCCTTTCCCCAGGGTCTGGGTGTCAGATGAAAGGTGGCCTTTGGGGTTCTGAGGACTTGTAGGGTAGTACTTACTGGCTAGAGTAGAGGAAATGGATTCTATTTGAATATCTGTCCCACAGGTCCTGGTTGTCCTTGATGGGCTGCAGCTGTGAGCATTGAAGAGAACTGGGATAAAAGGGGGCGGCGTAGCCATTCAGGGAGAGCCTTGAAGGAGCCCTGAACTGGGAAAGAACAGCATGCAGAAGAAAGCGTCTGTGCTGTGAAGATCTGCAGCCATAAGAACACACCGAGGAGGTATGGACTTTAGCAATCTGAGAACAGCATGATGGGACTCTAGAGAAATAGAACAACAACAAGTGGTAGCTTTAGATTTGGAGCAATCCAGCAAAGCTTGCAAATTTCTTGCTGGGCACCACCCTCTTGGTCAGGGCGAGTGGCCAGAAATGGAGGCCATTTTCCATGGGGAAAACGAAGTCATTGGCCCAGGCTCTGGGTGTCAGATGACTGGTGGCATCTGGGGCTGTAAGGACTTGCAGGGTCCTAGTTGCTGGCAGCTTTCGTTCTGGAAGGATCCAGCACAGTTTGTAGATTCCTGGCTTGGCACTGCCCTGCCTGCCAGGCCAAGTGGCCACAAATGAAGGCCATTTTCCATGGGAAAAACGAAGTCCTTTCCCCAGGGTCTCAGGAATATGTTCAAGGTGGCGTTTGAGGCTCTAAGTACTTCCAGGGCCCTAGTTGCTGCCAGCTTTTCTTTTGGAAAAATCCAGCAACGATTGCATCATTCTAGCTAGGCTCCCACTTTCTGCCAGGGTGAGTGGCTGCCAAGGGAGGCCATTTGCCATGGGAAAAAGAAGTCCTTTCCCCAGGGTCTGGGTGTCAGATGAAAGGTGGCCTTTGGGGTTCTGAGGACTTGTAGGGTAGTACTTACTGGCTAGAGTAGAGGAAATGGATTCTATTTGAATATCTGTCCCACAGGTCCTGGTTGTCCTTGATGGGCTGCAGCTGTGAGCATTGAAGAGAACTGGGATAAAAGGGGGCGGCGTAGCCATTCAGGGAGAGCCTTGAAGGAGCCCTGAACTGGGAAAGAACAGCATGCAGAAGAAAGCGTCTGTGCTGTGAAGATCTGCAGCCATAAGAACACACCGAGGAGGTATGGACTTTAGCAATCTGAGAACAGCATGATGGGACTCTAGAGAAATAGAACAACAACAAGTGGCAGCTTTCGATTTGGAGCAATCCAGCAAAGCTTGCAAATTTCTTGCTGGGCACCACCCTCTTGGTCAGGGCGAGTGGCCAGAAATGGAGGCCATTTTCCATGGGGAAAACGAAGTCATTGGCCCAGGCTCTGGGTGTCAGATGACTGGTGGCATCTGGGGCTGTAAGGACTTGCAGGGTCCTAGTTGCTGGCAGCTTTCGTTCTGGAAGGATCCAGCAGAGTTTGTAGATTCCTGGCTTGGCACTGCCCTGCCTGCCAGGCCAAGTGGCCACAAATGAAGGCCATTTTCCATGGGAAAAACGAAGTCCTTTCCCCAGGGTCTCAGGAATATGTTCAAGGTGGCGTTTGAGGCTCTAAGTACTTCCAGGGCCCTAGTTGCTGCCAGCTTTTCTTTTGGAAAAATCCAGCAACGATTGCATCATTCTAGCTAGGCTCCCACTTTCTGCCAGGGTGAGTGGCTGCCAAGGGAGGCCATTTGCCATGGGAAAAAGAAGTCCTTTCCCCAGGGTCTGGGTGTCAGATGAAAGGTGGCCTTTGGGGTTCTGAGGACTTGTAGGGTACTACTTACTGGCTAGAGTAGAGGAAATGGATTCTATTTGAATATCTGTCCCACAGGTCCTGGTTGTCCTTGATGGGCTGCAGCTGTGAGCATTGAAGAGAACTGGGATAAAAGGGGGCGGCGTAGCCATTCAGGGAGAGCCTTGAAGGAGCCCTGAACTGGGAAAGAACAGCATGCAGAAGAAAGCGTCTGTGCTGTGAAGATCTGCAGCCATAAGAACACACCGAGGAGGTATGGACTTTAGCAATCTGAGAACAGCATGATGGGACTCTAGAGAAATAGAACAACAACAAGTGGTAGCTTTAGATTTGGAGCAATCCAGCAAAGCTTGCAAATTTCTTGCTGGGCACCACCCTCTTGGTCAGGGCGAGTGGCCAGAAATGGAGGCCATTTTCCATGGGGAAAACGAAGTCATTGGCCCAGGCTCTGGGTGTCAGATGACAGGTGGCATCTGGGGCTCTAAGGACTTGCAGGGTCCTAGTTGCTGGCAGCTTTCGTTCTGGAAGGATCCAGCTTAGTTTGTAGATTCCTGGCTTGGCACTGCCCTGCCTGCCAGGCAGAGTGGCCACAAATGAAGGCCATTTTCCATGGGAAAAACGAAGTCCTTTCCCCAGGGTCTCAGGAATATGTTCAAGGTGGCGTTTGAGGCTCTAAGTACTTCCAGGGCCCTAGTTGCTGCCAGCTTTTCTTTTGGAAAAATCCAGCAACGATTGCATCATTCTAGCTAGGCTCCCACTTTCTGCCAGGGTGAGTGGCTGCCAAGGGAGGCCATTTGCCATGGGAAAAAGAAGTCCTTTCCCCAGGGTCTGGGTGTCAGATGAAAGGTGGCCTTTGGGGTTCTGAGGACTTGTAGGGTAGTACTTACTGGCTAGAGTAGAGGAAATGGATTCTATTTGAATATCTGTCCCACAGGTCCTGGTTGTCCTTGATGGGCTGCAGCTGTGAGCATTGAAGAGAACTGGGATAAAAGGGGGCGGCGTAGCCATTCAGGGAGAGCCTTGAAGGAGCCCTGAACTGGGAAAGAACAGCATGCAGAAGAAAGCGTCTGTGCTGTGAAGATCTGCAGCCATAAGAACACACCGAGGAGGTATGGACTTTAGCAATCTGAGAACAGCATGATGGGACTCTAGAGAAATAGAACAACAACAAGTGGCAGCTTTAGATTTGGAGCAATCCAGCAAAGCTTGCAAATTTCTTGCTGGGCACCACCCTCTTGGTCAGGGCGAGTGGCCAGAAATGGAGGCCATTTTCCATGGGGAAAACGAAGTCATTGGCCCAGGCTCTGGGTGTCAGATGACTGGTGGCATCTGGGGCTCTAAGGACTTGCAGGGTCCTAGTTGCTGGCAGCTTTCGTTCTGGAAGGATCCAGCACAGTTTGTAGATTCCTGGCTTGGCACTGCCCTGCCTGCCAGGCAGAGTGGCCACAAATGAAGGCCATTTTCCATGGGAAAAACGAAGTCCTTTCCCCAGGGTCTCAGGAATATGTTCAAGGTGGCGTTTGAGGCTCTAAGTACTTCCAGGGCCCTAGTTGCTGCCAGCTTTTCTTTTGGAAAAATCCAGCAACGATTGCATCATTCTAGCTAGGCTCCCACTTTCTGCCAGGGTGAGTGGCTGCCAAGGGAGGCCATTTGCCATGGGAAAAAGAAGTCCTTTCCCCAGGGTCTGGGTGTCAGATGAAAGGTGGCCTTTGGGGTTCTGAGGACTTGTAGGGTAGTACTTACTGGCTAGAGTAGAGGAAATGGATTCTATTTGAATATCTGTCCCACAGGTCCTGGTTGTCCTTGATGGGCTGCAGCTGTGAGCATTGAAGAGAACTGGGATAAAAGGGGGCGGCGTAGCCATTCAGGGAGAGCCTTGAAGGAGCCCTGAACTGGGAAAGAACAGCATGCAGAAGAAAGCGTCTGTGCTGTGAAGATCTGCAGCCATAAGAACACACCGAGGAGGTATGGACTTTAGCAATCTGAGAACAGCATGATGGGACTCTAGAGAAATAGAACAACAACAAGTGGTAGCTTTCGATTTGGAGCAATCCAGCAAAGCTTGCAAATTTCTTGCTGGGCACCACCCTCTTGGTCAGGGCGAGTGGCCAGAAATGGAGGCCATTTTCCATGGGGAAAACGAAGTCATTGGCCCAGGCTCTGGGTGTCAGATGACTGGTGGCATCTGGGGCTGTAAGGACTTGCAGGGTCCTAGTTGCTGGCAGCTTTCGTTCTGGAAGGATCCAGCACAGTTTGTAGATTCCTGGCTTGGCACTGCCCTGCCTGCCAGGCAGAGTGGCCACAAATGAAGGCCATTTTCCATGGGAAAAACGAAGTCCTTTCCCCAGGGTCTCAGTAATATGTTCAAGGTGGCGTTTGAGGCTCTAAGTACTTCCAGGGCCCTAGTTGCTGCCAGCTTTTCTTTTGGAAAAATCCAGCAACGATTGCATCATTCTAGCTAGGCTCCCACTTTCTGCCAGGGTGAGTGGCTGCCAAGGGAGGCCATTTGCCATGGGAAAAAGAAGTCCTTTCCCCAGGGTCTGGGTGTCAGATGAAAGGTGGCCTTTGGGGTTCTGAGGACTTGTAGGGTAGTACTTACTGGCTAGAGTAGAGGAAATGGATTCTATTTGAATATCTGTCTAGAGGCTTTGCCCCACAGGTCCTGGTTGTCCTTGATGGGCTGCAGCTGTGAGCATTGAAGAGAACTGGGATAAAAGGGGGCGGCTTAGCCATTCAGGGAGAGCCTTGAAGGAGCCCTGAACTGGGAAAGAACAGCATGCAGAAGAAAGCGTCTGTGCTGTGAAGATCTGCAGCCATAAGAACACACCAAGGAGGTATGGACTTTAGCAATCTGAGAACAGCATGATGGGACTCTAGAGAAATAGAACAACAACAAGTGGCAGCTTTCGATTTGGAGCAATCCAGCAAAGCTTGCAAATTTCTTGCTGGGCACCACCCTCTTGGTCAGGGCGAGTGGCCAGAAATGGAGGCCATTTTCCATGGGGAAAACGAAGTCATTGGCCCAGGCTCTGGGTGTCAGATGACTGGTGGCATCTGGGGCTGTAAGGACTTGCAGGGTCCTAGTTGCTGGCAGCTTTCGTTCTGGAAGGATCCAGCAGAGTTTGTAGATTCCTGGCTTGGCACTGCCCTGCCTGCCAGGCAGAGTGGCCACAAATGAAGGCCATTTTCCATGGGAAAAACGAAGTCCTTTCCCCAGGGTCTCAGGAATATGTTCAAGGTGGCGTTTGAGGCTCTAAGTACTTCCAGGGCCCTAGTTGCTGCCAGCTTTTCTTTTGGAAAAATCCAGCAACGATTGCATCATTCTAGCTAGGCTCCCACTTTCTGCCAGGGTGAGTGGCTGCCAAGGGAGGCCATTTGCCATGGGAAAAAGAAGTCCTTTCCCCAGGGTCTGGGTGTCAGATGAAAGGTGGCCTTTGGGGTTCTGAGGACTTGTAGGGTAGTACTTACTGGCTAGAGTAGAGGAAATGGATTCTATTTGAATATCTGTCTAGAGGCTTTGCCCCACAGGTCCTGGTTGTCCTTGATGGGCTGCAGCTGTGAGCATTGAAGAGAACTGGGATAAAAGGGGGCGGCTTAGCCATTCAGGGAGAGCCTTGAAGGAGCCCTGAACTGGGAAAGAACAGCATGCAGAAGAAAGCGTCTGTGCTGTGAAGATCTGCAGCCATAAGAACACACCAAGGAGGTATGGACTTTAGCAATCTGAGAACAGCATTATGGGACTCTAGAGAAATAGAAGAACAACAAGTGGCAGCTTTCGATTTGGAGCAATCCAGCAAAGCTTGCAAATTTCTTGCTGGGCACCACCCTCTTGGTCAGGGCGAGTGGCCAGAAATGGAGGCCATTTTCCATGGGGAAAACGAAGTCATTGGCCCAGGCTCTGGGTGTCAGATGACTGGTGGCATCTGGGGCTGTAAGGACTTGCAGGGTCCTAGTTGCTGGCAGCTTTCGTTCTGGAAGGATCCAGCACAGTTTGTAGATTCCTGGCTTGGCACTGCCCTGCCTGCCAGGCAGAGTGGCCACAAATGAAGGCCATTTTCCATGGGAAAAACGAAGTCCTTTCCCCAGGGTCTCAGGAATATGTTCAAGGTGGCGTTTGAGGCTCTAAGTACTTCCAGGGCCCTAGTTGCTGCCAGCTTTTCTTTTGGAAAAATCCAGCAACGATTGCATCATTCTAGCTAGGCTCCCACTTTCTGCCAGGGTGAGTGGCTGCCAAGGGAGGCCATTTGCCATGGGAAAAAGAAGTCCTTTCCCCAGGGTCTGGGTGTCAGATGAAAGGTGGCCTTTGGGGTTCTGAGGACTTGTAGGGTAGTACTTACTGGCTAGAGTAGAGGAAATGGATTCTATTTGAATATCTGTCCCACAGGTCCTGGTTGTCCTTGATGGGCTGCAGCTGTGAGCATTGAAGAGAACTGGGATAAAAGGGGGCGGCGTAGCCATTCAGGGAGAGCCTTGAAGGAGCCCTGAACTGGGAAAGAACAGCATGCAGAAGAAAGCGTCTGTGCTGTGAAGATCTGCAGCCATAAGAACACACCGAGGAGGTATGGACTTTAGCAATCTGAGAACAGCATGATGGGACTCTAGAGAAATAGAAGAACAACAAGTGGCAGCTTTCGATTTGGAGCAATCCAGCAAAGCTTGCAAATTTCTTGCTGGGCACCACCCTCTTGGTCAGGGCGAGTGGCCAGAAATGGAGGCCATTTTCCATGGGGAAAACGAAGTCATTGGCCCAGGCTCTGGGTGTCAGATGACTGGTGGCATCTGGGGCTGTAAGGACTTGCAGGGTCCTAGTTGCTGGCAGCTTTCGTTCTGGAAGGATCCAGCACAGTTTGTAGATTCCTGGCTTGGCACTGCCCTGCCTGCCAGGCAGAGTGGCCACAAATGAAGGCCATTTTCCATGGGAAAAACGAAGTCCTTTCCCCAGGGTCTCAGGAATATGTTCAAGGTGGCGTTTGAGGCTCTAAGTACTTCCAGGGCCCTAGTTGCTGCCAGCTTTTCTTTTGGAAAAATCCAGCAACGATTGCATCATTCTAGCTAGGCTCCCACTTTCTGCCAGGGTGAGTGGCTGCCAAGGGAGGCCATTTGCCATGGGAAAAAGAAGTCCTTTCCCCAGGGTCTGGGTGTCAGATGAAAGGTGGCCTTTGGGGTTCTGAGGACTTGTAGGGTAGTACTTACTGGCTAGAGTAGAGGAAATGGATTCTATTTGAATATCTGTCCCACAGGTCCTGGTTGTCCTTGATGGGCTGCAGCTGTGAGCATTGAAGAGAACTGGGATAAAAGGGGGCGGCGTAGCCATTCAGGGAGAGCCTTGAAGGAGCCCTGAACTGGGAAAGAACAGCATGCAGAAGAAAGCGTCTGTGCTGTGAAGATCTGCAGCCATAAGAACACACCAAGGAGGTATGGACTTTAGCAATCTGAGAACAGCATGATGGGACTCTAGAGAAATAGAACAACAACAAGTGGTAGCTTTCGATTTGGAGCAATCCAGCAAAGCTTGCAAATTTCTTGCTGGGCACCACCCTCTTGGTCAGGGCGAGTGGCCAGAAATGGAGGCAATTTTCCATGGGGAAAACGAAGTCATTGGCCCAGGCTCTGGGTGTCAGATGACTGGTGGCATCTGGGGCTGTAAGGACTTGCAGGGTCCTAGTTGCTGGCAGCTTTCGTTCTGGAAGGATCCAGCACAGTTTGTAGATTCCTGGCTTGGCACTGCCCTGCCTGCCAGGCAGAGTGGCCACAAATGAAGGCCATTTTCCATGGGAAAAACGAAGTCCTTTCCCCAGGGTCTCAGTAATATGTTCAAGGTGGCGTTTGAGGCTCTAAGTACTTCCAGGGCCCTAGTTGCTGCCAGCTTTTCTTTTGGAAAAATCCAGCAACGATTGCATCATTCTAGCTAGGCTCCCACTTTCTGCCAGGGTGAGTGGCTGCCAAGGGAGGCCATTTGCCATGGGAAAAAGAAGTCCTTTCCCCAGGGTCTGGGTGTCAGATGAAAGGTGGCCTTTGGGGTTCTGAGGACTTGTAGGGTAGTACTTACTGGCTAGAGTAGAGGAAATGGATTCTATTTGAATATCTGTCTAGAGGCTTTGCCCCACAGGTCCTGGTTGTCCTTGATGGGCTGCAGCTGTGAGCATTGAAGAGAACTGGGATAAAAGGGGGCGGCTTAGCCATTCAGGGAGAGCCTTGAAGGAGCCCTGAACTGGGAAAGAACAGCATGCAGAAGAAAGCGTCTGTGCTGTGAAGATCTGCAGCCATAAGAACACACCAAGGAGGTATGGACTTTAGCAATCTGAGAACAGCATTATGGGACTCTAGAGAAATAGAAGAACAACAAGTGGCAGCTTTCGATTTGGAGCAATCCAGCAAAGCTTGCAAATTTCTTGCTGGGCACCACCCTCTTGGTCAGGGCGAGTGGCCAGAAATGGAGGCCATTTTCCATGGGGAAAACGAAGTCATTGGCCCAGGCTCTGGGTGTCAGATGACTGGTGGCATCTGGGGCTGTAAGGACTTGCAGGGTCCTAGTTGCTGGCAGCTTTCGTTCTGGAAGGATCCAGCACAGTTTGTAGATTCCTGGCTTGGCACTGCCCTGCCTGCCAGGCAGAGTGGCCACAAATGAAGGCCATTTTCCATGGGAAAAACGAAGTCCTTTCCCCAGGGTCTCAGTAATATGTTCAAGGTGGCGTTTGAGGCTCTAAGTACTTCCAGGGCCCTAGTTGCTGCCAGCTTTTCTTTTGGAAAAATCCAGCAACGATTGCATCATTCTAGCTAGGCTCCCACTTTCTGCCAGGGTGAGTGGCTGCCAAGGGAGGCCATTTGCCATGGGAAAAAGAAGTCCTTTCCCCAGGGTCTGGGTGTCAGATGAAAGGTGGCCTTTGGGGTTCTGAGGACTTGTAGGGTAGTACTTACTGGCTAGAGTAGAGGAAATGGATTCTATTTGAATATCTGTCCCACAGGTCCTGGTTGTCCTTGATGGGCTGCAGCTGTGAGCATTGAAGAGAACTGGGATAAAAGGGGGCGGCGTAGCCATTCAGGGAGAGCCTTGAAGGAGCCCTGAACTGGGAAAGAACAGCATGCAGAAGAAAGCGTCTGTGCTGTGAAGATCTGCAGCCATAAGAACACACCGAGGAGGTATGGACTTTAGCAATCTGAGAACAGCATGATGGGACTCTAGAGAAATAGAACAACAACAAGTGGTAGCTTTCGATTTGGAGCAATCCAGCAAAGCTTGCAAATTTCTTGCTGGGCACCACCCTCTTGGTCAGGGCGAGTGGCCAGAAATGGAGGCCATTTTCCATGGGGAAAACGAAGTCATTGGCCCAGGCTCTGGGTGTCAGATGACTGGTGGCATCTGGGGCTGTAAGGACTTGCAGGGTCCTAGTTGCTGGCAGCTTTCGTTCTGGAAGGATCCAGCACAGTTTGTAGATTCCTGGCTTGGCACTGCCCTGCCTGCCAGGCCAAGTGGCCACAAATGAAGGCCATTTTCCATGGGAAAAACGAAGTCCTTTCCCCAGGGTCTCAGGAATATGTTCAAGGTGGCGTTTGAGGCTCTAAGTACTTCCAGGGCCCTAGTTGCTGCCAGCTTTTCTTTTGGAAAAATCCAGCAACGATTGCATCATTCTAGCTAGGCTCCCACTTTCTGCCAGGGTGAGTGGCTGCCAAGGGAGGCCATTTGCCATGGGAAAAAGAAGTCCTTTCCCCAGGGTCTGGGTGTCAGATGAAAGGTGGCCTTTGGGGTTCTGAGGACTTGTAGGGTAGTACTTACTGGCTAGAGTAGAGGAAATGGATTCTATTTGAATATCTGTCCCACAGGTCCTGGTTGTCCTTGATGGGCTGCAGCTGTGAGCATTGAAGAGAACTGGGATAAAAGGGGGCGGCGTAGCCATTCAGGGAGAGCCTTGAAGGAGCCCTGAACTGGGAAAGAACAGCATGCAGAAGAAAGCGTCTGTGCTGTGAAGATCTGCAGCCATAAGAACACACCGAGGAGGTATGGACTTTAGCAATCTGAGAACAGCATGATGGGACTCTAGAGAAATAGAACAACAACAAGTGGCAGCTTTCGATTTGGAGCAATCCAGCAAAGCTTGCAAATTTCTTGCTGGGCACCACCCTCTTGGTCAGGGCGAGTGGCCAGAAATGGAGGCCATTTTCCATGGGGAAAACGAAGTCATTGGCCCAGGCTCTGGGTGTCAGATGACTGGTGGCATCTGGGGCTGTAAGGACTTGCAGGGTCCTAGTTGCTGGCAGCTTTCGTTCTGGAAGGATCCAGCACAGTTTGTAGATTCCTGGCTTGGCACTGCCCTGCCTGCCAGGCAGAGTGGCCACAAATGAAGGCCATTTTCCATGGGAAAAACGAAGTCCTTTCCCCAGGGTCTCAGGAATATGTTCAAGGTGGCGTTTGAGGCTCTAAGTACTTCCAGGGCCCTAGTTGCTGCCAGCTTTTCTTTTGGAAAAATCCAGCAACGATTGCATCATTCTAGCTAGGCTCCCACTTTCTGCCAGGGTGAGTGGCTGCCAAGGGAGGCCATTTGCCATGGGAAAAAGAAGTCCTTTCCCCAGGGTCTGGGTGTCAGATGAAAGGTGGCCTTTGGGGTTCTGAGGACTTGTAGGGTAGTACTTACTGGCTAGAGTAGAGGAAATGGATTCTATTTGAATATCTGTCCCACAGGTCCTGGTTGTCCTTGATGGGCTGCAGCTGTGAGCATTGAAGAGAACTGGGATAAAAGGGGGCGGCGTAGCCATTCAGGGAGAGCCTTGAAGGAGCCCTGAACTGGGAAAGAACAGCATGCAGAAGAAAGCGTCTGTGCTGTGAAGATCTGCAGCCATAAGAACACACCGAGGAGGTATGGACTTTAGCAATCTGAGAACAGCATGATGGGACTCTAGAGAAATAGAACAACAACAAGTGGTAGCTTTAGATTTGGAGCAATCCAGCAAAGCTTGCAAATTTCTTGCTGGGCACCACCCTCTTGGTCAGGGCGAGTGGCCAGAAATGGAGGCCATTTTCCATGGGGAAAACGAAGTCATTGGCCCAGGCTCTGGGTGTCAGATGACAGGTGGCATCTGGGGCTCTAAGGACTTGCAGGGTCCTAGTTGCTGGCAGCTTTCGTTCTGGAAGGATCCAGCTTAGTTTGTAGATTCCTGGCTTGGCACTGCCCTGCCTGCCAGGCAGAGTGGCCACAAATGAAGGCCATTTTCCATGGGAAAAACGAAGTCCTTTCCCCAGGGTCTCAGGAATATGTTCAAGGTGGCGTTTGAGGCTCTAAGTACTTCCAGGGCCCTAGTTGCTGCCAGCTTTTCTTTTGGAAAAATCCAGCAACGATTGCATCATTCTAGCTAGGCTCCCACTTTCTGCCAGGGTGAGTGGCTGCCAAGGGAGGCCATTTGCCATGGGAAAAAGAAGTCCTTTCCCCAGGGTCTGGGTGTCAGATGAAAGGTGGCCTTTGGGGTTCTGAGGACTTGTAGGGTAGTACTTACTGGCTAGAGTAGAGGAAATGGATTCTATTTGAATATCTGTCCCACAGGTCCTGGTTGTCCTTGATGGGCTGCAGCTGTGAGCATTGAAGAGAACTGGGATAAAAGGGGGCGGCGTAGCCATTCAGGGAGAGCCTTGAAGGAGCCCTGAACTGGGAAAGAACAGCATGCAGAAGAAAGCGTCTGTGCTGTGAAGATCTGCAGCCATAAGAACACACCGAGGAGGTATGGACTTTAGCAATCTGAGAACAGCATGATGGGACTCTAGAGAAATAGAACAACAACAAGTGGCAGCTTTAGATTTGGAGCAATCCAGCAAAGCTTGCAAATTTCTTGCTGGGCACCACCCTCTTGGTCAGGGCGAGTGGCCAGAAATGGAGGCCATTTTCCATGGGGAAAACGAAGTCATTGGCCCAGGCTCTGGGTGTCAGATGACTGGTGGCATCTGGGGCTGTAAGGACTTGCAGGGTCCTAGTTGCTGGCAGCTTTCGTTCTGGAAGGATCCAGCACAGTTTGTAGATTCCTGGCTTGGCACTGCCCTGCCTGCCAGGCAGAGTGGCCACAAATGAAGGCCATTTTCCATGGGAAAAACGAAGTCCTTTCCCCAGGGTCTCAGGAATATGTTCAAGGTGGCGTTTGAGGCTCTAAGTACTTCCAGGGCCCTAGTTGCTGCCAGCTTTTCTTTTGGAAAAATCCAGCAACGATTGCATCATTCTAGCTAGGCTCCCACTTTCTGCCAGGGTGAGTGGCTGCCAAGGGAGGCCATTTGCCATGGGAAAAAGAAGTCCTTTCCCCAGGGTCTGGGTGTCAGATGAAAGGTGGCCTTTGGGGTTCTGAGGACTTGTAGGGTAGTACTTACTGGCTAGAGTAGAGGAAATGGATTCTATTTGAATATCTGTCCCACAGGTCCTGGTTGTCCTTGATGGGCTGCAGCTGTGAGCATTGAAGAGAACTGGGATAAAAGGGGGCGGCGTAGCCATTCAGGGAGAGCCTTGAAGGAGCCCTGAACTGGGAAAGAACAGCATGCAGAAGAAAGCGTCTGTGCTGTGAAGATCTGCAGCCATAAGAACACACCGAGGAGGTATGGACTTTAGCAATCTGAGAACAGCATGATGGGACTCTAGAGAAATAGAACAACAACAAGTGGTAGCTTTCGATTTGGAGCAATCCAGCAAAGCTTGCAAATTTCTTGCTGGGCACCACCCTCTTGGTCAGGGCGAGTGGCCAGAAATGGAGGCCATTTTCCATGGGGAAAACGAAGTCATTGGCCCAGGCTCTGGGTGTCAGATGACTGGTGGCATCTGGGGCTGTAAGGACTTGCAGGGTCCTAGTTGCTGGCAGCTTTCGTTCTGGAAGGATCCAGCACAGTTTGTAGATTCCTGGCTTGGCACTGCCCTGCCTGCCAGGCAGAGTGGCCACAAATGAAGGCCATTTTCCATGGGAAAAACGAAGTCCTTTCCCCAGGGTCTCAGGAATATGTTCAAGGTGGCGTTTGAGGCTCTAAGTACTTCCAGGGCCCTAGTTGCTGCCAGCTTTTCTTTTGGAAAAATCCAGCAACGATTGCATCATTCTAGCTAGGCTCCCACTTTCTGCCAGGGTGAGTGGCTGCCAAGGGAGGCCATTTGCCATGGGAAAAAGAAGTCCTTTCCCCAGGGTCTGGGTGTCAGATGAAAGGTGGCCTTTGGGGTTCTGAGGACTTGTAGGGTAGTACTTACTGGCTAGAGTAGAGGAAATGGATTCTATTTGAATATCTGTCTAGAGGCTTTGCCCCACAGGTCCTGGTTGTCCTTGATGGGCTGCAGCTGTGAGCATTGAAGAGAACTGGGATAAAAGGGGGCGGCTTAGCCATTCAGGGAGAGCCTTGAAGGAGCCCTGAACTGGGAAAGAACAGCATGCAGAAGAAAGCGTCTGTGCTGTGAAGATCTGCAGCCATAAGAACACACCAAGGAGGTATGGACTTTAGCAATCTGAGAACAGCATGATGGGACTCTAGAGAAATAGAACAACAACAAGTGGCAGCTTTCGATTTGGAGCAATCCAGCAAAGCTTGCAAATTTCTTGCTGGGCACCACCCTCTTGGTCAGGGCGAGTGGCCAGAAATGGAGGCCATTTTCCATGGGGAAAACGAAGTCATTGGCCCAGGCTCTGGGTGTCAGATGACTGGTGGCATCTGGGGCTGTAAGGACTTGCAGGGTCCTAGTTGCTGGCAGCTTTCGTTCTGGAAGGATCCAGCAGAGTTTGTAGATTCCTGGCTTGGCACTGCCCTGCCTGCCAGGCAGAGTGGCCAGAAATGAAGGCCATTTTCCATGGGAAAAACGAAGTCCTTTCCCCAGGGTCTCAGGAATATGTTCAAGGTGGCGTTTGAGGCTCTAAGTACTTCCAGGGCCCTAGTTGCTGCCAGCTTTTCTTTTGGAAAAATCCAGCAACGATTGCATCATTCTAGCTAGGCTCCCACTTTCTGCCAGGGTGAGTGGCTGCCAAGGGAGGCCATTTGCCATGGGAAAAAGAAGTCCTTTCCCCAGGGTCTGGGTGTCAGATGAAAGGTGGCCTTTGGGGTTCTGAGGACTTGTAGGGTAGTACTTACTGGCTAGAGTAGAGGAAATGGATTCTATTTGAATATCTGTCTAGAGGCTTTGCCCCACAGGTCCTGGTTGTCCTTGATGGGCTGCAGCTGTGAGCATTGAAGAGAACTGGGATAAAAGGGGGCGGCTTAGCCATTCAGGGAGAGCCTTGAAGGAGCCCTGAACTGGGAAAGAACAGCATGCAGAAGAAAGCGTCTGTGCTGTGAAGATCTGCAGCCATAAGAACACACCAAGGAGGTATGGACTTTAGCAATCTGAGAACAGCATTATGGGACTCTAGAGAAATAGAAGAACAACAAGTGGCAGCTTTCGATTTGGAGCAATCCAGCAAAGCTTGCAAATTTCTTGCTGGGCACCACCCTCTTGGTCAGGGCGAGTGGCCAGAAATGGAGGCCATTTTCCATGGGGAAAACGAAGTCATTGGCCCAGGCTCTGGGTGTCAGATGACTGGTGGCATCTGGGGCTGTAAGGACTTGCAGGGTCCTAGTTGCTGGCAGCTTTCGTTCTGGAAGGATCCAGCAGAGTTTGTAGATTCCTGGCTTGGCACTGCCCTGCCTGCCAGGCAGAGTGGCCACAAATGAAGGCCATTTTCCATGGGAAAAACGAAGTCCTTTCCCCAGGGTCTCAGGAATATGTTCAAGGTGGCGTTTGAGGCTCTAAGTACTTCCAGGGCCCTAGTTGCTGCCAGCTTTTCTTTTGGAAAAATCCAGCAACGATTGCATCATTCTAGCTAGGCTCCCACTTTCTGCCAGGGTGAGTGGCTGCCAAGGGAGGCCATTTGCCATGGGAAAAAGAAGTCCTTTCCCCAGGGTCTGGGTGTCAGATGAAAGGTGGCCTTTGGGGTTCTGAGGACTTGTAGGGTAGTACTTACTGGCTAGAGTAGAGGAAATGGATTCTATTTGAATATCTGTCCCACAGGTCCTGGTTGTCCTTGATGGGCTGCAGCTGTGAGCATTGAAGAGAACTGGGATAAAAGGGGGCGGCGTAGCCATTCAGGGAGAGCCTTGAAGGAGCCCTGAACTGGGAAAGAACAGCATGCAGAAGAAAGCGTCTGTGCTGTGAAGATCTGCAGCCATAAGAACACACCGAGGAGGTATGGACTTTAGCAATCTGAGAACAGCATGATGGGACTCTAGAGAAATAGAACAACAACAAGTGGCAGCTTTAGATTTGGAGCAATCCAGCAAAGCTTGCAAATTTCTTGCTGGGCACCACCCTCTTGGTCAGGGCGAGTGGCCAGAAATGGAGGCCATTTTCCATGGGGAAAACGAAGTCATTGGCCCAGGCTCTGGGTGTCAGATGACAGGTGGCATCTGGGGCTCTAAGGACTTGCAGGGTCCTAGTTGCTGGCAGCTTTCGTTCTGGAAGGATCCAGCACAGTTTGTAGATTCCTGGCTTGGCACTGCCCTGCCTGCCAGGCCAAGTGGCCACAAATGAAGGCCATTTTCCATGGGAAAAACGAAGTCCTTTCCCCAGGGTCTCAGGAATATGTTCAAGGTGGCGTTTGAGGCTCTAAGTACTTCCAGGGCCCTAGTTGCTGCCAGCTTTTCTTTTGGAAAAATCCAGCAACGATTGCATCATTCTAGCTAGGCTCCCACTTTCTGCCAGGGTGAGTGGCTGCCAAGGGAGGCCATTTGCCATGGGAAAAAGAAGTCCTTTCCCCAGGGTCTGGGTGTCAGATGAAAGGTGGCCTTTGGGGTTCTGAGGACTTGTAGGGTAGTACTTACTGGCTAGAGTAGAGGAAATGGATTCTATTTGAATATCTGTCCCACAGGTCCTGGTTGTCCTTGATGGGCTGCAGCTGTGAGCATTGAAGAGAACTGGGATAAAAGGGGGCGGCGTAGCCATTCAGGGAGAGCCTTGAAGGAGCCCTGAACTGGGAAAGAACAGCATGCAGAAGAAAGCGTCTGTGCTGTGAAGATCTGCAGCCATAAGAACACACCGAGGAGGTATGGACTTTAGCAATCTGAGAACAGCAAGATGGGACTCTAGAGAAATAGAACAACAACAAGTGGTAGCTTTCGATTTGGAGCAATCCAGCAAAGCTTGCAAATTTCTTGCTGGGCACCACCCTCTTGGTCAGGGCGAGTGGCCAGAAATGGAGGCCATTTTCCATGGGGAAAACGAAGTCATTGGCCCAGGCTCTGGGTGTCAGATGACTGGTGGCATCTGGGGCTGTAAGGACTTGCAGGGTCCTAGTTGCTGGCAGCTTTCGTTCTGGAAGGATCCAGCAGAGTTTGTAGATTCCTGGCTTGGCACTGCCCTGCCTGCCAGGCAGAGTGGCCAGAAATGAAGGCCATTTTCCATGGGAAAAACGAAGTCCTTTCCCCAGGGTCTCAGGAATATGTTCAAGGTGGCGTTTGAGGCTCTAAGTACTTCCAGGGCCCTAGTTGCTGCCAGCTTTTCTTTTGGAAAAATCCAGCAACGATTGCATCATTCTAGCTAGGCTCCCACTTTCTGCCAGGGTGAGTGGCTGCCAAGGGAGGCCATTTGCCATGGGAAAAAGAAGTCCTTTCCCCAGGGTCTGGGTGTCAGATGAAAGGTGGCCTTTGGGGTTCTGAGGACTTGTAGGGTAGTACTTACTGGCTAGAGTAGAGGAAATGGATTCTATTTGAATATCTGTCCCACAGGTCCTGGTTGTCCTTGATGGGCTGCAGCTGTGAGCATTGAAGAGAACTGGGATAAAAGGGGGCGGCGTAGCCATTCAGGGAGAGCCTTGAAGGAGCCCTGAACTGGGAAAGAACAGCATGCAGAAGAAAGCGTCTGTGCTGTGAAGATCTGCAGCCATAAGAACACACCGAGGAGGTATGGACTTTAGCAATCTGAGAACAGCATGATGGGACTCTAGAGAAATAGAACAACAACAAGTGGTAGCTTTCGATTTGGAGCAATCCAGCAAAGCTTGCAAATTTCTTGCTGGGCACCACCCTCTTGGTCAGGGCGAGTGGCCAGAAATGGAGGCCATTTTCCATGGGGAAAACGAAGTCATTGGCCCAGGCTCTGGGTGTCAGATGACTGGTGGCATCTGGGGCTGTAAGGACTTGCAGGGTCCTAGTTGCTGGCAGCTTTCGTTCTGGAAGGATCCAGCACAGTTTGTAGATTCCTGGCTTGGCACTGCCCTGCCTGCCAGGCAGAGTGGCCACAAATGAAGGCCATTTTCCATGGGAAAAACGAAGTCCTTTCCCCAGGGTCTCAGTAATATGTTCAAGGTGGCGTTTGAGGCTCTAAGTACTTCCAGGGCCCTAGTTGCTGCCAGCTTTTCTTTTGGAAAAATCCAGCAACGATTGCATCATTCTAGCTAGGCTCCCACTTTCTGCCAGGGTGAGTGGCTGCCAAGGGAGGCCATTTGCCATGGGAAAAAGAAGTCCTTTCCCCAGGGTCTGGGTGTCAGATGAAAGGTGGCCTTTGGGGTTCTGAGGACTTGTAGGGTAGTACTTACTGGCTAGAGTAGAGGAAATGGATTCTATTTGAATATCTGTCTAGAGGCTTTGCCCCACAGGTCCTGGTTGTCCTTGATGGGCTGCAGCTGTGAGCATTGAAGAGAACTGGGATAAAAGGGGGCGGCTTAGCCATTCAGGGAGAGCCTTGAAGGAGCCCTGAACTGGGAAAGAACAGCATGCAGAAGAAAGCGTCTGTGCTGTGAAGATCTGCAGCCATAAGAACACACCAAGGAGGTATGGACTTTAGCAATCTGAGAACAGCATGATGGGACTCTAGAGAAATAGAACAACAACAAGTGGCAGCTTTCGATTTGGAGCAATCCAGCAAAGCTTGCAAATTTCTTGCTGGGCACCACCCTCTTGGTCAGGGCGAGTGGCCAGAAATGGAGGCCATTTTCCATGGGGAAAACGAAGTCATTGGCCCAGGCTCTGGGTGTCAGATGACTGGTGGCATCTGGGGCTGTAAGGACTTGCAGGGTCCTAGTTGCTGGCAGCTTTCGTTCTGGAAGGATCCAGCAGAGTTTGTAGATTCCTGGCTTGGCACTGCCCTGCCTGCCAGGCAGAGTGGCCAGAAATGAAGGCCATTTTCCATGGGAAAAACGAAGTCCTTTCCCCAGGGTCTCAGTAATATGTTCAAGGTGGCGTTTGAGGCTCTAAGTACTTCCAGGGCCCTAGTTGCTGCCAGCTTTTCTTTTGGAAAAATCCAGCAACGATTGCATCATTCTAGCTAGGCTCCCACTTTCTGCCAGGGTGAGTGGCTGCCAAGGGAGGCCATTTGCCATGGGAAAAAGAAGTCCTTTCCCCAGGGTCTGGGTGTCAGATGAAAGGTGGCCTTTGGGGTTCTGAGGACTTGTAGGGTAGTACTTACTGGCTAGAGTAGAGGAAATGGATTCTATTTGAATATCTGTCTAGAGGCTTTGCCCCACAGGTCCTGGTTGTCCTTGATGGGCTGCAGCTGTGAGCATTGAAGAGAACTGGGATAAAAGGGGGCGGCTTAGCCATTCAGGGAGAGCCTTGAAGGAGCCCTGAACTGGGAAAGAACAGCATGCAGAAGAAAGCGTCTGTGCTGTGAAGATCTGCAGCCATAAGAACACACCAAGGAGGTATGGACTTTAGCAATCTGAGAACAGCATTATGGGACTCTAGAGAAATAGAAGAACAACAAGTGGCAGCTTTCGATTTGGAGCAATCCAGCAAAGCTTGCAAATTTCTTGCTGGGCACCACCCTCTTGGTCAGGGCGAGTGGCCAGAAATGGAGGCCATTTTCCATGGGGAAAACTAAGTCATTGGCCCAGGCTCTGGGTGTCAGATGACTGGTGGCATCTGGGGCTGTAAGGACTTGCAGGGTCCTAGTTGCTGGCAGCTTTCGTTCTGGAAGGATCCAGCACAGTTTGTAGATTCCTGGCTTGGCACTGCCCTGCCTGCCAGGCAGAGTGGCCACAAATGAAGGCCATTTTCCATGGGAAAAACGAAGTCCTTTCCCCAGGGTCTCAGGAATATGTTCAAGGTGGCGTTTGAGGCTCTAAGTACTTCCAGGGCCCTAGTTGCTGCCAGCTTTTCTTTTGGAAAAATCCAGCAACGATTGCATCATTCTAGCTAGGCTCCCACTTTCTGCCAGGGTGAGTGGCTGCCAAGGGAGGCCATTTGCCATGGGAAAAAGAAGTCCTTTCCCCAGGGTCTGGGTGTCAGATGAAAGGTGGCCTTTGGGGTTCTGAGGACTTGTAGGGTAGTACTTACTGGCTAGAGTAGAGGAAATGGATTCTATTTGAATATCTGTCCCACAGGTCCTGGTTGTCCTTGATGGGCTGCAGCTGTGAGCATTGAAGAGAACTGGGATAAAAGGGGGCGGCGTAGCCATTCAGGGAGAGCCTTGAAGGAGCCCTGAACTGGGAAAGAACAGCATGCAGAAGAAAGCGTCTGTGCTGTGAAGATCTGCAGCCATAAGAACACACCGAGGAGGTATGGACTTTAGCAATCTGAGAACAGCATGATGGGACTCTAGAGAAATAGAACAACAACAAGTGGCAGCTTTCGATTTGGAGCAATCCAGCAAAGCTTGCAAATTTCTTGCTGGGCACCACCCTCTTGGTCAGGGCGAGTGGCCAGAAATGGAGGCCATTTTCCATGGGGAAAACGAAGTCATTGGCCCAGGCTCTGGGTGTCAGATGACTGGTGGCATCTGGGGCTGTAAGGACTTGCAGGGTCCTAGTTGCTGGCAGCTTTCGTTCTGGAAGGATCCAGCAGAGTTTGTAGATTCCTGGCTTGGCACTGCCCTGCCTGCCAGGCAGAGTGGCCACAAATGAAGGCCATTTTCCATGGGAAAAACGAAGTCCTTTCCCCAGGGTCTCAGGAATATGTTCAAGGTGGCGTTTGAGGCTCTAAGTACTTCCAGGGCCCTAGTTGCTGCCAGCTTTTCTTTTGGAAAAATCCAGCAACGATTGCATCATTCTAGCTAGGCTCCCACTTTCTGCCAGGGTGAGTGGCTGCCAAGGGAGGCCATTTGCCATGGGAAAAAGAAGTCCTTTCCCCAGGGTCTGGGTGTCAGATGAAAGGTGGCCTTTGGGGTTCTGAGGACTTGTAGGGTAGTACTTACTGGCTAGAGTAGAGGAAATGGATTCTATTTGAATATCTGTCCCACAGGTCCTGGTTGTCCTTGATGGGCTGCAGCTGTGAGCATTGAAGAGAACTGGGATAAAAGGGGGCGGCGTAGCCATTCAGGGAGAGCCTTGAAGGAGCCCTGAACTGGGAAAGAACAGCATGCAGAAGAAAGCGTCTGTGCTGTGAAGATCTGCAGCCATAAGAACACACCGAGGAGGTATGGACTTTAGCAATCTGAGAACAGCATGATGGGACTCTAGAGAAATAGAACAACAACAAGTGGTAGCTTTAGATTTGGAGCAATCCAGCAAAGCTTGCAAATTTCTTGCTGGGCACCACCCTCTTGGTCAGGGCGAGTGGCCAGAAATGGAGGCCATTTTCCATGGGGAAAACGAAGTCATTGGCCCAGGCTCTGGGTGTCAGATGACTGGTGGCATCTGGGGCTGTAAGGACTTGCAGGGTCCTAGTTGCTGGCAGCTTTCGTTCTGGAAGGATCCAGCACAGTTTGTAGATTCCTGGCTTGGCACTGCCCTGCCTGCCAGGCAGAGTGGCCACAAATGAAGGCCATTTTCCATGGGAAAAACGAAGTCCTTTCCCCAGGGTCTCAGGAATATGTTCAAGGTGGCGTTTGAGGCTCTAAGTACTTCCAGGGCCCTAGTTGCTGCCAGCTTTTCTTTTGGAAAAATCCAGCAACGATTGCATCATTCTAGCTAGGCTCCCACTTTCTGCCAGGGTGAGTGGCTGCCAAGGGAGGCCATTTGCCATGGGAAAAAGAAGTCCTTTCCCCAGGGTCTGGGTGTCAGATGAAAGGTGGCCTTTGGGGTTCTGAGGACTTGTAGGGTAGTACTTACTGGCTAGAGTAGAGGAAATGGATTCTATTTGAATATCTGTCCCACAGGTCCTGGTTGTCCTTGATGGGCTGCAGCTGTGAGCATTGAAGAGAACTGGGATAAAAGGGGGCGGCGTAGCCATTCAGGGAGAGCCTTGAAGGAGCCCTGAACTGGGAAAGAACAGCATGCAGAAGAAAGCGTCTGTGCTGTGAAGATCTGCAGCCATAAGAACACACCGAGGAGGTATGGACTTTAGCAATCTGAGAACAGCATGATGGGACTCTAGAGAAATAGAACAACAACAAGTGGCAGCTTTCGATTTGGAGCAATCCAGCAAAGCTTGCAAATTTCTTGCTGGGCACCACCCTCTTGGTCAGGGCGAGTGGCCAGAAATGGAGGCCATTTTCCATGGGGAAAACGAAGTCATTGGCCCAGGCTCTGGGTGTCAGATGACTGGTGGCATCTGGGGCTCTAAGGACTTGCAGGGTCCTAGTTGCTGGCAGCTTTCGTTCTGGAAGGATCCAGCACAGTTTGTAGATTCCTGGCTTGGCACTGCCCTGCCTGCCAGGCAGAGTGGCCACAAATGAAGGCCATTTTCCATGGGAAAAACGAAGTCCTTTCCCCAGGGTCTCAGTAATATGTTCAAGGTGGCGTTTGAGGCTCTAAGTACTTCCAGGGCCCTAGTTGCTGCCAGCTTTTCTTTTGGAAAAATCCAGCAACGATTGCATCATTCTAGCTAGGCTCCCACTTTCTGCCAGGGTGAGTGGCTGCCAAGGGAGGCCATTTGCCATGGGAAAAAGAAGTCCTTTCCCCAGGGTCTGGGTGTCAGATGAAAGGTGGCCTTTGGGGTTCTGAGGACTTGTAGGGTAGTACTTACTGGCTAGAGTAGAGGAAATGGATTCTATTTGAATATCTGTCTAGAGGCTTTGCCCCACAGGTCCTGGTTGTCCTTGATGGGCTGCAGCTGTGAGCATTGAAGAGAACTGGGATAAAAGGGGGCGGCGTAGCCATTCAGGGAGAGCCTTGAAGGAGCCCTGAACTGGGAAAGAACAGCATGCAGAAGAAAGCGTCTGTGCTGTGAAGATCTGCAGCCATAAGAACACACCGAGGAGGTATGGACTTTAGCAATCTGAGAACAGCATTATGGGACTCTAGAGAAATAGAAGAACAACAAGTGGCAGCTTTAGATTTGGAGCAATCCAGCAAAGCTTGCAAATTTCTTGCTGGGCACCACCCTCTTGGTCAGGGCGAGTGGCCAGAAATGGAGGCCATTTTCCATGGGGAAAACGAAGTCATTGGCCCAGGCTCTGGGTGTCAGATGACAGGTGGCATCTGGGGCTGTAAGGACTTGCAGGGTCCTAGTTGCTGGCAGCTTTCGTTCTGGAAGGATCCAGCAGAGTTTGTAGATTCCTGGCTTGGCACTGCCCTGCCTGCCAGGCCAAGTGGCCACAAATGAAGGCCATTTTCCATGGGAAAAACGAAGTCCTTTCCCCAGGGTCTCAGGAATATGTTCAAGGTGGCGTTTGAGGCTCTAAGTACTTCCAGGGCCCTAGTTGCTGCCAGCTTTTCTTTTGGAAAAATCCAGCAACGATTGCATCATTCTAGCTAGGCTCCCACTTTCTGCCAGGGTGAGTGGCTGCCAAGGGAGGCCATTTGCCATGGGAAAAAGAAGTCCTTTCCCCAGGGTCTGGGTGTCAGATGAAAGGTGGCCTTTGGGGTTCTGAGGACTTGTAGGGTAGTACTTACTGGCTAGAGTAGAGGAAATGGATTCTATTTGAATATCTGTCCCACAGGTCCTGGTTGTCCTTGATGGGCTGCAGCTGTGAGCATTGAAGAGAACTGGGATAAAAGGGGGCGGCGTAGCCATTCAGGGAGAGCCTTGAAGGAGCCCTGAACTGGGAAAGAACAGCATGCAGAAGAAAGCGTCTGTGCTGTGAAGATCTGCAGCCATAAGAACACACCGAGGAGGTATGGACTTTAGCAATCTGAGAACAGCATGATGGGACTCTAGAGAAATAGAACAACAACAAGTGGCAGCTTTCGATTTGGAGCAATCCAGCAAAGCTTGCAAATTTCTTGCTGGGCACCACCCTCTTGGTCAGGGCGAGTGGCCAGAAATGGAGGCCATTTTCCATGGGGAAAACGAAGTCATTGGCCCAGGCTCTGGGTGTCAGATGACTGGTGGCATCTGGGGCTGTAAGGACTTGCAGGGTCCTAGTTGCTGGCAGCTTTCGTTCTGGAAGGATCCAGCAGAGTTTGTAGATTCCTGGCTTGGCACTGCCCTGCCTGCCAGGCAGAGTGGCCACAAATGAAGGCCATTTTCCATGGGAAAAACGAAGTCCTTTCCCCAGGGTCTCAGGAATATGTTCAAGGTGGCGTTTGAGGCTCTAAGTACTTCCAGGGCCCTAGTTGCTGCCAGCTTTTCTTTTGGAAAAATCCAGCAACGATTGCATCATTCTAGCTAGGCTCCCACTTTCTGCCAGGGTGAGTGGCTGCCAAGGGAGGCCATTTGCCATGGGAAAAAGAAGTCCTTTCCCCAGGGTCTGGGTGTCAGATGAAAGGTGGCCTTTGGGGTTCTGAGGACTTGTAGGGTAGTACTTACTGGCTAGAGTAGAGGAAATGGATTCTATTTGAATATCTGTCCCACAGGTCCTGGTTGTCCTTGATGGGCTGCAGCTGTGAGCATTGAAGAGAACTGGGATAAAAGGGGGCGGCGTAGCCATTCAGGGAGAGCCTTGAAGGAGCCCTGAACTGGGAAAGAACAGCATGCAGAAGAAAGCGTCTGTGCTGTGAAGATCTGCAGCCATAAGAACACACCGAGGAGGTATGGACTTTAGCAATCTGAGAACAGCATGATGGGACTCTAGAGAAATAGAACAACAACAAGTGGCAGCTTTAGATTTGGAGCAATCCAGCAAAGCTTGCAAATTTCTTGCTGGGCACCACCCTCTTGGTCAGGGCGAGTGGCCAGAAATGGAGGCCATTTTCCATGGGGAAAACGAAGTCATTGGCCCAGGCTCTGGGTGTCAGATGACTGGTGGCATCTGGGGCTGTAAGGACTTGCAGGGTCCTAGTTGCTGGCAGCTTTCGTTCTGGAAGGATCCAGCACAGTTTGTAGATTCCTGGCTTGGCACTGCCCTGCCTGCCAGGCAGAGTGGCCACAAATGAAGGCCATTTTCCATGGGAAAAACGAAGTCCTTTCCCCAGGGTCTCAGGAATATGTTCAAGGTGGCGTTTGAGGCTCTAAGTACTTCCAGGGCCCTTGTTGCTGGCAGCTTTTCTTTTGGAAAAATCCAGCAACGATTGCATCATTCTAGCTAGGCTCCCACTTTCTGCCAGGGTGAGTGGCTGCCAAGGGAGGCCATTTGCCATGGGAAAAAGAAGTCCTTTCCCCAGGGTCTGGGTGTCAGATGAAAGGTGGCCTTTGGGGTTCTGAGGACTTGTAGGGTAGTACTTACTGGCTAGAGTAGAGGAAATGGATTCTATTTGAATATCTGTCCCACAGGTCCTGGTTGTCCTTGATGGGCTGCAGCTGTGAGCATTGAAGAGAACTGGGATAAAAGGGGGCGGCGTAGCCATTCAGGGAGAGCCTTGAAGGAGCCCTGAACTGGGAAAGAACAGCATGCAGAAGAAAGCGTCTGTGCTGTGAAGATCTGCAGCCATAAGAACACACCGAGGAGGTATGGACTTTAGCAATCTGAGAACAGCATGATGGGACTCTAGAGAAATAGAACAACAACAAGTGGTAGCTTTCGATTTGGAGCAATCCAGCAAAGCTTGCAAATTTCTTGCTGGGCACCACCCTCTTGGTCAGGGCGAGTGGCCAGAAATGGAGGCCATTTTCCATGGGGAAAACGAAGTCATTGGCCCAGGCTCTGGGTGTCAGATGACTGGTGGCATCTGGGGCTCTAAGGACTTGCAGGGTCCTAGTTGCTGGCAGCTTTCGTTCTGGAAGGATCCAGCACAGTTTGTAGATTCCTGGCTTGGCACTGCCCTGCCTGCCAGGCAGAGTGGCCACAAATGAAGGCCATTTTCCATGGGAAAAACGAAGTCCTTTCCCCAGGGTCTCAGGAATATGTTCAAGGTGGCGTTTGAGGCTCTAAGTACTTCCAGGGCCCTAGTTGCTGCCAGCTTTTCTTTTGGAAAAATCCAGCAACGATTGCATCATTCTAGCTAGGCTCCCACTTTCTGCCAGGGTGAGTGGCTGCCAAGGGAGGCCATTTGCCATGGGAAAAAGAAGTCCTTTCCCCAGGGTCTGGGTGTCAGATGAAAGGTGGCCTTTGGGGTTCTGAGGACTTGTAGGGTAGTACTTACTGGCTAGAGTAGAGGAAATGGATTCTATTTGAATATCTGTCTAGAGGCTTTGCCCCACAGGTCCTGGTTGTCCTTGATGGGCTGCAGCTGTGAGCATTGAAGAGAACTGGGATAAAAGGGGGCGGCTTAGCCATTCAGGGAGAGCCTTGAAGGAGCCCTGAACTGGGAAAGAACAGCATGCAGAAGAAAGCGTCTGTGCTGTGAAGATCTGCAGCCATAAGAACACACCAAGGAGGTATGGACTTTAGCAATCTGAGAACAGCATGATGGGACTCTAGAGAAATAGAACAACAACAAGTGGCAGCTTTAGATTTGGAGCAATCCAGCAAAGCTTGCAAATTTCTTGCTGGGCACCACCCTCTTGGTCAGGGCGAGTGGCCAGAAATGGAGGCCATTTTCCATGGGGAAAACGAAGTCATTGGCCCAGGCTCTGGGTGTCAGATGACTGGTGGCATCTGGGGCTCTAAGGACTTGCAGGGTCCTAGTTGCTGGCAGCTTTCGTTCTGGAAGGATCCAGCAGAGTTTGTAGATTCCTGGCTTGGCACTGCCCTGCCTGCCAGGCAGAGTGGCCAGAAATGAAGGCCATTTTCCATGGGAAAAACGAAGTCCTTTCCCCAGGGTCTCAGTAATATGTTCAAGGTGGCGTTTGAGGCTCTAAGTACTTCCAGGGCCCTAGTTGCTGCCAGCTTTTCTTTTGGAAAAATCCAGCAACGATTGCATCATTCTAGCTAGGCTCCCACTTTCTGCCAGGGTGAGTGGCTGCCAAGGGAGGCCATTTGCCATGGGAAAAAGAAGTCCTTTCCCCAGGGTCTGGGTGTCAGATGAAAGGTGGCCTTTGGGGTTCTGAGGACTTGTAGGGTAGTACTTACTGGCTAGAGTAGAGGAAATGGATTCTATTTGAATATCTGTCCCACAGGTCCTGGTTGTCCTTGATGGGCTGCAGCTGTGAGCATTGAAGAGAACTGGGATAAAAGGGGGCGGCGTAGCCATTCAGGGAGAGCCTTGAAGGAGCCCTGAACTGGGAAAGAACAGCATGCAGAAGAAAGCGTCTGTGCTGTGAAGATCTGCAGCCATAAGAACACACCGAGGAGGTATGGACTTTAGCAATCTGAGAACAGCATGATGGGACTCTAGAGAAATAGAACAACAACAAGTGGTAGCTTTCGATTTGGAGCAATCCAGCAAAGCTTGCAAATTTCTTGCTGGGCACCACCCTCTTGGTCAGGGCGAGTGGCCAGAAATGGAGGCCATTTTCCATGGGGAAAACGAAGTCATTGGCCCAGGCTCTGGGTGTCAGATGACTGGTGGCATCTGGGGCTGTAAGGACTTGCAGGGTCCTAGTTGCTGGCAGCTTTCGTTCTGGAAGGATCCAGCAGAGTTTGTAGATTCCTGGCTTGGCACTGCCCTGCCTGCCAGGCAGAGTGGCCACAAATGAAGGCCATTTTCCATGGGAAAAACGAAGTCCTTTCCCCAGGGTCTCAGGAATATGTTCAAGGTGGCGTTTGAGGCTCTAAGTACTTCCAGGGCCCTAGTTGCTGCCAGCTTTTCTTTTGGAAAAATCCAGCAACGATTGCATCATTCTAGCTAGGCTCCCACTTTCTGCCAGGGTGAGTGGCTGCCAAGGGAGGCCATTTGCCATGGGAAAAAGAAGTCCTTTCCCCAGGGTCTGGGTGTCAGATGAAAGGTGGCCTTTGGGGTTCTGAGGACTTGTAGGGTAGTACTTACTGGCTAGAGTAGAGGAAATGGATTCTATTTGAATATCTGTCTAGAGGCTTTGCCCCACAGGTCCTGGTTGTCCTTGATGGGCTGCAGCTGTGAGCATTGAAGAGAACTGGGATAAAAGGGGGCGGCTTAGCCATTCAGGGAGAGCCTTGAAGGAGCCCTGAACTGGGAAAGAACAGCATGCAGAAGAAAGCGTCTGTGCTGTGAAGATCTGCAGCCATAAGAACACACCGAGGAGGTATGGACTTTAGCAATCTGAGAACAGCATGATGGGACTCTAGAGAAATAGAACAACAACAAGTGGTAGCTTTAGATTTGGAGCAATCCAGCAAAGCTTGCAAATTTCTTGCTGGGCACCACCCTCTTGGTCAGGGCGAGTGGCCAGAAATGGAGGCCATTTTCCATGGGGAAAACGAAGTCATTGGCCCAGGCTCTGGGTGTCAGATGACTGGTGGCATCTGGGGCTGTAAGGACTTGCAGGGTCCTAGTTGCTGGCAGCTTTCGTTCTGGAAGGATCCAGCAGAGTTTGTAGATTCCTGGCTTGGCACTGCCCTGCCTGCCAGGCAGAGTGGCCACAAATGAAGGCCATTTTCCATGGGAAAAACGAAGTCCTTTCCCCAGGGTCTCAGGAATATGTTCAAGGTGGCGTTTGAGGCTCTAAGTACTTCCAGGGCCCTAGTTGCTGCCAGCTTTTCTTTTGGAAAAATCCAGCAACGATTGCATCATTCTAGCTAGGCTCCCACTTTCTGCCAGGGTGAGTGGCTGCCAAGGGAGGCCATTTGCCATGGGAAAAAGAAGTCCTTTCCCCAGGGTCTGGGTGTCAGATGAAAGGTGGCCTTTGGGGTTCTGAGGACTTGTAGGGTAGTACTTACTGGCTAGAGTAGAGGAAATGGATTCTATTTGAATATCTGTCTAGAGGCTTTGCCCCACAGGTCCTGGTTGTCCTTGATGGGCTGCAGCTGTGAGCATTGAAGAGAACTGGGATAAAAGGGGGCGGCGTAGCCATTCAGGGAGAGCCTTGAAGGAGCCCTGAACTGGGAAAGAACAGCATGCAGAAGAAAGCGTCTGTGCTGTGAAGATCTGCAGCCATAAGAACACACCGAGGAGGTATGGACTTTAGCAATCTGAGAACAGCATGATGGGACTCTAGAGAAATAGAACAACAACAAGTGGTAGCTTTAGATTTGGAGCAATCCAGCAAAGCTTGCAAATTTCTTGCTGGGCACCACCCTCTTGGTCAGGGCGAGTGGCCAGAAATGGAGGCCATTTTCCATGGGGAAAACGAAGTCATTGGCCCAGGCTCTGGGTGTCAGATGACTGGTGGCATCTGGGGCTGTAAGGACTTGCAGGGTCCTAGTTGCTGGCAGCTTTCGTTCTGGAAGGATCCAGCACAGTTTGTAGATTCCTGGCTTGGCACTGCCCTGCCTGCCAGGCAGAGTGGCCACAAATGAAGGCCATTTTCCATGGGAAAAACGAAGTCCTTTCCCCAGGGTCTCAGTAATATGTTCAAGGTGGCGTTTGAGGCTCTAAGTACTTCCAGGGCCCTAGTTGCTGCCAGCTTTTCTTTTGGAAAAATCCAGCAACGATTGCATCATTCTAGCTAGGCTCCCACTTTCTGCCAGGGTGAGTGGCTGCCAAGGGAGGCCATTTGCCATGGGAAAAAGAAGTCCTTTCCCCAGGGTCTGGGTGTCAGATGAAAGGTGGCCTTTGGGGTTCTGAGGACTTGTAGGGTAGTACTTACTGGCTAGAGTAGAGGAAATGGATTCTATTTGAATATCTGTCTAGAGGCTTTGCCCCACAGGTCCTGGTTGTCCTTGATGGGCTGCAGCTGTGAGCATTGAAGAGAACTGGGATAAAAGGGGGCGGCGTAGCCATTCAGGGAGAGCCTTGAAGGAGCCCTGAACTGGGAAAGAACAGCATGCAGAAGAAAGCGTCTGTGCTGTGAAGATCTGCAGCCATAAGAACACACCGAGGAGGTATGGACTTTAGCAATCTGAGAACAGCATTATGGGACTCTAGAGAAATAGAAGAACAACAAGTGGCAGCTTTGGATTTGGAGCAATCCAGCAAAGCTTGCAAATTTCTTGCTGGGCACCACCCTCTTGGTCAGGGCGAGTGGCCAGAAATGGAGGCCATTTTCCATGGGGAAAACGAAGTCATTGGCCCAGGCTCTGGGTGTCAGATGACAGGTGGCATCTGGGGCTCTAAGGACTTGCAGGGTCCTAGTTGCTGGCAGCTTTCGTTCTGGAAGGATCCAGCAGAGTTTGTAGATTCCTGGCTTGGCACTGCCCTGCCTGCCAGGCCAAGTGGCCAGAAATGAAGGCCATTTTCCATGGGAAAAACGAAGTCCTTTCCCCAGGGTCTCAGGAATATGTTCAAGGTGGCGTTTGAGGCTCTAAGTACTTCCAGGGCCCTAGTTGCTGCCAGCTTTTCTTTTGGAAAAATCCAGCAACGATTGCATCATTCTAGCTAGGCTCCCACTTTCTGCCAGGGTGAGTGGCTGCCAAGGGAGGCCATTTGCCATGGGAAAAAGAAGTCCTTTCCCCAGGGTCTGGGTGTCAGATGAAAGGTGGCCTTTGGGGTTCTGAGGACTTGTAGGGTACTACTTACTGGCTAGAGTAGAGGAAATGGATTCTATTTCAATATCTGTCTAGAGGCTTTGCCCCACAGGTCCTGGTTGTCCTTGATGGGCTGCAGCTGTGAGCATTGAAGAGAACTGGGATAAAAGGGGGCGGCTTAGCCATTCAGGGAGAGCCTTGAAGGAGCCCTGAACTGGGAAAGAACAGCATGCAGAAGAAAGCGTCTGTGCTGTGAAGATCTGCAGCCATAAGAACACACCGAGGAGGTATGGACTTTAGCAATCTGAGAACAGCATGATGGGACTCTAGAGAAATAGAACAACAACAAGTGGTAGCTTTAGATTTGGAGCAATCCAGCAAAGCTTGCAAATTTCTTGCTGGGCACCACCCTCTTGGTCAGGGCGAGTGGCCAGAAATGGAGGCCATTTTCCATGGGGAAAACGAAGTCATTGGCCCAGGCTCTGGGTGTCAGATGACTGGTGGCATCTGGGGCTGTAAGGACTTGCAGGGTCCTAGTTGCTGGCAGCTTTCGTTCTGGAAGGATCCAGCACAGTTTGTAGATTCCTGGCTTGGCACTGCCCTGCCTGCCAGGCCAAGTGGCCACAAATGAAGGCCATTTTCCATGGGAAAAACGAAGTCCTTTCCCCAGGGTCTCAGGAATATGTTCAAGGTGGCGTTTGAGGCTCTAAGTACTTCCAGGGCCCTAGTTGCTGCCAGCTTTTCTTTTGGAAAAATCCAGCAACGATTGCATCATTCTAGCTAGGCTCCCACTTTCTGCCAGGGTGAGTGGCTGCCAAGGGAGGCCATTTGCCATGGGAAAAAGAAGTCCTTTCCCCAGGGTCTGGGTGTCAGATGAAAGGTGGCCTTTGGGGTTCTGAGGACTTGTAGGGTACTACTTACTGGCTAGAGTAGAGGAAATGGATTCTATTTGAATATCTGTCCCACAGGTCCTGGTTGTCCTTGATGGGCTGCAGCTGTGAGCATTGAAGAGAACTGGGATAAAAGGGGGCGGCGTAGCCATTCAGGGAGAGCCTTGAAGGAGCCCTGAACTGGGAAAGAACAGCATGCAGAAGAAAGCGTCTGTGCTGTGAAGATCTGCAGCCATAAGAACACACCGAGGAGGTATGGACTTTAGCAATCTGAGAACAGCATGATGGGACTCTAGAGAAATAGAACAACAACAAGTGGTAGCTTTAGATTTGGAGCAATCCAGCAAAGCTTGCAAATTTCTTGCTGGGCACCACCCTCTTGGTCAGGGCGAGTGGCCAGAAATGGAGGCCATTTTCCATGGGGAAAACGAAGTCATTGGCCCAGGCTCTGGGTGTCAGATGACTGGTGGCATCTGGGGCTGTAAGGACTTGCAGGGTCCTAGTTGCTGGCAGCTTTCGTTCTGGAAGGATCCAGCAGAGTTTGTAGATTCCTGGCTTGGCACTGCCCTGCCTGCCAGGCAGAGTGGCCACAAATGAAGGCCATTTTCCATGGGAAAAACGAAGTCCTTTCCCCAGGGTCTCAGGAATATGTTCAAGGTGGCGTTTGAGGCTCTAAGTACTTCCAGGGCCCTAGTTGCTGGCAGCTTTTCTTTTGGAAAAATCCAGCAACGATTGCATCATTCTAGCTAGGCTCCCACTTTCTGCCAGGGTGAGTGGCTGCCAAGGGAGGCCATTTGCCATGGGAAAAAGAAGTCCTTTCCCCAGGGTCTGGGTGTCAGATGAAAGGTGGCCTTTGGGGTTCTGAGGACTTGTAGGGTAGTACTTACTGGCTAGAGTAGAGGAAATGGATTCTATTTGAATATCTGTCTAGAGGCTTTGCCCCACAGGTCCTGGTTGTCCTTGATGGGCTGCAGCTGTGAGCATTGAAGAGAACTGGGATAAAAGGGGGCGGCGTAGCCATTCAGGGAGAGCCTTGAAGGAGCCCTGAACTGGGAAAGAACAGCATGCAGAAGAAAGCGTCTGTGCTGTGAAGATCTGCAGCCATAAGAACACACCGAGGAGGTATGGACTTTAGCAATCTGAGAACAGCATGATGGGACTCTAGAGAAATAGAACAACAACAAGTGGCAGCTTTAGATTTGGAGCAATCCAGCAAAGCTTGCAAATTTCTTGCTGGGCACCACCCTCTTGGTCAGGGCGAGTGGCCAGAAATGGAGGCCATTTTCCATGGGGAAAACGAAGTCATTGGCCCAGGCTCTGGGTGTCAGATGACTGGTGGCATCTGGGGCTCTAAGGACTTGCAGGGTCCTAGTTGCTGGCAGCTTTCGTTCTGGAAGGATCCAGCACAGTTTGTAGATTCCTGGCTTGGCACTGCCCTGCCTGCCAGGCCAAGTGGCCACAAATGAAGGCCATTTCCCATGGGAAAAACGAAGTCCTTTCCCCAGGGTCTCAGGAATATGTTCAAGGTGGCGTTTGAGGCTCTAAGTACTTCCAGGGCCCTAGTTGCTGCCAGCTTTTCTTTTGGAAAAATCCAGCAACGATTGCATCATTCTAGCTAGGCTCCCACTTTCTGCCAGGGTGAGTGGCTGCCAAGGGAGGCCATTTGCCATGGGAAAAAGAAGTCCTTTCCCCAGGGTCTGGGTGTCAGATGAAAGGTGGCCTTTGGGGTTCTGAGGACTTGTAGGGTAGTACTTACTGGCTAGAGTAGAGGAAATGGATTCTATTTGAATATCTGTCTAGAGGCTTTGCCCCACAGGTCCTGGTTGTCCTTGATGGGCTGCAGCTGTGAGCATTGAAGAGAACTGGGATAAAAGGGGGCGGCTTAGCCATTCAGGGAGAGCCTTGAAGGAGCCCTGAACTGGGAAAGAACAGCATGCAGAAGAAAGCGTCTGTGCTGTGAAGATCTGCAGCCATAAGAACACACCGAGGAGGTATGGACTTTAGCAATCTGAGAACAGCATGATGGGACTCTAGAGAAATAGAAGAACAACAAGTGGTAGCTTTCGATTTGGAGCAATCCAGCAAAGCTTGCAAATTTCTTGCTGGGCACCACCCTCTTGGTCAGGGCGAGTGGCCAGAAATGGAGGCCATTTTCCATGGGGAAAACGAAGTCATTGGCCCAGGCTCTGGGTGTCAGATGACTGGTGGCATCTGGGGCTCTAAGGACTTGCAGGGTCCTAGTTGCTGGCAGCTTTCGTTCTGGAAGGATCCAGCAGAGTTTGTAGATTCCTGGCTTGGCACTGCCCTGCCTGCCAGGCAGAGTGGCCACAAATGAAGGCCATTTTCCATGGGAAAAACGAAGTCCTTTCCCCAGGGTCTCAGGAATATGTTCAAGGTGGCGTTTGAGGCTCTAAGTACTTCCAGGGCCCTAGTTGCTGCCAGCTTTTCTTTTGGAAAAATCCAGCAACGATTGCATCATTCTAGCTAGGCTCCCACTTTCTGCCAGGGTGAGTGGCTGCCAAGGGAGGCCATTTGCCATGGGAAAAAGAAGTCCTTTCCCCAGGGTCTGGGTGTCAGATGAAAGGTGGCCTTTGGGGTTCTGAGGACTTGTAGGGTAGTACTTACTGGCTAGAGTAGAGGAAATGGATTCTATTTGAATATCTGTCCCACAGGTCCTGGTTGTCCTTGATGGGCTGCAGCTGTGAGCATTGAAGAGAACTGGGATAAAAGGGGGCGGTGTAGCCATTCAGGGAGAGCCTTGAAGGAGCCCTGAACTGGGAAAGAACAGCATGCAGAAGAAAGCGTCTGTGCTGTGAAGATCTGCAGCCATAAGAACACACCGAGGAGGTATGGACTTTAGCAATCTGAGAACAGCATGATGGGACTCTAGAGAAATAGAACAACAACAAGTGGTAGCTTTCGATTTGGAGCAATCCAGCAAAGCTTGCAAATTTCTTGCTGGGCACCACCCTCTTGGTCAGGGCGAGTGGCCAGAAATGGAGGCCATTTTCCATGGGGAAAACGAAGTCATTGGCCCAGGCTCTGGGTGTCAGATGACTGGTGGCATCTGGGGCTGTAAGGACTTGCAGGGTCCTAGTTGCTGGCAGCTTTCGTTCTGGAAGGATCCAGCAGAGTTTGTAGATTCCTGGCTTGGCACTGCCCTGCCTGCCAGGCAGAGTGGCCACAAATGAAGGCCATTTTCCATGGGAAAAACGAAGTCCTTTCCCCAGGGTCTCAGGAATATGTTCAAGGTGGCGTTTGAGGCTCTAAGTACTTCCAGGGCCCTAGTTGCTGCCAGCTTTTCTTTTGGAAAAATCCAGCAACGATTGCATCATTCTAGCTAGGCTCCCACTTTCTGCCAGGGTGAGTGGCTGCCAAGGGAGGCCATTTGCCATGGGAAAAAGAAGTCCTTTCCCCAGGGTCTGGGTGTCAGATGAAAGGTGGCCTTTGGGGTTCTGAGGACTTGTAGGGTAGTACTTACTGGCTAGAGTAGAGGAAATGGATTCTATTTGAATATCTGTCTAGAGGCTTTGCCCCACAGGTCCTGGTTGTCCTTGATGGGCTGCAGCTGTGAGCATTGAAGAGAACTGGGATAAAAGGGGGCGGCGTAGCCATTCAGGGAGAGCCTTGAAGGAGCCCTGAACTGGGAAAGAACAGCATGCAGAAGAAAGCGTCTGTGCTGTGAAGATCTGCAGCCATAAGAACACACCGAGGAGGTATGGACTTTAGCAATCTGAGAACAGCATGATGGGACTCTAGAGAAATAGAACAACAACAAGTGGTAGCTTTAGATTTGGAGCAATCCAGCAAAGCTTGCAAATTTCTTGCTGGGCACCACCCTCTTGGTCAGGGCGAGTGGCCAGAAATGGAGGCCATTTTCCATGGGGAAAACGAAGTCATTGGCCCAGGCTCTGGGTGTCAGATGACTGGTGGCATCTGGGGCTGTAAGGACTTGCAGGGTCCTAGTTGCTGGCAGCTTTCGTTCTGGAAGGATCCAGCACAGTTTGTAGATTCCTGGCTTGGCACTGCCCTGCCTGCCAGGCAGAGTGGCCACAAATGAAGGCCATTTTCCATGGGAAAAACGAAGTCCTTTCCCCAGGGTCTCAGGAATATGTTCAAGGTGGCGTTTGAGGCTCTAAGTACTTCCAGGGCCCTAGTTGCTGGCAGCTTTTCTTTTGGAAAAATCCAGCAACGATTGCATCATTCTAGCTAGGCTCCCACTTTCTGCCAGGGTGAGTGGCTGCCAAGGGAGGCCATTTGCCATGGGAAAAAGAAGTCCTTTCCCCAGGGTCTGGGTGTCAGATGAAAGGTGGCCTTTGGGGTTCTGAGGACTTGTAGGGTAGTACTTACTGGCTAGAGTAGAGGAAATGGATTCTATTTGAATATCTGTCTAGAGGCTTTGCCCCACAGGTCCTGGTTGTCCTTGATGGGCTGCAGCTGTGAGCATTGAAGAGAACTGGGATAAAAGGGGGCGGCGTAGCCATTCAGGGAGAGCCTTGAAGGAGCCCTGAACTGGGAAAGAACAGCATGCAGAAGAAAGCGTCTGTGCTGTGAAGATCTGCAGCCATAAGAACACACCGAGGAGGTATGGACTTTAGCAATCTGAGAACAGCATGATGGGACTCTAGAGAAATAGAAGAACAACAAGTGGCAGCTTTAGATTTGGAGCAATCCAGCAAAGCTTGCAAATTTCTTGCTGGGCACCACCCTCTTGGTCAGGGCGAGTGGCCAGAAATGGAGGCCATTTTCCATGGGGAAAACGAAGTCATTGGCCCAGGCTCTGGGTGTCAGATGACTGGTGGCATCTGGGGCTCTAAGGACTTGCAGGGTCCTAGTTGCTGGCAGCTTTCGTTCTGGAAGGATCCAGCACAGTTTGTAGATTCCTGGCTTGGCACTGCCCTGCCTGCCAGGCCAAGTGGCCACAAATGAAGGCCATTTCCCATGGGAAAAACGAAGTCCTTTCCCCAGGGTCTCAGGAATATGTTCAAGGTGGCGTTTGAGGCTCTAAGTACTTCCAGGGCCCTAGTTGCTGCCAGCTTTTCTTTTGGAAAAATCCAGCAACGATTGCATCATTCTAGCTAGGCTCCCACTTTCTGCCAGGGTGAGTGGCTGCCAAGGGAGGCCATTTGCCATGGGAAAAAGAAGTCCTTTCCCCAGGGTCTGGGTGTCAGATGAAAGGTGGCCTTTGGGGTTCTGAGGACTTGTAGGGTAGTACTTACTGGCTAGAGTAGAGGAAATGGATTCTATTTGAATATCTGTCTAGAGGCTTTGCCCCACAGGTCCTGGTTGTCCTTGATGGGCTGCAGCTGTGAGCATTGAAGAGAACTGGGATAAAAGGGGGCGGCTTAGCCATTCAGGGAGAGCCTTGAAGGAGCCCTGAACTGGGAAAGAACAGCATGCAGAAGAAAGCGTCTGTGCTGTGAAGATCTGCAGCCATAAGAACACACCGAGGAGGTATGGACTTTAGCAATCTGAGAACAGCATGATGGGACTCTAGAGAAATAGAAGAACAACAAGTGGTAGCTTTCGATTTGGAGCAATCCAGCAAAGCTTGCAAATTTCTTGCTGGGCACCACCCTCTTGGTCAGGGCGAGTGGCCAGAAATGGAGGCCATTTTCCATGGGGAAAACGAAGTCATTGGCCCAGGCTCTGGGTGTCAGATGACTGGTGGCATCTGGGGCTCTAAGGACTTGCAGGGTCCTAGTTGCTGGCAGCTTTCGTTCTGGAAGGATCCAGCAGAGTTTGTAGATTCCTGGCTTGGCACTGCCCTGCCTGCCAGGCAGAGTGGCCACAAATGAAGGCCATTTTCCATGGGAAAAACGAAGTCCTTTCCCCAGGGTCTCAGGAATATGTTCAAGGTGGCGTTTGAGGCTCTAAGTACTTCCAGGGCCCTAGTTGCTGCCAGCTTTTCTTTTGGAAAAATCCAGCAACGATTGCATCATTCTAGCTAGGCTCCCACTTTCTGCCAGGGTGAGTGGCTGCCAAGGGAGGCCATTTGCCATGGGAAAAAGAAGTCCTTTCCCCAGGGTCTGGGTGTCAGATGAAAGGTGGCCTTTGGGGTTCTGAGGACTTGTAGGGTAGTACTTACTGGCTAGAGTAGAGGAAATGGATTCTATTTGAATATCTGTCCCACAGGTCCTGGTTGTCCTTGATGGGCTGCAGCTGTGAGCATTGAAGAGAACTGGGATAAAAGGGGGCGGTGTAGCCATTCAGGGAGAGCCTTGAAGGAGCCCTGAACTGGGAAAGAACAGCATGCAGAAGAAAGCGTCTGTGCTGTGAAGATCTGCAGCCATAAGAACACACCGAGGAGGTATGGACTTTAGCAATCTGAGAACAGCATGATGGGACTCTAGAGAAATAGAACAACAACAAGTGGTAGCTTTCGATTTGGAGCAATCCAGCAAAGCTTGCAAATTTCTTGCTGGGCACCACCCTCTTGGTCAGGGCGAGTGGCCAGAAATGGAGGCCATTTTCCATGGGGAAAACGAAGTCATTGGCCCAGGCTCTGGGTGTCAGATGACTGGTGGCATCTGGGGCTGTAAGGACTTGCAGGGTCCTAGTTGCTGGCAGCTTTCGTTCTGGAAGGATCCAGCAGAGTTTGTAGATTCCTGGCTTGGCACTGCCCTGCCTGCCAGGCAGAGTGGCCACAAATGAAGGCCATTTTCCATGGGAAAAACGAAGTCCTTTCCCCAGGGTCTCAGGAATATGTTCAAGGTGGCGTTTGAGGCTCTAAGTACTTCCAGGGCCCTAGTTGCTGCCAGCTTTTCTTTTGGAAAAATCCAGCAACGATTGCATCATTCTAGCTAGGCTCCCACTTTCTGCCAGGGTGAGTGGCTGCCAAGGGAGGCCATTTGCCATGGGAAAAAGAAGTCCTTTCCCCAGGGTCTGGGTGTCAGATGAAAGGTGGCCTTTGGGGTTCTGAGGACTTGTAGGGTAGTACTTACTGGCTAGAGTAGAGGAAATGGATTCTATTTGAATATCTGTCTAGAGGCTTTGCCCCACAGGTCCTGGTTGTCCTTGATGGGCTGCAGCTGTGAGCATTGAAGAGAACTGGGATAAAAGGGGGCGGCGTAGCCATTCAGGGAGAGCCTTGAAGGAGCCCTGAACTGGGAAAGAACAGCATGCAGAAGAAAGCGTCTGTGCTGTGAAGATCTGCAGCCATAAGAACACACCGAGGAGGTATGGACTTTAGCAATCTGAGAACAGCATGATGGGACTCTAGAGAAATAGAACAACAACAAGTGGTAGCTTTAGATTTGGAGCAATCCAGCAAAGCTTGCAAATTTCTTGCTGGGCACCACCCTCTTGGTCAGGGCGAGTGGCCAGAAATGGAGGCCATTTTCCATGGGGAAAACGAAGTCATTGGCCCAGGCTCTGGGTGTCAGATGACTGGTGGCATCTGGGGCTGTAAGGACTTGCAGGGTCCTAGTTGCTGGCAGCTTTCGTTCTGGAAGGATCCAGCACAGTTTGTAGATTCCTGGCTTGGCACTGCCCTGCCTGCCAGGCAGAGTGGCCACAAATGAAGGCCATTTTCCATGGGAAAAACGAAGTCCTTTCCCCAGGGTCTCAGGAATATGTTCAAGGTGGCGTTTGAGGCTCTAAGTACTTCCAGGGCCCTAGTTGCTGGCAGCTTTTCTTTTGGAAAAATCCAGCAACGATTGCATCATTCTAGCTAGGCTCCCACTTTCTGCCAGGGTGAGTGGCTGCCAAGGGAGGCCATTTGCCATGGGAAAAAGAAGTCCTTTCCCCAGGGTCTGGGTGTCAGATGAAAGGTGGCCTTTGGGGTTCTGAGGACTTGTAGGGTAGTACTTACTGGCTAGAGTAGAGGAAATGGATTCTATTTGAATATCTGTCTAGAGGCTTTGCCCCACAGGTCCTGGTTGTCCTTGATGGGCTGCAGCTGTGAGCATTGAAGAGAACTGGGATAAAAGGGGGCGGCGTAGCCATTCAGGGAGAGCCTTGAAGGAGCCCTGAACTGGGAAAGAACAGCATGCAGAAGAAAGCGTCTGTGCTGTGAAGATCTGCAGCCATAAGAACACACCGAGGAGGTATGGACTTTAGCAATCTGAGAACAGCATGATGGGACTCTAGAGAAATAGAAGAACAACAAGTGGCAGCTTTAGATTTGGAGCAATCCAGCAAAGCTTGCAAATTTCTTGCTGGGCACCACCCTCTTGGTCAGGGCGAGTGGCCAGAAATGGAGGCCATTTTCCATGGGGAAAACGAAGTCATTGGCCCAGGCTCTGGGTGTCAGATGACTGGTGGCATCTGGGGCTCTAAGGACTTGCAGGGTCCTAGTTGCTGGCAGCTTTCGTTCTGGAAGGATCCAGCACAGTTTGTAGATTCCTGGCTTGGCACTGCCCTGCCTGCCAGGCCAAGTGGCCACAAATGAAGGCCATTTTCCATGGGAAAAACGAAGTCCTTTCCCCAGGGTCTCAGGAATATGTTCAAGGTGGCGTTTGAGGCTCTAAGTACTTCCAGGGCCCTAGTTGCTGCCAGCTTTTCTTTTGGAAAAATCCAGCAACGATTGCATCATTCTAGCTAGGCTCCCACTTTCTGCCAGGGTGAGTGGCTGCCAAGGGAGGCCATTTGCCATGGGAAAAAGAAGTCCTTTCCCCAGGGTCTGGGTGTCAGATGAAAGGTGGCCTTTGGGGTTCTGAGGACTTGTAGGGTAGTACTTACTGGCTAGAGTAGAGGAAATGGATTCTATTTGAATATCTGTCTAGAGGCTTTGCCCCACAGGTCCTGGTTGTCCTTGATGGGCTGCAGCTGTGAGCATTGAAGAGAACTGGGATAAAAGGGGGCGGCTTAGCCATTCAGGGAGAGCCTTGAAGGAGCCCTGAACTGGGAAAGAACAGCATGCAGAAGAAAGCGTCTGTGCTGTGAAGATCTGCAGCCATAAGAACACACCGAGGAGGTATGGACTTTAGCAATCTGAGAACAGCATGATGGGACTCTAGAGAAATAGAAGAACAACAAGTGGTAGCTTTCGATTTGGAGCAATCCAGCAAAGCTTGCAAATTTCTTGCTGGGCACCACCCTCTTGGTCAGGGCGAGTGGCCAGAAATGGAGGCCATTTTCCATGGGGAAAACGAAGTCATTGGCCCAGGCTCTGGGTGTCAGATGACTGGTGGCATCTGGGGCTGTAAGGACTTGCAGGGTCCTAGTTGCTGGCAGCTTTCGTTCTGGAAGGATCCAGCAGAGTTTGTAGATTCCTGGCTTGGCACTGCCCTGCCTGCCAGGCAGAGTGGCCACAAATGAAGGCCATTTTCCATGGGAAAAACGAAGTCCTTTCCCCAGGGTCTCAGGAATATGTTCAAGGTGGCGTTTGAGGCTCTAAGTACTTCCAGGGCCCTAGTTGCTGCCAGCTTTTCTTTTGGAAAAATCCAGCAACGATTGCATCATTCTAGCTAGGCTCCCACTTTCTGCCAGGGTGAGTGGCTGCCAAGGGAGGCCATTTGCCATGGGAAAAAGAAGTCCTTTCCCCAGGGTCTGGGTGTCAGATGAAAGGTGGCCTTTGGGGTTCTGAGGACTTGTAGGGTAGTACTTACTGGCTAGAGTAGAGGAAATGGATTCTATTTGAATATCTGTCCCACAGGTCCTGGTTGTCCTTGATGGGCTGCAGCTGTGAGCATTGAAGAGAACTGGGATAAAAGGGGGCGGTGTAGCCATTCAGGGAGAGCCTTGAAGGAGCCCTGAACTGGGAAAGAACAGCATGCAGAAGAAAGCGTCTGTGCTGTGAAGATCTGCAGCCATAAGAACACACCGAGGAGGTATGGACTTTAGCAATCTGAGAACAGCATGATGGGACTCTAGAGAAATAGAACAACAACAAGTGGTAGCTTTCGATTTGGAGCAATCCAGCAAAGCTTGCAAATTTCTTGCTGGGCACCACCCTCTTGGTCAGGGCGAGTGGCCAGAAATGGAGGCCATTTTCCATGGGGAAAACGAAGTCATTGGCCCAGGCTCTGGGTGTCAGATGACTGGTGGCATCTGGGGCTGTAAGGACTTGCAGGGTCCTAGTTGCTGGCAGCTTTCGTTCTGGAAGGATCCAGCACAGTTTGTAGATTCCTGGCTTGGCACTGCCCTGCCTGCCAGGCAGAGTGGCCACAAATGAAGGCCATTTTCCATGGGAAAAACGAAGTCCTTTCCCCAGGGTCTCAGGAATATGTTCAAGGTGGCGTTTGAGGCTCTAAGTACTTCCAGGGCCCTAGTTGCTGGCAGCTTTTCTTTTGGAAAAATCCAGCAACGATTGCATCATTCTAGCTAGGCTCCCACTTTCTGCCAGGGTGAGTGGCTGCCAAGGGAGGCCATTTGCCATGGGAAAAAGAAGTCCTTTCCCCAGGGTCTGGGTGTCAGATGAAAGGTGGCCTTTGGGGTTCTGAGGACTTGTAGGGTAGTACTTACTGGCTAGAGTAGAGGAAATGGATTCTATTTGAATATCTGTCTAGAGGCTTTGCCCCACAGGTCCTGGTTGTCCTTGATGGGCTGCAGCTGTGAGCATTGAAGAGAACTGGGATAAAAGGGGGCGGCGTAGCCATTCAGGGAGAGCCTTGAAGGAGCCCTGAACTGGGAAAGAACAGCATGCAGAAGAAAGCGTCTGTGCTGTGAAGATCTGCAGCCATAAGAACACACCGAGGAGGTATGGACTTTAGCAATCTGAGAACAGCATGATGGGACTCTAGAGAAATAGAACAACAACAAGTGGTAGCTTTAGATTTGGAGCAATCCAGCAAAGCTTGCAAATTTCTTGCTGGGCACCACCCTCTTGGTCAGGGCGAGTGGCCAGAAATGGAGGCCATTTTCCATGGGGAAAACGAAGTCATTGGCCCAGGCTCTGGGTGTCAGATGACTGGTGGCATCTGGGGCTGTAAGGACTTGCAGGGTCCTAGTTGCTGGCAGCTTTCGTTCTGGAAGGATCCAGCACAGTTTGTAGATTCCTGGCTTGGCACTGCCCTGCCTGCCAGGCAGAGTGGCCACAAATGAAGGCCATTTTCCATGGGAAAAACGAAGTCCTTTCCCCAGGGTCTCAGGAATATGTTCAAGGTGGCGTTTGAGGCTCTAAGTACTTCCAGGGCCCTAGTTGCTGGCAGCTTTTCTTTTGGAAAAATCCAGCAACGATTGCATCATTCTAGCTAGGCTCCCACTTTCTGCCAGGGTGAGTGGCTGCCAAGGGAGGCCATTTGCCATGGGAAAAAGAAGTCCTTTCCCCAGGGTCTGGGTGTCAGATGAAAGGTGGCCTTTGGGGTTCTGAGGACTTGTAGGGTAGTACTTACTGGCTAGAGTAGAGGAAATGGATTCTATTTGAATATCTGTCTAGAGGCTTTGCCCCACAGGTCCTGGTTGTCCTTGATGGGCTGCAGCTGTGAGCATTGAAGAGAACTGGGATAAAAGGGGGCGGCGTAGCCATTCAGGGAGAGCCTTGAAGGAGCCCTGAACTGGGAAAGAACAGCATGCAGAAGAAAGCGTCTGTGCTGTGAAGATCTGCAGCCATAAGAACACACCGAGGAGGTATGGACTTTAGCAATCTGAGAACAGCATGATGGGACTCTAGAGAAATAGAAGAACAACAAGTGGCAGCTTTAGATTTGGAGCAATCCAGCAAAGCTTGCAAATTTCTTGCTGGGCACCACCCTCTTGGTCAGGGCGAGTGGCCAGAAATGGAGGCCATTTTCCATGGGGAAAACGAAGTCATTGGCCCAGGCTCTGGGTGTCAGATGACTGGTGGCATCTGGGGCTCTAAGGACTTGCAGGGTCCTAGTTGCTGGCAGCTTTCGTTCTGGAAGGATCCAGCACAGTTTGTAGATTCCTGGCTTGGCACTGCCCTGCCTGCCAGGCCAAGTGGCCACAAATGAAGGCCATTTCCCATGGGAAAAACGAAGTCCTTTCCCCAGGGTCTCAGGAATATGTTCAAGGTGGCGTTTGAGGCTCTAAGTACTTCCAGGGCCCTAGTTGCTGCCAGCTTTTCTTTTGGAAAAATCCAGCAACGATTGCATCATTCTAGCTAGGCTCCCACTTTCTGCCAGGGTGAGTGGCTGCCAAGGGAGGCCATTTGCCATGGGAAAAAGAAGTCCTTTCCCCAGGGTCTGGGTGTCAGATGAAAGGTGGCCTTTGGGGTTCTGAGGACTTGTAGGGTAGTACTTACTGGCTAGAGTAGAGGAAATGGATTCTATTTGAATATCTGTCCCACAGGTCCTGGTTGTCCTTGATGGGCTGCAGCTGTGAGCATTGAAGAGAACTGGGATAAAAGGGGGCGGCGTAGCCATTCAGGGAGAGCCTTGAAGGAGCCCTGAACTGGGAAAGAACAGCATGCAGAAGAAAGCGTCTGTGCTGTGAAGATCTGCAGCCATAAGAACACACCGAGGAGGTATGGACTTTAGCAATCTGAGAACAGCATGATGGGACTCTAGAGAAATAAAACAACAACAAGTGGTAGCTTTAGATTTGGAGCAATCCAGCAAAGCTTGCAAATTTCTTGCTGGGCACCACCCTCTTGGTCAGGGCGAGTGGCCAGAAATGGAGGCCATTTTCCATGGGGAAAACGAAGTCATTGGCCCAGGCTCTGGGTGTCAGATGACTGGTGGCATCTGGGGCTGTAAGGACTTGCAGGGTCCTAGTTGCTGGCAGCTTTCGTTCTGGAAGGATCCAGCACAGTTTGTAGATTCCTGGCTTGGCACTGCCCTGCCTGCCAGGCAGAGTGGCCACAAATGAAGGCCATTTTCCATGGGAAAAACGAAGTCCTTTCCCCAGGGTCTCAGGAATATGTTCAAGGTGGCGTTTGAGGCTCTAAGTACTTCCAGGGCCCTAGTTGCTGGCAGCTTTTCTTTTGGAAAAATCCAGCAACGATTGCATCATTCTAGCTAGGCTCCCACTTTCTGCCAGGGTGAGTGGCTGCCAAGGGAGGCCATTTGCCATGGGAAAAAGAAGTCCTTTCCCCAGGGTCTGGGTGTCAGATGAAAGGTGGCCTTTGGGGTTCTGAGGACTTGTAGGGTAGTACTTACTGGCTAGAGTAGAGGAAATGGATTCTATTTGAATATCTGTCTAGAGGCTTTGCCCCACAGGTCCTGGTTGTCCTTGATGGGCTGCAGCTGTGAGCATTGAAGAGAACTGGGATAAAAGGGGGCGGCGTAGCCATTCAGGGAGAGCCTTGAAGGAGCCCTGAACTGGGAAAGAACAGCATGCAGAAGAAAGCGTCTGTGCTGTGAAGATCTGCAGCCATAAGAACACACCGAGGAGGTATGGACTTTAGCAATCTGAGAACAGCATGATGGGACTCTAGAGAAATAGAACAACAACAAGTGGTAGCTTTAGATTTGGAGCAATCCAGCAAAGCTTGCAAATTTCTTGCTGGGCACCACCCTCTTGGTCAGGGCGAGTGGCCAGAAATGGAGGCCATTTTCCATGGGGAAAACGAAGTCATTGGCCCAGGCTCTGGGTGTCAGATGACTGGTGGCATCTGGGGCTGTAAGGACTTGCAGGGTCCTAGTTGCTGGCAGCTTTCGTTCTGGAAGGATCCAGCACAGTTTGTAGATTCCTGGCTTGGCACTGCCCTGCCTGCCAGGCAGAGTGGCCACAAATGAAGGCCATTTTCCATGGGAAAAACGAAGTCCTTTCCCCAGGGTCTCAGTAATATGTTCAAGGTGGCGTTTGAGGCTCTAAGTACTTCCAGGGCCCTAGTTGCTGCCAGCTTTTCTTTTGGAAAAATCCAGCAACGATTGCATCATTCTAGCTAGGCTCCCACTTTCTGCCAGGGTGAGTGGCTGCCAAGGGAGGCCATTTGCCATGGGAAAAAGAAGTCCTTTCCCCAGGGTCTGGGTGTCAGATGAAAGGTGGCCTTTGGGGTTCTGATGACTTGTAGGGTACTACTTACTGGCTAGAGTAGAGGAAATGGATTCTATTTGAATATCTGTCCCACAGGTCCTGGTTGTCCTTGATGGGCTGCAGCTGTGAGCATTGAAGAGAACTGGGATAAAAGGGGGCGGCTTAGCCATTCAGGGAGAGCCTTGAAGGAGCCCTGAACTGGGAAAGAACAGCATGCAGAAGAAAGCGTCTGTGCTGTGAAGATCTGCAGCCATAAGAACACACCGAGGAGGTATGGACTTTAGCAATCTGAGAACAGCATGATGGGACTCTAGAGAAATAGAACAACAACAAGTGGCAGCTTTCGATTTGGAGCAATCCAGCAAAGCTTGCAAATTTCTTGCTGGGCACCACCCTCTTGGTCAGGGCGAGTGGCCAGAAATGGAGGCCATTTTCCATGGGGAAAACGAAGTCATTGGCCCAGGCTCTGGGTGTCAGATGACTGGTGGCATCTGGGGCTGTAAGGACTTGCAGGGTCCTAGTTGCTGGCAGCTTTCGTTCTGGAAGGATCCAGCAGAGTTTGTAGATTCCTGGCTTGGCACTGCCCTGCCTGCCAGGCCAAGTGGCCACAAATGAAGGCCATTTTCCATGGGAAAAACGAAGTCCTTTCCCCAGGGTCTCAGGAATATGTTCAAGGTGGCGTTTGAGGCTCTAAGTACTTCCAGGGCCCTAGTTGCTGCCAGCTTTTCTTTTGGAAAAATCCAGCAACGATTGCATCATTCTAGCTAGGCTCCCACTTTCTGCCAGGGTGAGTGGCTGCCAAGGGAGGCCATTTGCCATGGGAAAAAGAAGTCCTTTCCCCAGGGTCTGGGTGTCAGATGAAAGGTGGCCTTTGGGGTTCTGAGGACTTGTAGGGTAGTACTTACTGGCTAGAGTAGAGGAAATGGATTCTATTTGAATATCTGTCTAGAGGCTTTGCCCCACAGGTCCTGGTTGTCCTTGATGGGCTGCAGCTGTGAGCATTGAAGAGAACTGGGATAAAAGGGGGCGGCGTAGCCATTCAGGGAGAGCCTTGAAGGAGCCCTGAACTGGGAAAGAACAGCATGCAGAAGAAAGCGTCTGTGCTGTGAAGATCTGCAGCCATAAGAACACACCGAGGAGGTATGGACTTTAGCAATCTGAGAACAGCATGATGGGACTCTAGAGAAATAGAACAACAACAAGTGGTAGCTTTCGATTTGGAGCAATCCAGCAAAGCTTGCAAATTTCTTGCTGGGCACCACCCTCTTGGTCAGGGCGAGTGGCCAGAAATGGAGGCCATTTTCCATGGGGAAAACGAAGTCATTGGCCCAGGCTCTGGGTGTCAGATGACAGGTGGCATCTGGGGCTCTAAGGACTTGCAGGGTCCTAGTTGCTGGCAGCTTTCGTTCTGGAAGGATCCAGCAGAGTTTGTAGATTCCTGGCTTGGCACTGCCCTGCCTGCCAGGCAGAGTGGCCACAAATGAAGGCCATTTCCCATGGGAAAAACGAAGTCCTTTCCCCAGGGTCTCAGGAATATGTTCAAGGTGGCGTTTGAGGCTCTAAGTACTTCCAGGGCCCTAGTTGCTGCCAGCTTTTCTTTTGGAAAAATCCAGCAACGATTGCATCATTCTAGCTAGGCTCCCACTTTCTGCCAGGGTGAGTGGCTGCCAAGGGAGGCCATTTGCCATGGGAAAAAGAAGTCCTTTCCCCAGGGTCTGGGTGTCAGATGAAAGGTGGCCTTTGGGGTTCTGAGGACTTGTAGGGTAGTACTTACTGGCTAGAGTAGAGGAAATGGATTCTATTTGAATATCTGTCTAGAGGCTTTGCCCCACAGGTCCTGGTTGTCCTTGATGGGCTGCAGCTGTGAGCATTGAAGAGAACTGGGATAAAAGGGGGCGGCGTAGCCATTCAGGGAGAGCCTTGAAGGAGCCCTGAACTGGGAAAGAACAGCATGCAGAAGAAAGCGTCTGTGCTGTGAAGATCTGCAGCCATAAGAACACACCGAGGAGGTATGGACTTTAGCAATCTGAGAACAGCATGATGGGACTCTAGAGAAATAGAAGAACAACAAGTGGCAGCTTTCGATTTGGAGCAATCCAGCAAAGCTTGCAAATTTCTTGCTGGGCACCACCCTCTTGGTCAGGGCGAGTGGCCAGAAATGGAGGCCATTTTCCATGGGGAAAACGAAGTCATTGGCCCAGGCTCTGGGTGTCAGATGACAGGTGGCATCTGGGGCTCTAAGGACTTGCAGGGTCCTAGTTGCTGGCAGCTTTCGTTCTGGAAGGATCCAGCACAGTTTGTAGATTCCTGGCTTGGCACTGCCCTGCCTGCCAGGCCAAGTGGCCACAAATGAAGGCCATTTCCCATGGGAAAAACGAAGTCCTTTCCCCAGGGTCTCAGGAATATGTTCAAGGTGGCGTTTGAGGCTCTAAGTACTTCCAGGGCCCTAGTTGCTGCCAGCTTTTCTTTTGGAAAAATCCAGCAACGATTGCATCATTCTAGCTAGGCTCCCACTTTCTGCCAGGGTGAGTGGCTGCCAAGGGAGGCCATTTGCCATGGGAAAAAGAAGTCCTTTCCCCAGGGTCTGGGTGTCAGATGAAAGGTGGCCTTTGGGGTTCTGAGGACTTGTAGGGTAGTACTTACTGGCTAGAGTAGAGGAAATGGATTCTATTTGAATATCTGTCTAGAGGCTTTGCCCCACAGGTCCTGGTTGTCCTTGATGGGCTGCAGCTGTGAGCATTGAAGAGAACTGGGATAAAAGGGGGCGGCGTAGCCATTCAGGGAGAGCCTTGAAGGAGCCCTGAACTGGGAAAGAACAGCATGCAGAAGAAAGCGTCTGTGCTGTGAAGATCTGCAGCCATAAGAACACACCGAGGAGGTATGGACTTTAGCAATCTGAGAACAGCATGATGGGACTCTAGAGAAATAGAACAACAACAAGTGGTAGCTTTCGATTTGGAGCAATCCAGCAAAGCTTGCAAATTTCTTGCTGGGCACCACCCTCTTGGTCAGGGCGAGTGGCCAGAAATGGAGGCAATTTTCCATGGGGAAAACGAAGTCATTGGCCCAGGCTCTGGGTGTCAGATGACTGGTGGCATCTGGGGCTGTAAGGACTTGCAGGGTCCTAGTTGCTGGCAGCTTTCGTTCTGGAAGGATCCAGCAGAGTTTGTAGATTCCTGGCTTGGCACTGCCCTGCCTGCCAGGCCAAGTGGCCACAAATGAAGGCCATTTTCCATGGGAAAAACGAAGTCCTTTCCCCAGGGTCTCAGGAATATGTTCAAGGTGGCGTTTGAGGCTCTAAGTACTTCCAGGGCCCTAGTTGCTGCCAGCTTTTCTTTTGGAAAAATCCAGCAACGATTGCATCATTCTAGCTAGGCTCCCACTTTCTGCCAGGGTGAGTGGCTGCCAAGGGAGGCCATTTGCCATGGGAAAAAGAAGTCCTTTCCCCAGGGTCTGGGTGTCAGATGAAAGGTGGCCTTTGGGGTTCTGAGGACTTGTAGGGTAGTACTTACTGGCTAGAGTAGAGGAAATGGATTCTATTTGAATATCTGTCCCACAGGTCCTGGTTGTCCTTGATGGGCTGCAGCTGTGAGCATTGAAGAGAACTGGGATAAAAGGGGGCGGCGTAGCCATTCAGGGAGAGCCTTGAAGGAGCCCTGAACTGGGAAAGAACAGCATGCAGAAGAAAGCGTCTGTGCTGTGAAGATCTGCAGCCATAAGAACACACCGAGGAGGTATGGACTTTAGCAATCTGAGAACAGCATGATGGGACTCTAGAGAAATAGAACAACAACAAGTGGTAGCTTTAGATTTGGAGCAATCCAGCAAAGCTTGCAAATTTCTTGCTGGGCACCACCCTCTTGGTCAGGGCGAGTGGCCAGAAATGGAGGCCATTTTCCATGGGGAAAACGAAGTCATTGGCCCAGGCTCTGGGTGTCAGATGACTGGTGGCATCTGGGGCTGTAAGGACTTGCAGGGTCCTAGTTGCTGGCAGCTTTCGTTCTGGAAGGATCCAGCACAGTTTGTAGATTCCTGGCTTGGCACTGCCCTGCCTGCCAGGCAGAGTGGCCACAAATGAAGGCCATTTTCCATGGGAAAAACGAAGTCCTTTCCCCAGGGTCTCAGGAATATGTTCAAGGTGGCGTTTGAGGCTCTAAGTACTTCCAGGGCCCTAGTTGCTGCCAGCTTTTCTTTTGGAAAAATCCAGCAACGATTGCATCATTCTAGCTAGGCTCCCACTTTCTGCCAGGGTGAGTGGCTGCCAAGGGAGGCCATTTGCCATGGGAAAAAGAAGTCCTTTCCCCAGGGTCTGGGTGTCAGATGAAAGGTGGCCTTTGGGGTTCTGAGGACTTGTAGGGTAGTACTTACTGGCTAGAGTAGAGGAAATGGATTCTATTTGAATATCTGTCCCACAGGTCCTGGTTGTCCTTGATGGGCTGCAGCTGTGAGCATTGAAGAGAACTGGGATAAAAGGGGGCGGCGTAGCCATTCAGGGAGAGCCTTGAAGGAGCCCTGAACTGGGAAAGAACAGCATGCAGAAGAAAGCGTCTGTGCTGTGAAGATCTGCAGCCATAAGAACACACCGAGGAGGTATGGACTTTAGCAATCTGAGAACAGCATGATGGGACTCTAGAGAAATAGAACAACAACAAGTGGCAGCTTTAGATTTGGAGCAATCCAGCAAAGCTTGCAAATTTCTTGCTGGGCACCACCCTCTTGGTCAGGGCGAGTGGCCAGAAATGGAGGCCATTTTCCATGGGGAAAACGAAGTCATTGGCCCAGGCTCTGGGTGTCAGATGACTGGTGGCATCTGGGGCTGTAAGGACTTGCAGGGTCCTAGTTGCTGGCAGCTTTCGTTCTGGAAGGATCCAGCAGAGTTTGTAGATTCCTGGCTTGGCACTGCCCTGCCTGCCAGGCCAAGTGGCCACAAATGAAGGCCATTTCCCATGGGAAAAACGAAGTCCTTTCCCCAGGGTCTCAGGAATATGTTCAAGGTGGCGTTTGAGGCTCTAAGTACTTCCAGGGCCCTAGTTGCTGGCAGCTTTTCTTTTGGAAAAATCCAGCAACGATTGCATCATTCTAGCTAGGCTCCCACTTTCTGCCAGGGTGAGTGGCTGCCAAGGGAGGCCATTTGCCATGGGAAAAAGAAGTCCTTTCCCCAGGGTCTGGGTGTCAGATGAAAGGTGGCCTTTGGGGTTCTGAGGACTTGTAGGGTAGTACTTACTGGCTAGAGTAGAGGAAATGGATTCTATTTGAATATCTGTCCCACAGGTCCTGGTTGTCCTTGATGGGCTGCAGCTGTGAGCATTGAAGAGAACTGGGATAAAAGGGGGCGGCGTAGCCATTCAGGGAGAGCCTTGAAGGAGCCCTGAACTGGGAAAGAACAGCATGCAGAAGAAAGCGTCTGTGCTGTGAAGATCTGCAGCCATAAGAACACACCGAGGAGGTATGGACTTTAGCAATCTGAGAACAGCATGATGGGACTCTAGAGAAATAGAACAACAACAAGTGGTAGCTTTCGATTTGGAGCAATCCAGCAAAGCTTGCAAATTTCTTGCTGGGCACCACCCTCTTGGTCAGGGCGAGTGGCCAGAAATGGAGGCCATTTTCCATGGGGAAAACGAAGTCATTGGCCCAGGCTCTGGGTGTCAGATGACTGGTGGCATCTGGGGCTCTAAGGACTTGCAGGGTCCTAGTTGCTGGCAGCTTTCGTTCTGGAAGGATCCAGCACAGTTTGTAGATTCCTGGCTTGGCACTGCCCTGCCTGCCAGGCAGAGTGGCCACAAATGAAGGCCATTTTCCATGGGAAAAACGAAGTCCTTTCCCCAGGGTCTCAGTAATATGTTCAAGGTGGCGTTTGAGGCTCTAAGTACTTCCAGGGCCCTAGTTGCTGCCAGCTTTTCTTTTGGAAAAATCCAGCAACGATTGCATCATTCTAGCTAGGCTCCCACTTTCTGCCAGGGTGAGTGGCTGCCAAGGGAGGCCATTTGCCATGGGAAAAAGAAGTCCTTTCCCCAGGGTCTGGGTGTCAGATGAAAGGTGGCCTTTGGGGTTCTGAGGACTTGTAGGGTAGTACTTACTGGCTAGAGTAGAGGAAATGGATTCTATTTGAATATCTGTCTAGAGGCTTTGCCCCACAGGTCCTGGTTGTCCTTGATGGGCTGCAGCTGTGAGCATTGAAGAGAACTGGGATAAAAGGGGGCGGCTTAGCCATTCAGGGAGAGCCTTGAAGGAGCCCTGAACTGGGAAAGAACAGCATGCAGAAGAAAGCGTCTGTGCTGTGAAGATCTGCAGCCATAAGAACACACCAAGGAGGTATGGACTTTAGCAATCTGAGAACAGCATGATGGGACTCTAGAGAAATAGAACAACAACAAGTGGCAGCTTTCGATTTGGAGCAATCCAGCAAAGCTTGCAAATTTCTTGCTGGGCACCACCCTCTTGGTCAGGGCGAGTGGCCAGAAATGGAGGCCATTTTCCATGGGGAAAACGAAGTCATTGGCCCAGGCTCTGGGTGTCAGATGACTGGTGGCATCTGGGGCTGTAAGGACTTGCAGGGTCCTAGTTGCTGGCAGCTTTCGTTCTGGAAGGATCCAGCAGAGTTTGTAGATTCCTGGCTTGGCACTGCCCTGCCTGCCAGGCAGAGTGGCCAGAAATGAAGGCCATTTTCCATGGGAAAAACGAAGTCCTTTCCCCAGGGTCTCAGTAATATGTTCAAGGTGGCGTTTGAGGCTCTAAGTACTTCCAGGGCCCTAGTTGCTGCCAGCTTTTCTTTTGGAAAAATCCAGCAACGATTGCATCATTCTAGCTAGGCTCCCACTTTCTGCCAGGGTGAGTGGCTGCCAAGGGAGGCCATTTGCCATGGGAAAAAGAAGTCCTTTCCCCAGGGTCTGGGTGTCAGATGAAAGGTGGCCTTTGGGGTTCTGAGGACTTGTAGGGTAGTACTTACTGGCTAGAGTAGAGGAAATGGATTCTATTTGAATATCTGTCCCACAGGTCCTGGTTGTCCTTGATGGGCTGCAGCTGTGAGCATTGAAGAGAACTGGGATAAAAGGGGGCGGCGTAGCCATTCAGGGAGAGCCTTGAAGGAGCCCTGAACTGGGAAAGAACAGCATGCAGAAGAAAGCGTCTGTGCTGTGAAGATCTGCAGCCATAAGAACACACCGAGGAGGTATGGACTTTAGCAATCTGAGAACAGCATGATGGGACTCTAGAGAAATAGAACAACAACAAGTGGTAGCTTTAGATTTGGAGCAATCCAGCAAAGCTTGCAAATTTCTTGCTGGGCACCACCCTCTTGGTCAGGGCGAGTGGCCAGAAATGGAGGCCATTTTCCATGGGGAAAACGAAGTCATTGGCCCAGGCTCTGGGTGTCAGATGACTGGTGGCATCTGGGGCTGTAAGGACTTGCAGGGTCCTAGTTGCTGGCAGCTTTCGTTCTGGAAGGATCCAGCAGAGTTTGTAGATTCCTGGCTTGGCACTGCCCTGCCTGCCAGGCAGAGTGGCCACAAATGAAGGCCATTTTCCATGGGAAAAACGAAGTCCTTTCCCCAGGGTCTCAGGAATATGTTCAAGGTGGCGTTTGAGGCTCTAAGTACTTCCAGGGCCCTAGTTGCTGGCAGCTTTTCTTTTGGAAAAATCCAGCAACGATTGCATCATTCTAGCTAGGCTCCCACTTTCTGCCAGGGTGAGTGGCTGCCAAGGGAGGCCATTTGCCATGGGAAAAAGAAGTCCTTTCCCCAGGGTCTGGGTGTCAGATGAAAGGTGGCCTTTGGGGTTCTGAGGACTTGTAGGGTAGTACTTACTGGCTAGAGTAGAGGAAATGGATTCTATTTGAATATCTGTCTAGAGGCTTTGCCCCACAGGTCCTGGTTGTCCTTGATGGGCTGCAGCTGTGAGCATTGAAGAGAACTGGGATAAAAGGGGGCGGCTTAGCCATTCAGGGAGAGCCTTGAAGGAGCCCTGAACTGGGAAAGAACAGCATGCAGAAGAAAGCGTCTGTGCTGTGAAGATCTGCAGCCATAAGAACACACCGAGGAGGTATGGACTTTAGCAATCTGAGAACAGCATGATGGGACTCTAGAGAAATAGAACAACAACAAGTGGTAGCTTTCGATTTGGAGCAATCCAGCAAAGCTTGCAAATTTCTTGCTGGGCACCACCCTCTTGGTCAGGGCGAGTGGCCAGAAATGGAGGCCATTTTCCATGGGGAAAACGAAGTCATTGGCCCAGGCTCTGGGTGTCAGATGACTGGTGGCATCTGGGGCTGTAAGGACTTGCAGGGTCCTAGTTGCTGGCAGCTTTCGTTCTGGAAGGATCCAGCAGAGTTTGTAGATTCCTGGCTTGGCACTGCCCTGCCTGCCAGGCAGAGTGGCCACAAATGAAGGCCATTTTCCATGGGAAAAACGAAGTCCTTTCCCCAGGGTCTCAGGAATATGTTCAAGGTGGCGTTTGAGGCTCTAAGTACTTCCAGGGCCCTAGTTGCTGCCAGCTTTTCTTTTGGAAAAATCCAGCAACGATTGCATCATTCTAGCTAGGCTCCCACTTTCTGCCAGGGTGAGTGGCTGCCAAGGGAGGCCATTTGCCATGGGAAAAAGAAGTCCTTTCCCCAGGGTCTGGGTGTCAGATGAAAGGTGGCCTTTGGGGTTCTGAGGACTTGTAGGGTAGTACTTACTGGCTAGAGTAGAGGAAATGGATTCTATTTGAATATCTGTCTAGAGGCTTTGCCCCACAGGTCCTGGTTGTCCTTGATGGGCTGCAGCTGTGAGCATTGAAGAGAACTGGGATAAAAGGGGGCGGCTTAGCCATTCAGGGAGAGCCTTGAAGGAGCCCTGAACTGGGAAAGAACAGCATGCAGAAGAAAGCGTCTGTGCTGTGAAGATCTGCAGCCATAAGAACACACCGAGGAGGTATGGACTTTAGCAATCTGAGAACAGCATGATGGGACTCTAGAGAAATAGAAGAACAACAAGTGGCAGCTTTAGATTTGGAGCAATCCAGCAAAGCTTGCAAATTTCTTGCTGGGCACCACCCTCTTGGTCAGGGCGAGTGGCCAGAAATGGAGGCCATTTTCCATGGGGAAAACGAAGTCATTGGCCCAGGCTCTGGGTGTCAGATGACTGGTGGCATCTGGGGCTGTAAGGACTTGCAGGGTCCTAGTTGCTGGCAGCTTTCGTTCTGGAAGGATCCAGCAGAGTTTGTAGATTCCTGGCTTGGCACTGCCCTGCCTGCCAGGCCAAGTGGCCACAAATGAAGGCCATTTTCCATGGGAAAAACGAAGTCCTTTCCCCAGGGTCTCAGGAATATGTTCAAGGTGGCGTTTGAGGCTCTAAGTACTTCCAGGGCCCTAGTTGCTGCCAGCTTTTCTTTTGGAAAAATCCAGCAACGATTGCATCATTCTAGCTAGGCTCCCACTTTCTGCCAGGGTGAGTGGCTGCCAAGGGAGGCCATTTGCCATGGGAAAAAGAAGTCCTTTCCCCAGGGTCTGGGTGTCAGATGAAAGGTGGCCTTTGGGGTTCTGAGGACTTGTAGGGTACTACTTACTGGCTAGAGTAGAGGAAATGGATTCTATTTAAATATCTGTCTAGAGGCTTTGCCCCACAGGTCCTGGTTGTCCTTGATGGGCTGCAGCTGTGAGCATTGAAGAGAACTGGGATAAAAGGGGGCGGCTTAGCCATTCAGGGAGAGCCTTGAAGGAGCCCTGAACTGGGAAAGAACAGCATGCAGAAGAAAGCGTCTGTGCTGTGAAGATCTGCAGCCATAAGAACACACCGAGGAGGTATGGACTTTAGCAATCTGAGAACAGCATGATGGGACTCTAGAGAAATAGAACAACAACAAGTGGTAGCTTTAGATTTGGAGCAATCCAGCAAAGCTTGCAAATTTCTTGCTGGGCACCACCCTCTTGGTCAGGGCGAGTGGCCAGAAATGGAGGCCATTTTCCATGGGGAAAACGAAGTCATTGGCCCAGGCTCTGGGTGTCAGATGACTGGTGGCATCTGGGGCTGTAAGGACTTGCAGGGTCCTAGTTGCTGGCAGCTTTCGTTCTGGAAGGATCCAGCAGAGTTTGTAGATTCCTGGCTTGGCACTGCCCTGCCTGCCAGGCAGAGTGGCCACAAATGAAGGCCATTTTCCATGGGAAAAACGAAGTCCTTTCCCCAGGGTCTCAGGAATATGTTCAAGGTGGCGTTTGAGGCTCTAAGTACTTCCAGGGCCCTAGTTGCTGCCAGCTTTTCTTTTGGAAAAATCCAGCAACGATTGCATCATTCTAGCTAGGCTCCCACTTTCTGCCAGGGTGAGTGGCTGCCAAGGGAGGCCATTTGCCATGGGAAAAAGAAGTCCTTTCCCCAGGGTCTGGGTGTCAGATGAAAGGTGGCCTTTGGGGTTCTGAGGACTTGTAGGGTACTACTTACTGGCTAGAGTAGAGGAAATGGATTCTATTTGAATATCTGTCCCACAGGTCCTGGTTGTCCTTGATGGGCTGCAGCTGTGAGCATTGAAGAGAACTGGGATAAAAGGGGGCGGCGTAGCCATTCAGGGAGAGCCTTGAAGGAGCCCTGAACTGGGAAAGAACAGCATGCAGAAGAAAGCGTCTGTGCTGTGAAGATCTGCAGCCATAAGAACACACCGAGGAGGTATGGACTTTAGCAATCTGAGAACAGCATGATGGGACTCTAGAGAAATAGAACAACAACAAGTGGTAGCTTTAGATTTGGAGCAATCCAGCAAAGCTTGCAAATTTCTTGCTGGGCACCACCCTCTTGGTCAGGGCGAGTGGCCAGAAATGGAGGCCATTTTCCATGGGGAAAACGAAGTCATTGGCCCAGGCTCTGGGTGTCAGATGACTGGTGGCATCTGGGGCTGTAAGGACTTGCAGGGTCCTAGTTGCTGGCAGCTTTCGTTCTGGAAGGATCCAGCACAGTTTGTAGATTCCTGGCTTGGCACTGCCCTGCCTGCCAGGCAGAGTGGCCACAAATGAAGGCCATTTTCCATGGGAAAAACGAAGTCCTTTCCCCAGGGTCTCAGGAATATGTTCAAGGTGGCGTTTGAGGCTCTAAGTACTTCCAGGGCCCTAGTTGCTGGCAGCTTTTCTTTTGGAAAAATCCAGCAACGATTGCATCATTCTAGCTAGGCTCCCACTTTCTGCCAGGGTGAGTGGCTGCCAAGGGAGGCCATTTGCCATGGGAAAAAGAAGTCCTTTCCCCAGGGTCTGGGTGTCAGATGAAAGGTGGCCTTTGGGGTTCTGAGGACTTGTAGGGTACTACTTACTGGCTAGAGTAGAGGAAATGGATTCTATTTGAATATCTGTCTAGAGGCTTTGCCCCACAGGTCCTGGTTGTCCTTGATGGGCTGCAGCTGTGAGCATTGAAGAGAACTGGGATAAAAGGGGGCGGCGTAGCCATTCAGGGAGAGCCTTGAAGGAGCCCTGAACTGGGAAAGAACAGCATGCAGAAGAAAGCGTCTGTGCTGTGAAGATCTGCAGCCATAAGAACACACCGAGGAGGTATGGACTTTAGCAATCTGAGAACAGCATGATGGGACTCTAGAGAAATAGAACAACAACAAGTGGCAGCTTTAGATTTGGAGCAATCCAGCAAAGCTTGCAAATTTCTTGCTGGGCACCACCCTCTTGGTCAGGGCGAGTGGCCAGAAATGGAGGCCATTTTCCATGGGGAAAACGAAGTCATTGGCCCAGGCTCTGGGTGTCAGATGACTGGTGGCATCTGGGGCTCTAAGGACTTGCAGGGTCCTAGTTGCTGGCAGCTTTCATTCTGGAAGGATCCAGCACAGTTTGTAGATTCCTGGCTTGGCACTGCCCTGCCTGCCAGGCCAAGTGGCCACAAATGAAGGCCATTTCCCATGGGAAAAACAAAGTCCTTTCCCCAGGGTCTCAGGAATATGTTCAAGGTGGCGTTTGAGGCTCTAAGTACTTCCAGGGCCCTAGTTGCTGCCAGCTTTTCTTTTGGAAAAATCCAGCAACGATTGCATCATTCTAGCTAGGCTCCCACTTTCTGCCAGGGTGAGTGGCTGCCAAGGGAGGCCATTTGCCATGGGAAAAAGAAGTCCTTTCCCCAGGGTCTGGGTGTCAGATGAAAGGTGGCCTTTGGGGTTCTGAGGACTTGTAGGGTACTACTTACTGGCTAGAGTAGAGGAAATGGATTCTATTTGAATATCTGTCTAGAGGCTTTGCCCCACAGGTCCTGGTTGTCCTTGATGGGCTGCAGCTGTGAGCATTGAAGAGAACTGGGATAAAAGGGGGCGGCTTAGCCACTCAGGGAGAGCCTTGAAGGAGCCCTGAACTGGGAAAGAACAGCATGCAGAAGAAAGCGTCTGTGCTGTGAAGATCTGCAGCCATAAGAACACACCGAGGAGGTATGGACTTTAGCAATCTGAGAACAGCATGATGGGACTCTAGAGAAATAGAACAACAACAAGTGGTAGCTTTAGATTTGGAGCAATCCAGCAAAGCTTGCAAATTTCTTGCTGGGCACCACCCTCTTGGTCAGGGCGAGTGGCCAGAAATGGAGGCCATTTTCCATGGGGAAAACGAAGTCATTGGCCCAGGCTCTGGGTGTCAGATGACTGGTGGCATCTGGGGCTCTAAGGACTTGCAGGGTCCTAGTTGCTGGCAGCTTTCGTTCTGGAAGGATCCAGCAGAGTTTGTAGATTCCTGGCTTGGCACTGCCCTGCCTGCCAGGCCAAGTGGCCACAAATGAAGGCCATTTTCCATGGGAAAAACGAAGTCCTTTCCCCAGGGTCTCAGGAATATGTTCAAGGTGGCGTTTGAGGCTCTAAGTACTTCCAGGGCCCTAGTTGCTGCCAGCTTTTCTTTTGGAAAAATCCAGCAACGATTGCATCATTCTAGCTAGGCTCCCACTTTCTGCCAGGGTGAGTGGCTGCCAAGGGAGGCCATTTGCCATGGGAAAAAGAAGTCCTTTCCCCAGGGTCTGGGTGTCAGATGAAAGGTGGCCTTTGGGGTTCTGAGGACTTGTAGGGTACTACTTACTGGCTAGAGTAGAGGAAATGGATTCTATTTGAATATCTGTCCCACAGGTCCTGGTTGTCCTTGATGGGCTGCAGCTGTGAGCATTGAAGAGAACTGGGATAAAAGGGGGCGGCGTAGCCATTCAGGGAGAGCCTTGAAGGAGCCCTGAACTGGGAAAGAACAGCATGCAGAAGAAAGCGTCTGTGCTGTGAAGATCTGCAGCCATAAGAACACACCGAGGAGGTATGGACTTTAGCAATCTGAGAACAGCATGATGGGACTCTAGAGAAATAGAACAACAACAAGTGGTAGCTTTAGATTTGGAGCAATCCAGCAAAGCTTGCAAATTTCTTGCTGGGCACCACCCTCTTGGTCAGGGCGAGTGGCCAGAAATGGAGGCCATTTTCCATGGGGAAAACGAAGTCATTGGCCCAGGCTCTGGGTGTCAGATGACTGGTGGCATCTGGGGCTGTAAGGACTTGCAGGGTCCTAGTTGCTGGCAGCTTTCGTTCTGGAAGGATCCAGCACAGTTTGTAGATTCCTGGCTTGGCACTGCCCTGCCTGCCAGGCAGAGTGGCCACAAATGAAGGCCATTTTCCATGGGAAAAACGAAGTCCTTTCCCCAGGGTCTCAGGAATATGTTCAAGGTGGCGTTTGAGGCTCTAAGTACTTCCAGGGCCCTAGTTGCTGGCAGCTTTTCTTTTGGAAAAATCCAGCAACGATTGCATCATTCTAGCTAGGCTCCCACTTTCTGCCAGGGTGAGTGGCTGCCAAGGGAGGCCATTTGCCATGGGAAAAAGAAGTCCTTTCCCCAGGGTCTGGGTGTCAGATGAAAGGTGGCCTTTGGGGTTCTGAGGACTTGTAGGGTAGTACTTACTGGCTAGAGTAGAGGAAATGGATTCTATTTGAATATCTGTCTAGAGGCTTTGCCCCACAGGTCCTGGTTGTCCTTGATGGGCTGCAGCTGTGAGCATTGAAGAGAACTGGGATAAAAGGGGGCGGCGTAGCCATTCAGGGAGAGCCTTGAAGGAGCCCTGAACTGGGAAAGAACAGCATGCAGAAGAAAGCGTCTGTGCTGTGAAGATCTGCAGCCATAAGAACACACCGAGGAGGTATGGACTTTAGCAATCTGAGAACAGCATGATGGGACTCTAGAGAAATAGAACAACAACAAGTGGCAGCTTTAGATTTGGAGCAATCCAGCAAAGCTTGCAAATTTCTTGCTGGGCACCACCCTCTTGGTCAGGGCGAGTGGCCAGAAATGGAGGCCATTTTCCATGGGGAAAACGAAGTCATTGGCCCAGGCTCTGGGTGTCAGATGACTGGTGGCATCTGGGGCTCTAAGGACTTGCAGGGTCCTAGTTGCTGGCAGCTTTCGTTCTGGAAGGATCCAGCACAGTTTGTAGATTCCTGGCTTGGCACTGCCCTGCCTGCCAGGCCAAGTGGCCACAAATGAAGGCCATTTCCCATGGGAAAAACGAAGTCCTTTCCCCAGGGTCTCAGGAATATGTTCAAGGTGGCGTTTGAGGCTCTAAGTACTTCCAGGGCCCTAGTTGCTGCCAGCTTTTCTTTTGGAAAAATCCAGCAACGATTGCATCATTCTAGCTAGGCTCCCACTTTCTGCCAGGGTGAGTGGCTGCCAAGGGAGGCCATTTGCCATGGGAAAAAGAAGTCCTTTCCCCAGGGTCTGGGTGTCAGATGAAAGGTGGCCTTTGGGGTTCTGAGGACTTGTAGGGTAGTACTTACTGGCTAGAGTAGAGGAAATGGATTCTATTTGAATATCTGTCTAGAGGCTTTGCCCCACAGGTCCTGGTTGTCCTTGATGGGCTGCAGCTGTGAGCATTGAAGAGAACTGGGATAAAAGGGGGCGGCTTAGCCATTCAGGGAGAGCCTTGAAGGAGCCCTGAACTGGGAAAGAACAGCATGCAGAAGAAAGCGTCTGTGCTGTGAAGATCTGCAGCCATAAGAACACACCGAGGAGGTATGGACTTTAGCAATCTGAGAACAGCATGATGGGACTCTAGAGAAATAGAACAACAACAAGTGGTAGCTTTAGATTTGGAGCAATCCAGCAAAGCTTGCAAATTTCTTGCTGGGCACCACCCTCTTGGTCAGGGCGAGTGGCCAGAAATGGAGGCCATTTTCCATGGGGAAAACGAAGTCATTGGCCCAGGCTCTGGGTGTCAGATGACTGGTGGCATCTGGGGCTCTAAGGACTTGCAGGGTCCTAGTTGCTGGCAGCTTTCGTTCTGGAAGGATCCAGCAGAGTTTGTAGATTCCTGGCTTGGCACTGCCCTGCCTGCCAGGCAGAGTGGCCACAAATGAAGGCCATTTTCCATGGGAAAAACGAAGTCCTTTCCCCAGGGTCTCAGGAATATGTTCAAGGTGGCGTTTGAGGCTCTAAGTACTTCCAGGGCCCTAGTTGCTGCCAGCTTTTCTTTTGGAAAAATCCAGCAACGATTGCATCATTCTAGCTAGGCTCCCACTTTCTGCCAGGGTGAGTGGCTGCCAAGGGAGGCCATTTGCCATGGGAAAAAGAAGTCCTTTCCCCAGGGTCTGGGTGTCAGATGAAAGGTGGCCTTTGGGGTTCTGAGGACTTGTAGGGTAGTACTTACTGGCTAGAGTAGAGGAAATGGATTCTATTTGAATATCTGTCTAGAGGCTTTGCCCCACAGGTCCTGGTTGTCCTTGATGGGCTGCAGCTGTGAGCATTGAAGAGAACTGGGATAAAAGGGGGCGGCTTAGCCATTCAGGGAGAGCCTTGAAGGAGCCCTGAACTGGGAAAGAACAGCATGCAGAAGAAAGCGTCTGTGCTGTGAAGATCTGCAGCCATAAGAACACACCGAGGAGGTATGGACTTTAGCAATCTGAGAACAGCATGATGGGACTCTAGAGAAATAGAACAACAACAAGTGGTAGCTTTAGATTTGGAGCAATCCAGCAAAGCTTGCAAATTTCTTGCTGGGCACCACCCTCTTGGTCAGGGCGAGTGGCCAGAAATGGAGGCCATTTTCCATGGGGAAAACGAAGTCATTGGCCCAGGCTCTGGGTGTCAGATGACTGGTGGCATCTGGGGCTCTAAGGACTTGCAGGGTCCTAGTTGCTGGCAGCTTTCGTTCTGGAAGGATCCAGCAGAGTTTGTAGATTCCTGGCTTGGCACTGCCCTGCCTGCCAGGCAGAGTGGCCACAAATGAAGGCCATTTTCCATGGGAAAAACGAAGTCCTTTCCCCAGGGTCTCAGGAATATGTTCAAGGTGGCGTTTGAGGCTCTAAGTACTTCCAGGGCCCTAGTTGCTGCCAGCTTTTCTTTTGGAAAAATCCAGCAACGATTGCATCATTCTAGCTAGGCTCCCACTTTCTGCCAGGGTGAGTGGCTGCCAAGGGAGGCCATTTGCCATGGGAAAAAGAAGTCCTTTCCCCAGGGTCTGGGTGTCAGATGAAAGGTGGCCTTTGGGGTTCTGAGGACTTGTAGGGTAGTACTTACTGGCTAGAGTAGAGGAAATGGATTCTATTTGAATATCTGTCCCACAGGTCCTGGTTGTCCTTGATGGGCTGCAGCTGTGAGCATTGAAGAGAACTGGGATAAAAGGGGGCGGTGTAGCCATTCAGGGAGAGCCTTGAAGGAGCCCTGAACTGGGAAAGAACAGCATGCAGAAGAAAGCGTCTGTGCTGTGAAGATCTGCAGCCATAAGAACACACCGAGGAGGTATGGACTTTAGCAATCTGAGAACAGCATGATGGGACTCTAGAGAAATAGAACAACAACAAGTGGTAGCTTTAGATTTGGAGCAATCCAGCAAAGCTTGCAAATTTCTTGCTGGGCACCACCCTCTTGGTCAGGGCGAGTGGCCAGAAATGGAGGCCATTTTCCATGGGGAAAACGAAGTCATTGGCCCAGGCTCTGGGTGTCAGATGACTGGTGGCATCTGGGGCTGTAAGGACTTGCAGGGTCCTAGTTGCTGGCAGCTTTCGTTCTGGAAGGATCCAGCACAGTTTGTAGATTCCTGGCTTGGCACTGCCCTGCCTGCCAGGCAGAGTGGCCACAAATGAAGGCCATTTTCCATGGGAAAAACGAAGTCCTTTCCCCAGGGTCTCAGGAATATGTTCAAGGTGGCGTTTGAGGCTCTAAGTACTTCCAGGGCCCTAGTTGCTGGCAGCTTTTCTTTTGGAAAAATCCAGCAACGATTGCATCATTCTAGCTAGGCTCCCACTTTCTGCCAGGGTGAGTGGCTGCCAAGGGAGGCCATTTGCCATGGGAAAAAGAAGTCCTTTCCCCAGGGTCTGGGTGTCAGATGAAAGGTGGCCTTTGGGGTTCTGAGGACTTGTAGGGTAGTACTTACTGGCTAGAGTAGAGGAAATGGATTCTATTTGAATATCTGCCTAGAGGCTTTGCCCCACAGGTCCTGGTTGTCCTTGATGGGCTGCAGCTGTGAGCATTGAAGAGAACTGGGATAAAAGGGGGCGGCGTAGCCATTCAGGGAGAGCCTTGAAGGAGCCCTGAACTGGGAAAGAACAGCATGCAGAAGAAAGCGTCTGTGCTGTGAAGATCTGCAGCCATAAGAACACACCGAGGAGGTATGGACTTTAGCAATCTGAGAACAGCATGATGGGACTCTAGAGAAATAGAACAACAACAAGTGGTAGCTTTAGATTTGGAGCAATCCAGCAAAGCTTGCAAATTTCTTGCTGGGCACCACCCTCTTGGTCAGGGCGAGTGGCCAGAAATGGAGGCCATTTTCCATGGGGAAAACGAAGTCATTGGCCCAGGCTCTGGGTGTCAGATGACTGGTGGCATCTGGGGCTGTAAGGACTTGCAGGGTCCTAGTTGCTGGCAGCTTTCGTTCTGGAAGGATCCAGCACAGTTTGTAGATTCCTGGCTTGGCACTGCCCTGCCTGCCAGGCAGAGTGGCCACAAATGAAGGCCATTTTCCATGGGAAAAACGAAGTCCTTTCCCCAGGGTCTCAGGAATATGTTCAAGGTGGCGTTTGAGGCTCTAAGTACTTCCAGGGCCCTAGTTGCTGCCAGCTTTTCTTTTGGAAAAATCCAGCAACGATTGCATCATTCTAGCTAGGCTCCCACTTTCTGCCAGGGTGAGTGGCTGCCAAGGGAGGCCATTTGCCATGGGAAAAAGAAGTCCTTTCCCCAGGGTCTGGGTGTCAGATGAAAGGTGGCCTTTGGGGTTCTGAGGACTTGTAGGGTAGTACTTACTGGCTAGAGTAGAGGAAATGGATTCTATTTGAATATCTGTCTAGAGGCTTTGCCCCACAGGTCCTGGTTGTCCTTGATGGGCTGCAGCTGTGAGCATTGAAGAGAACTGGGATAAAAGGGGGCGGCGTAGCCATTCAGGGAGAGCCTTGAAGGAGCCCTGAACTGGGAAAGAACAGCATGCAGAAGAAAGCGTCTGTGCTGTGAAGATCTGCAGCCATAAGAACACACCGAGGAGGTATGGACTTTAGCAATCTGAGAACAGCATGATGGGACTCTAGAGAAATAGAACAACAACAAGTGGCAGCTTTAGATTTGGAGCAATCCAGCAAAGCTTGCAAATTTCTTGCTGGGCACCACCCTCTTGGTCAGGGCGAGTGGCCAGAAATGGAGGCCATTTTCCATGGGGAAAACGAAGTCATTGGCCCAGGCTCTGGGTGTCAGATGACTGGTGGCATCTGGGGCTCTAAGGACTTGCAGGGTCCTAGTTGCTGGCAGCTTTCGTTCTGGAAGGATCCAGCACAGTTTGTAGATTCCTGGCTTGGCACTGCCCTGCCTGCCAGGCCAAGTGGCCACAAATGAAGGCCATTTCCCATGGGAAAAACGAAGTCCTTTCCCCAGGGTCTCAGGAATATGTTCAAGGTGGCGTTTGAGGCTCTAAGTACTTCCAGGGCCCTAGTTGCTGCCAGCTTTTCTTTTGGAAAAATCCAGCAACGATTGCATCATTCTAGCTAGGCTCCCACTTTCTGCCAGGGTGAGTGGCTGCCAAGGGAGGCCATTTGCCATGGGAAAAAGAAGTCCTTTCCCCAGGGTCTGGGTGTCAGATGAAAGGTGGCCTTTGGGGTTCTGAGGACTTGTAGGGTAGTACTTACTGGCTAGAGTAGAGGAAATGGATTCTATTTGAATATCTGTCTAGAGGCTTTGCCCCACAGGTCCTGGTTGTCCTTGATGGGCTGCAGCTGTGAGCATTGAAGAGAACTGGGATAAAAGGGGGCGGCTTAGCCATTCAGGGAGAGCCTTGAAGGAGCCCTGAACTGGGAAAGAACAGCATGCAGAAGAAAGCGTCTGTGCTGTGAAGATCTGCAGCCATAAGAACACACCGAGGAGGTATGGACTTTAGCAATCTGAGAACAGCATGATGGGACTCTAGAGAAATAGAACAACAACAAGTGGTAGCTTTAGATTTGGAGCAATCCAGCAAAGCTTGCAAATTTCTTGCTGGGCACCACCCTCTTGGTCAGGGCGAGTGGCCAGAAATGGAGGCCATTTTCCATGGGGAAAACGAAGTCATTGGCCCAGGCTCTGGGTGTCAGATGACTGGTGGCATCTGGGGCTCTAAGGACTTGCAGGGTCCTAGTTGCTGGCAGCTTTCGTTCTGGAAGGATCCAGCAGAGTTTGTAGATTCCTGGCTTGGCACTGCCCTGCCTGCCAGGCAGAGTGGCCACAAATGAAGGCCATTTTCCATGGGAAAAACGAAGTCCTTTCCCCAGGGTCTCAGGAATATGTTCAAGGTGGCGTTTGAGGCTCTAAGTACTTCCAGGGCCCTAGTTGCTGCCAGCTTTTCTTTTGGAAAAATCCAGCAACGATTGCATCATTCTAGCTAGGCTCCCACTTTCTGCCAGGGTGAGTGGCTGCCAAGGGAGGCCATTTGCCATGGGAAAAAGAAGTCCTTTCCCCAGGGTCTGGGTGTCAGATGAAAGGTGGCCTTTGGGGTTCTGAGGACTTGTAGGGTAGTACTTACTGGCTAGAGTAGAGGAAATGGATTCTATTTGAATATCTGTCTAGAGGCTTTGCCCCACAGGTCCTGGTTGTCCTTGATGGGCTGCAGCTGTGAGCATTGAAGAGAACTGGGATAAAAGGGGGCGGCGTAGCCATTCAGGGAGAGCCTTGAAGGAGCCCTGAACTGGGAAAGAACAGCATGCAGAAGAAAGCGTCTGTGCTGTGAAGATCTGCAGCCATAAGAACACACCGAGGAGGTATGGACTTTAGCAATCTGAGAACAGCATGATGGGACTCTAGAGAAATAGAACAACAACAAGTGGTAGCTTTAGATTTGGAGCAATCCAGCAAAGCTTGCAAATTTCTTGCTGGGCACCACCCTCTTGGTCAGGGCGAGTGGCCAGAAATGGAGGCCATTTTCCATGGGGAAAACGAAGTCATTGGCCCAGGCTCTGGGTGTCAGATGACTGGTGGCATCTGGGGCTCTAAGGACTTGCAGGGTCCTAGTTGCTGGCAGCTTTCGTTCTGGAAGGATCCAGCAGAGTTTGTAGATTCCTGGCTTGGCACTGCCCTGCCTGCCAGGCAGAGTGGCCACAAATGAAGGCCATTTTCCATGGGAAAAACGAAGTCCTTTCCCCAGGGTCTCAGGAATATGTTCAAGGTGGCGTTTGAGGCTCTAAGTACTTCCAGGGCCCTAGTTGCTGCCAGCTTTTCTTTTGGAAAAATCCAGCAACGATTGCATCATTCTAGCTAGGCTCCCACTTTCTGCCAGGGTGAGTGGCTGCCAAGGGAGGCCATTTGCCATGGGAAAAAGAAGTCCTTTCCCCAGGGTCTGGGTGTCAGATGAAAGGTGGCCTTTGGGGTTCTGAGGACTTGTAGGGTAGTACTTACTGGCTAGAGTAGAGGAAATGGATTCTATTTGAATATCTGTCCCACAGGTCCTGGTTGTCCTTGATGGGCTGCAGCTGTGAGCATTGAAGAGAACTGGGATAAAAGGGGGCGGTGTAGCCATTCAGGGAGAGCCTTGAAGGAGCCCTGAACTGGGAAAGAACAGCATGCAGAAGAAAGCGTCTGTGCTGTGAAGATCTGCAGCCATAAGAACACACCGAGGAGGTATGGACTTTAGCAATCTGAGAACAGCATGATGGGACTCTAGAGAAATAGAACAACAACAAGTGGTAGCTTTCGATTTGGAGCAATCCAGCAAAGCTTGCAAATTTCTTGCTGGGCACCACCCTCTTGGTCAGGGCGAGTGGCCAGAAATGGAGGCCATTTTCCATGGGGAAAACGAAGTCATTGGCCCAGGCTCTGGGTGTCAGATGACTGGTGGCATCTGGGGCTGTAAGGACTTGCAGGGTCCTAGTTGCTGGCAGCTTTCGTTCTGGAAGGATCCAGCAGAGTTTGTAGATTCCTGGCTTGGCACTGCCCTGCCTGCCAGGCAGAGTGGCCACAAATGAAGGCCATTTTCCATGGGAAAAACGAAGTCCTTTCCCCAGGGTCTCAGGAATATGTTCAAGGTGGCGTTTGAGGCTCTAAGTACTTCCAGGGCCCTAGTTGCTGGCAGCTTTTCTTTTGGAAAAATCCAGCAACGATTGCATCATTCTAGCTAGGCTCCCACTTTCTGCCAGGGTGAGTGGCTGCCAAGGGAGGCCATTTGCCATGGGAAAAAGAAGTCCTTTCCCCAGGGTCTGGGTGTCAGATGAAAGGTGGCCTTTGGGGTTCTGAGGACTTGTAGGGTAGTACTTACTGGCTAGAGTAGAGGAAATGGATTCTATTTGAATATCTGTCTAGAGGCTTTGCCCCACAGGTCCTGGTTGTCCTTGATGGGCTGCAGCTGTGAGCATTGAAGAGAACTGGGATAAAAGGGGGCGGCGTAGCCATTCAGGGAGAGCCTTGAAGGAGCCCTGAACTGGGAAAGAACAGCATGCAGAAGAAAGCGTCTGTGCTGTGAAGATCTGCAGCCATAAGAACACACCGAGGAGGTATGGACTTTAGCAATCTGAGAACAGCATGATGGGACTCTAGAGAAATAGAACAACAACAAGTGGTAGCTTTAGATTTGGAGCAATCCAGCAAAGCTTGCAAATTTCTTGCTGGGCACCACCCTCTTGGTCAGGGCGAGTGGCCAGAAATGGAGGCCATTTTCCATGGGGAAAACGAAGTCATTGGCCCAGGCTCTGGGTGTCAGATGACTGGTGGCATCTGGGGCTGTAAGGACTTGCAGGGTCCTAGTTGCTGGCAGCTTTCGTTCTGGAAGGATCCAGCACAGTTTGTAGATTCCTGGCTTGGCACTGCCCTGCCTGCCAGGCAGAGTGGCCACAAATGAAGGCCATTTTCCATGGGAAAAACGAAGTCCTTTCCCCAGGGTCTCAGGAATATGTTCAAGGTGGCGTTTGAGGCTCTAAGTACTTCCAGGGCCCTAGTTGCTGCCAGCTTTTCTTTTGGAAAAATCCAGCAACGATTGCATCATTCTAGCTAGGCTCCCACTTTCTGCCAGGGTGAGTGGCTGCCAAGGGAGGCCATTTGCCATGGGAAAAAGAAGTCCTTTCCCCAGGGTCTGGGTGTCAGATGAAAGGTGGCCTTTGGGGTTCTGAGGACTTGTAGGGTAGTACTTACTGGCTAGAGTAGAGGAAATGGATTCTATTTGAATATCTGTCCCACAGGTCCTGGTTGTCCTTGATGGGCTGCAGCTGTGAGCATTGAAGAGAACTGGGATAAAAGGGGGCGGCTTAGCCATTCAGGGAGAGCCTTGAAGGAGCCCTGAACTGGGAAAGAACAGCATGCAGAAGAAAGCGTCTGTGCTGTGAAGATCTGCAGCCATAAGAACACACCGAGGAGGTATGGACTTTAGCAATCTGAGAACAGCATGATGGGACTCTAGAGAAATAGAACAACAACAAGTGGCAGCTTTCGATTTGGAGCAATCCAGCAAAGCTTGCAAATTTCTTGCTGGGCACCACCCTCTTGGTCAGGGCGAGTGGCCAGAAATGGAGGCCATTTTCCATGGGGAAAACGAAGTCATTGGCCCAGGCTCTGGGTGTCAGATGACTGGTGGCATCTGGGGCTGTAAGGACTTGCAGGGTCCTAGTTGCTGGCAGCTTTCGTTCTGGAAGGATCCAGCAGAGTTTGTAGATTCCTGGCTTGGCACTGCCCTGCCTGCCAGGCCAAGTGGCCACAAATGAAGGCCATTTCCCATGGGAAAAACGAAGTCCTTTCCCCAGGGTCTCAGGAATATGTTCAAGGTGGCGTTTGAGGCTCTAAGTACTTCCAGGGCCCTAGTTGCTGCCAGCTTTTCTTTTGGAAAAATCCAGCAACGATTGCATCATTCTAGCTAGGCTCCCACTTTCTGCCAGGGTGAGTGGCTGCCAAGGGAGGCCATTTGCCATGGGAAAAAGAAGTCCTTTCCCCAGGGTCTGGGTGTCAGATGAAAGGTGGCCTTTGGGGTTCTGAGGACTTGTAGGGTAGTACTTACTGGCTAGAGTAGAGGAAATGGATTCTATTTGAATATCTGTCTAGAGGCTTTGCCCCACAGGTCCTGGTTGTCCTTGATGGGCTGCAGCTGTGAGCATTGAAGAGAACTGGGATAAAAGGGGGCGGCGTAGCCATTCAGGGAGAGCCTTGAAGGAGCCCTGAACTGGGAAAGAACAGCATGCAGAAGAAAGCGTCTGTGCTGTGAAGATCTGCAGCCATAAGAACACACCGAGGAGGTATGGACTTTAGCAATCTGAGAACAACATGATGGGACTCTAGAGAAATAGAAGAACAACAAGTGGTAGCTTTCGATTTGGAGCAATCCAGCAAAGCTTGCAAATTTCTTGCTGGGCACCACCCTCTTGGTCAGGGCGAGTGGCCAGAAATGGAGGCCATTTTCCATGGGGAAAACGAAGTCATTGGCCCAGGCTCTGGGTGTCAGATGACTGGTGGCATCTGGGGCTGTAAGGACTTGCAGGGTCCTAGTTGCTGGCAGCTTTCGTTCTGGAAGGATCCAGCACAGTTTGTAGATTCCTGGCTTGGCACTGCCCTGCCTGCCAGGCAGAGTGGCCACAAATGAAGGCCATTTTCCATGGGAAAAACGAAGTCCTTTCCCCAGGGTCTCAGGAATATGTTCAAGGTGGCGTTTGAGGCTCTAAGTACTTCCAGGGCCCTAGTTGCTGGCAGCTTTTCTTTTGGAAAAATCCAGCAACGATTGCATCATTCTAGCTAGGCTCCCACTTTCTGCCAGGGTGAGTGGCTGCCAAGGGAGGCCATTTGCCATGGGAAAAAGAAGTCCTTTCCCCAGGGTCTGGGTGTCAGATGAAAGGTGGCCTTTGGGGTTCTGAGGACTTGTAGGGTACTACTTACTGGCTAGAGTAGAGGAAATGGATTCTATTTGAATATCTGTCTAGAGGCTTTGCCCCACAGGTCCTGGTTGTCCTTGATGGGCTGCAGCTGTGAGCATTGAAGAGAACTGGGATAAAAGGGGGCGGCGTAGCCATTCAGGGAGAGCCTTGAAGGAGCCCTGAACTGGGAAAGAACAGCATGCAGAAGAAAGCGTCTGTGCTGTGAAGATCTGCAGCCATAAGAACACACCGAGGAGGTATGGACTTTAGCAATCTGAGAACAGCATGATGGGACTCTAGAGAAATAGAACAACAACAAGTGGCAGCTTTAGATTTGGAGCAATCCAGCAAAGCTTGCAAATTTCTTGCTGGGCACCACCCTCTTGGTCAGGGCGAGTGGCCAGAAATGGAGGCCATTTTCCATGGGGAAAACGAAGTCATTGGCCCAGGCTCTGGGTGTCAGATGACAGGTGGCATCTGGGGCTCTAAGGACTTGCAGGGTCCTAGTTGCTGGCAGCTTTCGTTCTGGAAGGATCCAGCACAGTTTGTAGATTCCTGGCTTGGCACTGCCCTGCCTGCCAGGCCAAGTGGCCACAAATGAAGGCCATTTCCCATGGGAAAAACGAAGTCCTTTCCCCAGGGTCTCAGGAATATGTTCAAGGTGGCGTTTGAGGCTCTAAGTACTTCCAGGGCCCTAGTTGCTGGCAGCTTTTCTTTTGGAAAAATCCAGCAACGATTGCATCATTCTAGCTAGGCTCCCACTTTCTGCCAGGGTGAGTGGCTGCCAAGGGAGGCCATTTGCCATGGGAAAAAGAAGTCCTTTCCCCAGGGTCTGGGTGTCAGATGAAAGGTGGCCTTTGGGGTTCTGAGGACTTGTAGGGTAGTACTTACTGGCTAGAGTAGAGGAAATGGATTCTATTTGAATATCTGTCTAGAGGCTTTGCCCCACAGGTCCTGGTTGTCCTTGATGGGCTGCAGCTGTGAGCATTGAAGAGAACTGGGATAAAAGGGGGCGGCGTAGCCATTCAGGGAGAGCCTTGAAGGAGCCCTGAACTGGGAAAGAACAGCATGCAGAAGAAAGCGTCTGTGCTGTGAAGATCTGCAGCCATAAGAACACACCGAGGAGGTATGGACTTTAGCAATCTGAGAACAGCATGATGGGACTCTAGAGAAATAGAACAACAACAAGTGGTAGCTTTAGATTTGGAGCAATCCAGCAAAGCTTGCAAATTTCTTGCTGGGCACCACCCTCTTGGTCAGGGCGAGTGGCCAGAAATGGAGGCCATTTTCCATGGGGAAAACGAAGTCATTGGCCCAGGCTCTGGGTGTCAGATGACTGGTGGCATCTGGGGCTCTAAGGACTTGCAGGGTCCTAGTTGCTGGCAGCTTTCGTTCTGGAAGGATCCAGCAGAGTTTGTAGATTCCTGGCTTGGCACTGCCCTGCCTGCCAGGCCAAGTGGCCACAAATGAAGGCCATTTTCCATGGGAAAAACGAAGTCCTTTCCCCAGGGTCTCAGGAATATGTTCAAGGTGGCGTTTGAGGCTCTAAGTACTTCCAGGGCCCTAGTTGCTGGCAGCTTTTCTTTTGGAAAAATCCAGCAACGATTGCATCATTCTAGCTAGGCTCCCACTTTCTGCCAGGGTGAGTGGCTGCCAAGGGAGGCCATTTGCCATGGGAAAAAGAAGTCCTTTCCCCAGGGTCTGGGTGTCAGATGAAAGGTGGCCTTTGGGGTTCTGAGGACTTGTAGGGTACTACTTACTGGCTAGAGTAGAGGAAATGGATTCTATTTGAATATCTGTCCCACAGGTCCTGGTTGTCCTTGATGGGCTGCAGCTGTGAGCATTGAAGAGAACTGGGATAAAAGGGGGCGGCGTAGCCATTCAGGGAGAGCCTTGAAGGAGCCCTGAACTGGGAAAGAACAGCATGCAGAAGAAAGCGTCTGTGCTGTGAAGATCTGCAGCCATAAGAACACACCGAGGAGGTATGGACTTTAGCAATCTGAGAACAGCATGATGGGACTCTAGAGAAATAGAACAACAACAAGTGGTAGCTTTAGATTTGGAGCAATCCTGTAGAGAGCTTTTTGGATTATTAGTTAGCTGAGAAAGGACATTCCGATGTGATACCGATGGATAAGGGTAAGAGAAACAAGCTGGGAACTGAGCAACCGATGCTTAATTACTGATGAAGGTCACAGTGACCTTCTCTAAAACGGGAAGACGGGGGAGAAAATTGCTTGCCAGAAAATGTAGTTATCCCAAGGTAGAGAAATTAGAAGAATGTACACATAGAAGCAAAATAATTGTTAAGAGATAGAAGTAGGTGTGTTTGATTATAGTGTGCTTTAACCAATAATGAGCTCAGATTTTGCAATATGCATAAGCTTCATTAACACTAATATAAAAGTGTGTAAGCTTTCAATAAACTTCGAGATTTGCTATTCATCGCATATGGTGTGTCGCATCTCTCCCGCCGTTACGACAAATGGTGACCCCGACGTGATCTTTCGGGACTAGCCACGGTCGGAAGCGTAAAAATCAAGTGCAAGTCCTTTCGCAGCTAGAAACAACAAAAAACACCGCTGAAAAAAAAAAGTGTTCAGCCCCGGGCGACCTGATAGCAGGGCCCGGCTGCTACGTGCTGCCGGACCTGAATAGAGCCGCAAGAAACGCGCAATCGTCGTTGAAATAGATAAAGACAAGCAAGCAACATATGATTTATTTACTAACTTTTTACGAAAGCGTCAGATTAGAGAGATAGATTTACAGAAAAAACTTCCTGAGTTGTTAGCTTATGAGTGTGCACAAGAGTTTTTTCGTAATCCGCATACAGTGCATGAGTTGTCAGAATAGCGTATATTCAGAGATAAGCTGTAGCGTACAATCATAGATGAAGATAAGACCGCGAAAGAATTGAGAAATTTATGGCGAGTCGTGCATGCTGAATTCTTGAAATACCAAGCAGAAAAAAGAGCTGCCCAGCAGACTAGTTCAACCCGTGAAAGCAACAGGCGTTGCAGAGACTAGTTTGGGTCCCCGCCAATACAAACTCCTGCTCTAAAAAGCAGCTCCCTGCAGCTATCGGCTGCTGCCGCGGGCAGTAGCCCCCCTGCGCGTATTCCAGCCGTGCCGTCCGCGCCGCCTGCCCCGGTGTTAAACCCTGCACCGCCTCTGCCTCCTCCCGCTCCGGACCCGCACCCTCAGCCTCCCTGCCGCAGCGCACAGCCTGCAGCCGCTCCGCCGGAGAGGCTCGTGCCGGCCCCGGCCCTGGGCGACTCAGCAGCTGCAGCACGGCTGCCTCCCGCTCCGCAGCCGCCAGCTCCGCTCCGCAGCCGCCCCGTCCCCGAGCCGAGGGGGGGGCGGCAGGACGGGCCTCCCGCTCCCCGTGGAGCAGCGGACTCCGGTGAGTCCGCCCGCCCCGCGGCTGCCCGCAGCTATCACCACTTCAGCTAAACCTGCCTTCAGCCCGCAACCGCCGGGAGCCTCGGAGTAAACCTAACAACAGCAACAGACAGTGAATTTAGTGACTGTTCACCCACAAAAGTCCCAACGAGAGTAAAGAGACCACTCATTATTGATGAATTATCTGTGAGAGTTTTGCTTTTAAGACATTTCTCAGCTACAGTGTTAAAATTGTTTGTTTTATCTAGTATAATAGACGCTAGCTATGTAAGAGAGAGTTTGAGTATGCTGTATATTCTTTTTCCATCTATGCGAATCAAACAATGAACTGTTAGATAGCACTTTGACCTTTGTTAAAGAAAACTAATCCAGCACAGCCTGTTCGTATAACCCCTGAACGGGCTGAAACACTGCAACAGATATTAGTCTGTGTTACACGAAGCAGTGTTCAGAAATGTAATTTTGATCTCCCTGTACAGCTGACAGTTTAGTGTAGACAAAAATTTTTACTGAGTGCACTTACTTAACATAACAGAAAAACAGAGGAGATACGGGCCTTGGAATGGATATCTCCTCCACTTCAACAACATAAAACTCTTTTCCAGAAAATTGACATTTTAACTGATTTGCTCAAAAAGGGTCGTGATAGGACAGTGGAGTTAGATTTAATGCCCAAAAAAGATCACTAAAGTCCTTATCGGATGCTATAACTGCTTACACAGATGCAAAAAGAAAATCCAAACAACTGTTACTCATTGTATACATTTATATGTTTAGAAAACTGGACTGGATGTCATGTAACATTTAGAATTATAATTTAACCTGAATGATAGTTTGCACAAAAAAAAAAAAAAAAAAAACTTCCTCCAAACAACAAAAACAACAAAACTCCTTTTCAAAACCAATACTAAAATATATAATAGACTTTTAACCATAATATTAATATTATTATTATTATTATTGTAGACAATTTTGATAAATAATTACCAAAAAGAATATATTCATCCTTACTGTTTAAGCATCAATTGACTTTTAAAACATAAAGCATAAACACTGATGTTTGAGGCCTAGAAAACATTCATTCTATTGTTTGAATAATGATTTCAGTCTACAGGAAAACTGTTGCTTAGCTTTTCCTGTAACATCGAACAAAGAGTATTTTGTACTTAGTTGTTATCCTTTTTCTTTGTCCAAGTGAGAACACAATATGTCATTTAAAATATTCTCTCATTTAATTTACATTTTAATCTGAAAGAGAATATGAGTTTAAAAAATCATACCACAGCATTAACGTCCCTTTGTACTTAGAAACATATTTCTTGTACCTGTTCAATTTAAAGCAAACCTGCAATACTCTAAGCACCTGACTCAACTTGTAACTTCTCCATCACTTCTTATATTTTTTTCCCTCTGAAAATAACCAGTGTGAGCTGTAGCTTGTCTCACATGTGTTAAGTTCTTCACTGGCTTTGCATAAAGAGATTCACAAGCACATGAGTTATTCTACACTGCTTATTTGTCTTAAATATCCGATCTAAAACACATCATCTGATTTGTATTTCTTAATATTTTATAGGTGAGTTAGTTCTGAGTTATTTTTCTCTGTTTCCTGTGTTTAACCAAGATGCTGAAAGACTTTGTTGATACGTTAGACTTCACTGAAACAAAAGCTTCACACAGATCAAGCCTTGGTATTGATAGATGACTCAAATCTTTAAACTTAAGATCATGGTTACGCTCACTTATTAAGGTTAGCATTGTAGTAGCTATTGTAGTTTTGCTGTTAGTATTAGTCATGCCTTGTTTTTGTATATGCTTACAAAATATAATGCGAAAGATGATAACTATTGCATTTAATCAAACTATGCTTGTTCAACAGAAAAACAGGGGAGATGTAGAGAGCTTTTTGGATTATTAGTTAGCTGAGAAAGGACATTCCGATGTGATACCGATGGATAAGGGTAAGAGAAACAAGCTGGGAACTGAGCAACCGATGCCCAATTACTGATGAAGGTCACAGTGACCTTCTCTAAAACGGGAAGACGGGGGAGAAAATTGCTTGCCAGAAAATGTAGTTATCCCAAGGTAGAGAAATTAGAAGAATGTACACATAGAAGCAAAATAATTGTTAAGAGATAGAAGTAGGTGTGTTTGATTATAGTGTGCTTTAACCAATAATGAGCTCAGATTTTGCAATATGCATAAGCTTCATTAACACTAATATAAAAGTGTGTAAGCTTTCAATAAACTTCGAGATTTGCTATTCATCGCATATGGTGTGTCGCATCTCTCCCGCCGTTACGACACAATCCAGCAAAGCTTGCAAATTTCTTGCTGGGCACCACCCTCTTGGTCAGGGCGAGTGGCCAGAAATGGAGGCCATTTTCCATGGGGAAAACGAAGTCATTGGCCCAGGCTCTGGGTGTCAGATGACTGGTGGCATCTGGGGCTCTAAGGACTTGCAGGGTCCTAGTTGCTGGCAGCTTTCGTTCTGGAAGGATCCAGCACAGTTTGTAGATTCCTGGCTTGGCACTGCCCTGCCTGCCAGGCCAAGTGGCCACAAATGAAGGCCATTTTCCATGGGAAAAACGAAGTCCTTTCCCCAGGGTCTCAGGAATATGTTCAAGGTGGCGTTTGAGGCTCTAAGTACTTCCAGGGCCCTAGTTGCTGGCAGCTTTTCTTTTGGAAAAATCCAGCAACGATTGCATCATTCTAGCTAGGCTCCCACTTTCTGCCAGGGTGAGTGGCTGCCAAGGGAGGCCATTTGCCATGGGAAAAAGAAGTCCTTTCCCCAGGGTCTGGGTGTCAGATGAAAGGTGGCCTTTGGGGTTCTGAGGACTTGTAGGGTAGTACTTACTGGCTAGAGTAGAGGAAATGGATTCTATTTGAATATCTGTCTAGAGGCTTTGCCCCACAGGTCCTGGTTGTCCTTGATGGGCTGCAGCTGTGAGCATTGAAGAGAACTGGGATAAAAGGGGGCGGCGTAGCCATTCAGGGAGAGCCTTGAAGGAGCCCTGAACTGGGAAAGAACAGCATGCAGAAGAAAGCGTCTGTGCTGTGAAGATCTGCAGCCATAAGAACACACCGAGGAGGTATGGACTTTAGCAATCTGAGAACAGCATGATGGGACTCTAGAGAAATAGAACAACAACAAGTGGTAGCTTTAGATTTGGAGCAATCCAGCAAAGCTTGCAAATTTCTTGCTGGGCACCACCCTCTTGGTCAGGGCGAGTGGCCAGAAATGGAGGCCATTTTCCATGGGGAAAACGAAGTCATTGGCCCAGGCTCTGGGTGTCAGATGACTGGTGGCATCTGGGGCTCTAAGGACTTGCAGGGTCCTAGTTGCTGGCAGCTTTCGTTCTGGAAGGATCCAGCAGAGTTTGTAGATTCCTGGCTTGGCACTGCCCTGCCTGCCAGGCCAAGTGGCCACAAATGAAGGCCATTTTCCATGGGAAAAACGAAGTCCTTTCCCCAGGGTCTCAGGAATATGTTCAAGGTGGCGTTTGAGGCTCTAAGTACTTCCAGGGCCCTAGTTGCTGGCAGCTTTTCTTTTGGAAAAATCCAGCAACGATTGCATCATTCTAGCTAGGCTCCCACTTTCTGCCAGGGTGAGTGGCTGCCAAGGGAGGCCATTTGCCATGGGAAAAAGAAGTCCTTTCCCCAGGGTCTGGGTGTCAGATGAAAGGTGGCCTTTGGGGTTCTGAGGACTTGTAGGGTAGTACTTACTGGCTAGAGTAGAGGAAATGGATTCTATTTGAATATCTGTCTAGAGGCTTTGCCCCACAGGTCCTGGTTGTCCTTGATGGGCTGCAGCTGTGAGCATTGAAGAGAACTGGGATAAAAGGGGGCGGCTTAGCCATTCAGGGAGAGCCTTGAAGGAGCCCTGAACTGGGAAAGAACAGCATGCAGAAGAAAGCGTCTGTGCTGTGAAGATCTGCAGCCATAAGAACACACCAAGGAGGTATGGACTTTAGCAATCTGAGAACAGCATGATGGGACTCTAGAGAAATAGAACAACAACAAGTGGCAGCTTTCGATTTGGAGCAATCCAGCAAAGCTTGCAAATTTCTTGCTGGGCACCACCCTCTTGGTCAGGGCGAGTGGCCAGAAATGGAGGCCATTTTCCATGGGGAAAACGAAGTCATTGGCCCAGGCTCTGGGTGTCAGATGACAGGTGGCATCTGGGGCTCTAAGGACTTGCAGGGTCCTAGTTGCTGGCAGCTTTCGTTCTGGAAGGATCCAGCAGAGTTTGTAGATTCCTGGCTTGGCACTGCCCTGCCTGCCAGGCCAAGTGGCCACAAATGAAGGCCATTTTCCATGGGAAAAACGAAGTCCTTTCCCCAGGGTCTCAGGAATATGTTCAAGGTGGCGTTTGAGGCTCTAAGTACTTCCAGGGCCCTAGTTGCTGCCAGCTTTTCTTTTGGAAAAATCCAGCAACGATTGCATCATTCTAGCTAGGCTCCCACTTTCTGCCAGGGTGAGTGGCTGCCAAGGGAGGCCATTTGCCATGGGAAAAAGAAGTCCTTTCCCCAGGGTCTGGGTGTCAGATGAAAGGTGGCCTTTGGGGTTCTGAGGACTTGTAGGGTAGTACTTACTGGCTAGAGTAGAGGAAATGGATTCTATTTGAATATCTGTCTAGAGGCTTTGCCCCACAGGTCCTGGTTGTCCTTGATGGGCTGCAGCTGTGAGCATTGAAGAGAACTGGGATAAAAGGGGGCGGCTTAGCCATTCAGGGAGAGCCTTGAAGGAGCCCTGAACTGGGAAAGAACAGCATGCAGAAGAAAGCGTCTGTGCTGTGAAGATCTGCAGCCATAAGAACACACCAAGGAGGTATGGACTTTAGCAATCTGAGAACAGCATGATGGGACTCTAGAGAAATAGAACAACAACAAGTGGCAGCTTTCGATTTGGAGCAATCCAGCAAAGCTTGCAAATTTCTTGCTGGGCACCACCCTCTTGGTCAGGGCGAGTGGCCAGAAATGGAGGCCATTTTCCATGGGGAAAACGAAGTCATTGGCCCAGGCTCTGGGTGTCAGATGACAGGTGGCATCTGGGGCTCTAAGGACTTGCAGGGTCCTAGTTGCTGGCAGCTTTCGTTCTGGAAGGATCCAGCAGAGTTTGTAGATTCCTGGCTTGGCACTGCCCTGCCTGCCAGGCCAAGTGGCCACAAATGAAGGCCATTTTCCATGGGAAAAACGAAGTCCTTTCCCCAGGGTCTCAGGAATATGTTCAAGGTGGCGTTTGAGGCTCTAAGTACTTCCAGGGCCCTAGTTGCTGCCAGCTTTTCTTTTGGAAAAATCCAGCAACGATTGCATCATTCTAGCTAGGCTCCCACTTTCTGCCAGGGTGAGTGGCTGCCAAGGGAGGCCATTTGCCATGGGAAAAAGAAGTCCTTTCCCCAGGGTCTGGGTGTCAGATGAAAGGTGGCCTTTGGGGTTCTGAGGACTTGTAGGGTACTACTTACTGGCTAGAGTAGAGGAAATGGATTCTATTTGAATATCTGTCCCACAGGTCCTGGTTGTCCTTGATGGGCTGCAGCTGTGAGCATTGAAGAGAACTGGGATAAAAGGGGGCGGCGTAGCCATTCAGGGAGAGCCTTGAAGGAGCCCTGAACTGGGAAAGAACAGCATGCAGAAGAAAGCGTCTGTGCTGTGAAGATCTGCAGCCATAAGAACACACCGAGGAGGTATGGACTTTAGCAATCTGAGAACAGCATGATGGGACTCTAGAGAAATAGAACAACAACAAGTGGTAGCTTTAGATTTGGAGCAATCCAGCAAAGCTTGCAAATTTCTTGCTGGGCACCACCCTCTTGGTCAGGGCGAGTGGCCAGAAATGGAGGCAATTTTCCATGGGGAAAACGAAGTCATTGGCCCAGGCTCTGGGTGTCAGATGACTGGTGGCATCTGGGGCTGTAAGGACTTGCAGGGTCCTAGTTGCTGGCAGCTTTCGTTCTGGAAGGATCCAGCAGAGTTTGTAGATTCCTGGCTTGGCACTGCCCTGCCTGCCAGGCAGAGTGGCCACAAATGAAGGCCATTTTCCATGGGAAAAACGAAGTCCTTTCCCCAGGGTCTCAGGAATATGTTCAAGGTGGCGTTTGAGGCTCTAAGTACTTCCAGGGCCCTAGTTGCTGGCAGCTTTTCTTTTGGAAAAATCCAGCAACGATTGCATCATTCTAGCTAGGCTCCCACTTTCTGCCAGGGTGAGTGGCTGCCAAGGGAGGCCATTTGCCATGGGAAAAAGAAGTCCTTTCCCCAGGGTCTGGGTGTCAGATGAAAGGTGGCCTTTGGGGTTCTGAGGACTTGTAGGGTAGTACTTACTGGCTAGAGTAGAGGAAATGGATTCTATTTGAATATCTGTCTAGAGGCTTTGCCCCACAGGTCCTGGTTGTCCTTGATGGGCTGCAGCTGTGAGCATTGAAGAGAACTGGGATAAAAGGGGGCGGCTTAGCCATTCAGGGAGAGCCTTGAAGGAGCCCTGAACTGGGAAAGAACAGCATGCAGAAGAAAGCGTCTGTGCTGTGAAGATCTGCAGCCATAAGAACACACCGAGGAGGTATGGACTTTAGCAATCTGAGAACAGCATGATGGGACTCTAGAGAAATAGAACAACAACAAGTAGTAGCTTTAGATTTGGAGCAATCCAGCAAAGCTTGCAAATTTCTTGCTGGGCACCACCCTCTTGGTCAGGGCGAGTGGCCAGAAATGGAGGCCATTTTCCATGGGGAAAACGAAGTCATTGGCCCAGGCTCTGGGTGTCAGATGACTGGTGGCATCTGGGGCTGTAAGGACTTGCAGGGTCCTAGTTGCTGGCAGCTTTCGTTCTGGAAGGATCCAGCACAGTTTGTAGATTCCTGGCTTGGCACTGCCCTGCCTGCCAGGCCAAGTGGCCACAAATGAAGGCCATTTCCCATGGGAAAAACGAAGTCCTTTCCCCAGGGTCTCAGGAATATGTTCAAGGTGGCGTTTGAGGCTCTAAGTACTTCCAGGGCCCTAGTTGCTGCCAGCTTTTCTTTTGGAAAAATCCAGCAACGATTGCATCATTCTAGCTAGGCTCCCACTTTCTGCCAGGGTGAGTGGCTGCCAAGGGAGGCCATTTGCCATGGGAAAAAGAAGTCCTTTCCCCAGGGTCTGGGTGTCAGATGAAAGGTGGCCTTTGGGGTTCTGAGGACTTGTAGGGTAGTACTTACTGGCTAGAGTAGAGGAAATGGATTCTATTTGAATATCTGTCTAGAGGCTTTGCCCCACAGGTCCTGGTTGTCCTTGATGGGCTGCAGCTGTGAGCATTGAAGAGAACTGGGATAAAAGGGGGCGGCGTAGCCATTCAGGGAGAGCCTTGAAGGAGCCCTGAACTGGGAAAGAACAGCATGCAGAAGAAAGCGTCTGTGCTGTGAAGATCTGCAGCCATAAGAACACACCGAGGAGGTATGGACTTTAGCAATCTGAGAACAGCATGATGGGACTCTAGAGAAATAGAAGAACAACAAGTGGCAGGTTTCGATTTGGAGCAATCCAGCAAAGCTTGCAAATTTCTTGCTGGGCACCACCCTCTTGGTCAGGGCGAGTGGCCAGAAATGGAGGCCATTTTCCATGGGGAAAACGAAGTCATTGGCCCAGGCTCTGGGTGTCAGATGACTGGTGGCATCTGGGGCTGTAAGGACTTGCAGGGTCCTAGTTGCTGGCAGCTTTCGTTCTGGAAGGATCCAGCACAGTTTGTAGATTCCTGGCTTGGCACTGCCCTGCCTGCCAGGCAGAGTGGCCACAAATGAAGGCCATTTTCCATGGGAAAAACGAAGTCCTTTCCCCAGGGTCTCAGGAATATGTTCAAGGTGGCGTTTGAGGCTCTAAGTACTTCCAGGGCCCTAGTTGCTGGCAGCTTTTCTTTTGGAAAAATCCAGCAACGATTGCATCATTCTAGCTAGGCTCCCACTTTCTGCCAGGGTGAGTGGCTGCCAAGGGAGGCCATTTGCCATGGGAAAAAGAAGTCCTTTCCCCAGGGTCTGGGTGTCAGATGAAAGGTGGCCTTTGGGGTTCTGAGGACTTGTAGGGTAGTACTTACTGGCTAGAGTAGAGGAAATGGATTCTATTTGAATATCTGTCTAGAGGCTTTGCCCCACAGGTCCTGGTTGTCCTTGATGGGCTGCAGCTGTGAGCATTGAAGAGAACTGGGATAAAAGGGGGCGGCGTAGCCATTCAGGGAGAGCCTTGAAGGAGCCCTGAACTGGGAAAGAACAGCATGCAGAAGAAAGCGTCTGTGCTGTGAAGATCTGCAGCCATAAGAACACACCGAGGAGGTATGGACTTTAGCAATCTGAGAACAGCATTATGGGACTCTAGAGAAATAGAAGAACAACAAGTGGCAGCTTTAGATTTGGAGCAATCCAGCAAAGCTTGCAAATTTCTTGCTGGGCACCACCCTCTTGGTCAGGGCGAGTGGCCAGAAATGGAGGCCATTTTCCATGGGGAAAACGAAGTCATTGGCCCAGGCTCTGGGTGTCAGATGACAGGTGGCATCTGGGGCTCTAAGGACTTGCAGGGTCCTAGTTGCTGGCAGCTTTCGTTCTGGAAGGATCCAGCACAGTTTGTAGATTCCTGGCTTGGCACTGCCCTGCCTGCCAGGCCAAGTGGCCACAAATGAAGGCCATTTCCCATGGGAAAAACGAAGTCCTTTCCCCAGGGTCTCAGGAATATGTTCAAGGTGGCGTTTGAGGCTCTAAGTACTTCCAGGGCCCTAGTTGCTGGCAGCTTTTCTTTTGGAAAAATCCAGCAACGATTGCATCATTCTAGCTAGGCTCCCACTTTCTGCCAGGGTGAGTGGCTGCCAAGGGAGGCCATTTGCCATGGGAAAAAGAAGTCCTTTCCCCAGGGTCTGGGTGTCAGATGAAAGGTGGCCTTTGGGGTTCTGAGGACTTGTAGGGTAGTACTTACTGGCTAGAGTAGAGGAAATGGATTCTATTTGAATATCTGTCTAGAGGCTTTGCCCCACAGGTCCTGGTTGTCCTTGATGGGCTGCAGCTGTGAGCATTGAAGAGAACTGGGATAAAAGGGGGCGGCGTAGCCATTCAGGGAGAGCCTTGAAGGAGCCCTGAACTGGGAAAGAACAGCATGCAGAAGAAAGCGTCTGTGCTGTGAAGATCTGCAGCCATAAGAACACACCGAGGAGGTATGGACTTTAGCAATCTGAGAACAGCATGATGGGACTCTAGAGAAATAGAACAACAACAAGTGGCAGCTTTCGATTTGGAGCAATCCAGCAAAGCTTGCAAATTTCTTGCTGGGCACCACCCTCTTGGTCAGGGCGAGTGGCCAGAAATGGAGGCCATTTTCCATGGGGAAAACGAAGTCATTGGCCCAGGCTCTGGGTGTCAGATGACAGGTGGCATCTGGGGCTCTAAGGACTTGCAGGGTCCTAGTTGCTGGCAGCTTTCGTTCTGGAAGGATCCAGCACAGTTTGTAGATTCCTGGCTTGGCACTGCCCTGCCTGCCAGGCCAAGTGGCCACAAATGAAGGCCATTTTCCATGGGAAAAACGAAGTCCTTTCCCCAGGGTCTCAGGAATATGTTCAAGGTGGCGTTTGAGGCTCTAAGTACTTCCAGGGCCCTAGTTGCTGCCAGCTTTTCTTTTGGAAAAATCCAGCAACGATTGCATCATTCTAGCTAGGCTCCCACTTTCTGCCAGGGTGAGTGGCTGCCAAGGGAGGCCATTTGCCATGGGAAAAAGAAGTCCTTTCCCCAGGGTCTGGGTGTCAGATGAAAGGTGGCCTTTGGGGTTCTGAGGACTTGTAGGGTAGTACTTACTGGCTAGAGTAGAGGAAATGGATTCTATTTGAATATCTGTCTAGAGGCTTTGCCCCACAGGTCCTGGTTGTCCTTGATGGGCTGCAGCTGTGAGCATTGAAGAGAACTGGGATAAAAGGGGGCGGCGTAGCCATTCAGGGAGAGCCTTGAAGGAGCCCTGAACTGGGAAAGAACAGCATGCAGAAGAAAGCGTCTGTGCTGTGAAGATCTGCAGCCATAAGAACACACCGAGGAGGTATGGACTTTAGCAATCTGAGAACAGCATTATGGGACTCTAGAGAAATAGAACAACAACAAGTGGTAGCTTTCGATTTGGAGCAATCCAGCAAAGCTTGCAAATTTCTTGCTGGGCACCACCCTCTTGGTCAGGGCGAGTGGCCAGAAATGGAGGCCATTTTCCATGGGGAAAACGAAGTCATTGGCCCAGGCTCTGGGTGTCAGATGACTGGTGGCATCTGGGGCTGTAAGGACTTGCAGGGTCCTAGTTGCTGGCAGCTTTCGTTCTGGAAGGATCCAGCACAGTTTGTAGATTCCTGGCTTGGCACTGCCCTGCCTGCCAGGCCAAGTGGCCACAAATGAAGGCCATTTCCCATGGGAAAAACGAAGTCCTTTCCCCAGGGTCTCAGGAATATGTTCAAGGTGGCGTTTGAGGCTCTAAGTACTTCCAGGGCCCTAGTTGCTGGCAGCTTTTCTTTTGGAAAAATCCAGCAACGATTGCATCATTCTAGCTAGGCTCCCACTTTCTGCCAGGGTGAGTGGCTGCCAAGGGAGGCCATTTGCCATGGGAAAAAGAAGTCCTTTCCCCAGGGTCTGGGTGTCAGATGAAAGGTGGCCTTTGGGGTTCTGAGGACTTGTAGGGTAGTACTTACTGGCTAGAGTAGAGGAAATGGATTCTATTTGAATATCTGTCTAGAGGCTTTGCCCCACAGGTCCTGGTTGTCCTTGATGGGCTGCAGCTGTGAGCATTGAAGAGAACTGGGATAAAAGGGGGCGGCTTAGCCATTCAGGGAGAGCCTTGAAGGAGCCCTGAACTGGGAAAGAACAGCATGCAGAAGAAAGCGTCTGTGCTGTGAAGATCTGCAGCCATAAGAACACACCGAGGAGGTATGGACTTTAGCAATCTGAGAACAGCATTATGGGACTCTAGAGAAATAGAAGAACAACAAGTGGCAGCTTTAGATTTGGAGCAATCCAGCAAAGCTTGCAAATTTCTTGCTGGGCACCACCCTCTTGGTCAGGGCGAGTGGCCAGAAATGGAGGCCATTTTCCATGGGGAAAACGAAGTCATTGGCCCAGGCTCTGGGTGTCAGATGACAGGTGGCATCTGGGGCTCTAAGGACTTGCAGGGTCCTAGTTGCTGGCAGCTTTCGTTCTGGAAGGATCCAGCACAGTTTGTAGATTCCTGGCTTGGCACTGCCCTGCCTGCCAGGCCAAGTGGCCACAAATGAAGGCCATTTCCCATGGGAAAAACGAAGTCCTTTCCCCAGGGTCTCAGGAATATGTTCAAGGTGGCGTTTGAGGCTCTAAGTACTTCCAGGGCCCTAGTTGCTGGCAGCTTTTCTTTTGGAAAAATCCAGCAACGATTGCATCATTCTAGCTAGGCTCCCACTTTCTGCCAGGGTGAGTGGCTGCCAAGGGAGGCCATTTGCCATGGGAAAAAGAAGTCCTTTCCCCAGGGTCTGGGTGTCAGATGAAAGGTGGCCTTTGGGGTTCTGAGGACTTGTAGGGTAGTACTTACTGGCTAGAGTAGAGGAAATGGATTCTATTTGAATATCTGTCTAGAGGCTTTGCCCCACAGGTCCTGGTTGTCCTTGATGGGCTGCAGCTGTGAGCATTGAAGAGAACTGGGATAAAAGGGGGCGGCTTAGCCATTCAGGGAGAGCCTTGAAGGAGCCCTGAACTGGGAAAGAACAGCATGCAGAAGAAAGCGTCTGTGCTGTGAAGATCTGCAGCCATAAGAACACACCAAGGAGGTATGGACTTTAGCAATCTGAGAACAGCATGATGGGACTCTAGAGAAATAGAACAACAACAAGTGGCAGCTTTCGATTTGGAGCAATCCAGCAAAGCTTGCAAATTTCTTGCTGGGCACCACCCTCTTGGTCAGGGCGAGTGGCCAGAAATGGAGGCCATTTTCCATGGGGAAAACGAAGTCATTGGCCCAGGCTCTGGGTGTCAGATGACAGGTGGCATCTGGGGCTGTAAGGACTTGCAGGGTCCTAGTTGCTGGCAGCTTTCGTTCTGGAAGGATCCAGCAGAGTTTGTAGATTCCTGGCTTGGCACTGCCCTGCCTGCCAGGCCAAGTGGCCACAAATGAAGGCCATTTTCCATGGGAAAAAGAAGTCCTTTCCCCAGGGTCTCAGGAATATGTTCAAGGTGGCGTTTGAGGCTCTAAGTACTTCCAGGGCCCTAGTTGCTGCCAGCTTTTCTTTTGGAAAAATCCAGCAACGATTGCATCATTCTAGCTAGGCTCCCACTTTCTGCCAGGGTGAGTGGCTGCCAAGGGAGGCCATTTGCCATGGGAAAAAGAAGTCCTTTCCCCAGGGTCTGGGTGTCAGATGAAAGGTGGCCTTTGGGGTTCTGAGGACTTGTAGGGTAGTACTTACTGGCTAGAGTAGAGGAAATGGATTCTATTTGAATATCTGTCTAGAGGCTTTGCCCCACAGGTCCTGGTTGTCCTTGATGGGCTGCAGCTGTGAGCATTGAAGAGAACTGGGATAAAAGGGGGCGGCGTAGCCATTCAGGGAGAGCCTTGAAGGAGCCCTGAACTGGGAAAGAACAGCATGCAGAAGAAAGCGTCTGTGCTGTGAAGATCTGCAGCCATAAGAACACACCGAGGAGGTATGGACTTTAGCAATCTGAGAACAGCATTATGGGACTCTAGAGAAATAGAACAACAACAAGTGGTAGCTTTCGATTTGGAGCAATCCAGCAAAGCTTGCAAATTTCTTGCTGGGCACCACCCTCTTGGTCAGGGCGAGTGGCCAGAAATGGAGGCCATTTTCCATGGGGAAAACGAAGTCATTGGCCCAGGCTCTGGGTGTCAGATGACTGGTGGCATCTGGGGCTCTAAGGACTTGCAGGGTCCTAGTTGCTGGCAGCTTTCGTTCTGGAAGGATCCAGCACAGTTTGTAGATTCCTGGCTTGGCACTGCCCTGCCTGCCAGGCCAAGTGGCCACAAATGAAGGCCATTTCCCATGGGAAAAACGAAGTCCTTTCCCCAGGGTCTCAGGAATATGTTCAAGGTGGCGTTTGAGGCTCTAAGTACTTCCAGGGCCCTAGTTGCTGCCAGCTTTTCTTTTGGAAAAATCCAGCAACGATTGCATCATTCTAGCTAGGCTCCCACTTTCTGCCAGGGTGAGTGGCTGCCAAGGGAGGCCATTTGCCATGGGAAAAAGAAGTCCTTTCCCCAGGGTCTGGGTGTCAGATGAAAGGTGGCCTTTGGGGTTCTGAGGACTTGTAGGGTAGTACTTACTGGCTAGAGTAGAGGAAATGGATTCTATTTGAATATCTGTCCCACAGGTCCTGGTTGTCCTTGATGGGCTGCAGCTGTGAGCATTGAAGAGAACTGGGATAAAAGGGGGCGGCGTAGCCATTCAGGGAGAGCCTTGAAGGAGCCCTGAACTGGGAAAGAACAGCATGCAGAAGAAAGCGTCTGTGCTGTGAAGATCTGCAGCCATAAGAACACACCGAGGAGGTATGGACTTTAGCAATCTGAGAACAGCATGATGGGACTCTAGAGAAATAGAACAACAACAAGTGGTAGCTTTAGATTTGGAGCAATCCAGCAAAGCTTGCAAATTTCTTGCTGGGCACCACCCTCTTGGTCAGGGCGAGTGGCCAGAAATGGAGGCCATTTTCCATGGGGAAAACGAAGTCATTGGCCCAGGCTCTGGGTGTCAGATGACTGGTGGCATCTGGGGCTGTAAGGACTTGCAGGGTCCTAGTTGCTGGCAGCTTTCGTTCTGGAAGGATCCAGCACAGTTTGTAGATTCCTGGCTTGGCACTGCCCTGCCTGCCAGGCAGAGTGGCCACAAATGAAGGCCATTTTCCATGGGAAAAACGAAGTCCTTTCCCCAGGGTCTCAGGAATATGTTCAAGGTGGCGTTTGAGGCTCTAAGTACTTCCAGGGCCCTAGTTGCTGGCAGCTTTTCTTTTGGAAAAATCCAGCAACGATTGCATCATTCTAGCTAGGCTCCCACTTTCTGCCAGGGTGAGTGGCTGCCAAGGGAGGCCATTTGCCATGGGAAAAAGAAGTCCTTTCCCCAGGGTCTGGGTGTCAGATGAAAGGTGGCCTTTGGGGTTCTGAGGACTTGTAGGGTAGTACTTACTGGCTAGAGTAGAGGAAATGGATTCTATTTGAATATCTGTCTAGAGGCTTTGCCCCACAGGTCCTGGTTGTCCTTGATGGGCTGCAGCTGTGAGCATTGAAGAGAACTGGGATAAAAGGGGGCGGCGTAGCCATTCAGGGAGAGCCTTGAAGGAGCCCTGAACTGGGAAAGAACAGCATGCAGAAGAAAGCGTCTGTGCTGTGAAGATCTGCAGCCATAAGAACACACCGAGGAGGTATGGACTTTAGCAATCTGAGAACAGCATGATGGGACTCTAGAGAAATAGAACAACAACAAGTGGTAGCTTTCGATTTGGAGCAATCCAGCAAAGCTTGCAAATTTCTTGCTGGGCACCACCCTCTTGGTCAGGGCGAGTGGCCAGAAATGGAGGCCATTTTCCATGGGGAAAACGAAGTCATTGGCCCAGGCTCTGGGTGTCAGATGACTGGTGGCATCTGGGGCTCTAAGGACTTGCAGGGTCCTAGTTGCTGGCAGCTTTCGTTCTGGAAGGATCCAGCACAGTTTGTAGATTCCTGGCTTGGCACTGCCCTGCCTGCCAGGCCAAGTGGCCACAAATGAAGGCCATTTCCCATGGGAAAAACGAAGTCCTTTCCCCAGGGTCTCAGGAATATGTTCAAGGTGGCGTTTGAGGCTCTAAGTACTTCCAGGGCCCTAGTTGCTGCCAGCTTTTCTTTTGGAAAAATCCAGCAACGATTGCATCATTCTAGCTAGGCTCCCACTTTCTGCCAGGGTGAGTGGCTGCCAAGGGAGGCCATTTGCCATGGGAAAAAGAAGTCCTTTCCCCAGGGTCTGGGTGTCAGATGAAAGGTGGCCTTTGGGGTTCTGAGGACTTGTAGGGTACTACTTACTGGCTAGAGTAGAGGAAATGGATTCTATTTGAATATCTGTCCCACAGGTCCTGGTTGTCCTTGATGGGCTGCAGCTGTGAGCATTGAAGAGAACTGGGATAAAAGGGGGCGGCGTAGCCATTCAGGGAGAGCCTTGAAGGAGCCCTGAACTGGGAAAGAACAGCATGCAGAAGAAAGCGTCTGTGCTGTGAAGATCTGCAGCCATAAGAACACACCGAGGAGGTATGGACTTTAGCAATCTGAGAACAGCATGATGGGACTCTAGAGAAATAGAACAACAACAAGTGGTAGCTTTCGATTTGGAGCAATCCAGCAAAGCTTGCAAATTTCTTGCTGGGCACCACCCTCTTGGTCAGGGCGAGTGGCCAGAAATGGAGGCCATTTTCCATGGGGAAAACGAAGTCATTGGCCCAGGCTCTGGGTGTCAGATGACTGGTGGCATCTGGGGCTGTAAGGACTTGCAGGGTCCTAGTTGCTGGCAGCTTTCGTTCTGGAAGGATCCAGCACAGTTTGTAGATTCCTGGCTTGGCACTGCCCTGCCTGCCAGGCCAAGTGGCCACAAATGAAGGCCATTTCCCATGGGAAAAACGAAGTCCTTTCCCCAGGGTCTCAGGAATATGTTCAAGGTGGCGTTTGAGGCTCTAAGTACTTCCAGGGCCCTAGTTGCTGCCAGCTTTTCTTTTGGAAAAATCCAGCAACGATTGCATCATTCTAGCTAGGCTCCCACTTTCTGCCAGGGTGAGTGGCTGCCAAGGGAGGCCATTTGCCATGGGAAAAAGAAGTCCTTTCCCCAGGGTCTGGGTGTCAGATGAAAGGTGGCCTTTGGGGTTCTGAGGACTTGTAGGGTACTACTTACTGGCTAGAGTAGAGGAAATGGATTCTATTTGAATATCTGTCCCACAGGTCCTGGTTGTCCTTGATGGGCTGCAGCTGTGAGCATTGAAGAGAACTGGGATAAAAGGGGGCGGCGTAGCCATTCAGGGAGAGCCTTGAAGGAGCCCTGAACTGGGAAAGAACAGCATGCAGAAGAAAGCGTCTGTGCTGTGAAGATCTGCAGCCATAAGAACACACCGAGGAGGTATGGACTTTAGCAATCTGAGAACAGCATGATGGGACTCTAGAGAAATAGAAGAACAACAAGTGGCAGGTTTCGATTTGGAGCAATCCAGCAAAGCTTGCAAATTTCTTGCTGGGCACCACCCTCTTGGTCAGGGCGAGTGGCCAGAAATGGAGGCCATTTTCCATGGGGAAAACGAAGTCATTGGCCCAGGCTCTGGGTGTCAGATGACTGGTGGCATCTGGGGCTGTAAGGACTTGCAGGGTCCTAGTTGCTGGCAGCTTTCGTTCTGGAAGGATCCAGCAGAGTTTGTAGATTCCTGGCTTGGCACTGCCCTGCCTGCCAGGCAGAGTGGCCACAAATGAAGGCCATTTTCCATGGGAAAAACGAAGTCCTTTCCCCAGGGTCTCAGGAATATGTTCAAGGTGGCGTTTGAGGCTCTAAGTACTTCCAGGGCCCTAGTTGCTGGCAGCTTTTCTTTTGGAAAAATCCAGCAACGATTGCATCATTCTAGCTAGGCTCCCACTTTCTGCCAGGGTGAGTGGCTGCCAAGGGAGGCCATTTGCCATGGGAAAAAGAAGTCCTTTCCCCAGGGTCTGGGTGTCAGATGAAAGGTGGCCTTTGGGGTTCTGAGGACTTGTAGGGTAGTACTTACTGGCTAGAGTAGAGGAAATGGATTCTATTTGAATATCTGTCTAGAGGCTTTGCCCCACAGGTCCTGGTTGTCCTTGATGGGCTGCAGCTGTGAGCATTGAAGAGAACTGGGATAAAAGGGGGCGGCTTAGCCATTCAGGGAGAGCCTTGAAGGAGCCCTGAACTGGGAAAGAACAGCATGCAGAAGAAAGCGTCTGTGCTGTGAAGATCTGCAGCCATAAGAACACACCGAGGAGGTATGGACTTTAGCAATCTGAGAACAGCATTATGGGACTCTAGAGAAATAGAAGAACAACAAGTGGCAGCTTTAGATTTGGAGCAATCCAGCAAAGCTTGCAAATTTCTTGCTGGGCACCACCCTCTTGGTCAGGGCGAGTGGCCAGAAATGGAGGCCATTTTCCATGGGGAAAACGAAGTCATTGGCCCAGGCTCTGGGTGTCAGATGACAGGTGGCATCTGGGGCTCTAAGGACTTGCAGGGTCCTAGTTGCTGGCAGCTTTCGTTCTGGAAGGATCCAGCAGAGTTTGTAGATTCCTGGCTTGGCACTGCCCTGCCTGCCAGGCCAAGTGGCCACAAATGAAGGCCATTTCCCATGGGAAAAACGAAGTCCTTTCCCCAGGGTCTCAGGAATATGTTCAAGGTGGCGTTTGAGGCTCTAAGTACTTCCAGGGCCCTAGTTGCTGGCAGCTTTTCTTTTGGAAAAATCCAGCAACGATTGCATCATTCTAGCTAGGCTCCCACTTTCTGCCAGGGTGAGTGGCTGCCAAGGGAGGCCATTTGCCATGGGAAAAAGAAGTCCTTTCCCCAGGGTCTGGGTGTCAGATGAAAGGTGGCCTTTGGGGTTCTGAGGACTTGTAGGGTAGTACTTACTGGCTAGAGTAGAGGAAATGGATTCTATTTGAATATCTGTCTAGAGGCTTTGCCCCACAGGTCCTGGTTGTCCTTGATGGGCTGCAGCTGTGAGCATTGAAGAGAACTGGGATAAAAGGGGGCGGCGTAGCCATTCAGGGAGAGCCTTGAAGGAGCCCTGAACTGGGAAAGAACAGCATGCAGAAGAAAGCGTCTGTGCTGTGAAGATCTGCAGCCATAAGAACACACCGAGGAGGTATGGACTTTAGCAATCTGAGAACAGCATGATGGGACTCTAGAGAAATAGAACAACAACAAGTGGCAGCTTTCGATTTGGAGCAATCCAGCAAAGCTTGCAAATTTCTTGCTGGGCACCACCCTCTTGGTCAGGGCGAGTGGCCAGAAATGGAGGCCATTTTCCATGGGGAAAACGAAGTCATTGGCCCAGGCTCTGGGTGTCAGATGACAGGTGGCATCTGGGGCTGTAAGGACTTGCAGGGTCCTAGTTGCTGGCAGCTTTCGTTCTGGAAGGATCCAGCAGAGTTTGTAGATTCCTGGCTTGGCACTGCCCTGCCTGCCAGGCCAAGTGGCCACAAATGAAGGCCATTTTCCATGGGAAAAAGAAGTCCTTTCCCCAGGGTCTCAGGAATATGTTCAAGGTGGCGTTTGAGGCTCTAAGTACTTCCAGGGCCCTAGTTGCTGCCAGCTTTTCTTTTGGAAAAATCCAGCAACGATTGCATCATTCTAGCTAGGCTCCCACTTTCTGCCAGGGTGAGTGGCTGCCAAGGGAGGCCATTTGCCATGGGAAAAAGAAGTCCTTTCCCCAGGGTCTGGGTGTCAGATGAAAGGTGGCCTTTGGGGTTCTGAGGACTTGTAGGGTAGTACTTACTGGCTAGAGTAGAGGAAATGGATTCTATTTGAATATCTGTCTAGAGGCTTTGCCCCACAGGTCCTGGTTGTCCTTGATGGGCTGCAGCTGTGAGCATTGAAGAGAACTGGGATAAAAGGGGGCGGCGTAGCCATTCAGGGAGAGCCTTGAAGGAGCCCTGAACTGGGAAAGAACAGCATGCAGAAGAAAGCGTCTGTGCTGTGAAGATCTGCAGCCATAAGAACACACCGAGGAGGTATGGACTTTAGCAATCTGAGAACAGCATGATGGGACTCTAGAGAAATAGAACAACAACAAGTGGTAGCTTTCGATTTGGAGCAATCCAGCAAAGCTTGCAAATTTCTTGCTGGGCACCACCCTCTTGGTCAGGGCGAGTGGCCAGAAATGGAGGCCATTTTCCATGGGGAAAACGAAGTCATTGGCCCAGGCTCTGGGTGTCAGATGACTGGTGGCATCTGGGGCTCTAAGGACTTGCAGGGTCCTAGTTGCTGGCAGCTTTCGTTCTGGAAGGATCCAGCACAGTTTGTAGATTCCTGGCTTGGCACTGCCCTGCCTGCCAGGCCAAGTGGCCACAAATGAAGGCCATTTCCCATGGGAAAAACGAAGTCCTTTCCCCAGGGTCTCAGGAATATGTTCAAGGTGGCGTTTGAGGCTCTAAGTACTTCCAGGGCCCTAGTTGCTGGCAGCTTTTCTTTTGGAAAAATCCAGCAACGATTGCATCATTCTAGCTAGGCTCCCACTTTCTGCCAGGGTGAGTGGCTGCCAAGGGAGGCCATTTGCCATGGGAAAAAGAAGTCCTTTCCCCAGGGTCTGGGTGTCAGATGAAAGGTGGCCTTTGGGGTTCTGAGGACTTGTAGGGTAGTACTTACTGGCTAGAGTAGAGGAAATGGATTCTATTTGAATATCTGTCCCACAGGTCCTGGTTGTCCTTGATGGGCTGCAGCTGTGAGCATTGAAGAGAACTGGGATAAAAGGGGGCGGCGTAGCCATTCAGGGAGAGCCTTGAAGGAGCCCTGAACTGGGAAAGAACAGCATGCAGAAGAAAGCGTCTGTGCTGTGAAGATCTGCAGCCATAAGAACACACCGAGGAGGTATGGACTTTAGCAATCTGAGAACAGCATGATGGGACTCTAGAGAAATAGAACAACAACAAGTGGTAGCTTTCGATTTGGAGCAATCCAGCAAAGCTTGCAAATTTCTTGCTGGGCACCACCCTCTTGGTCAGGGCGAGTGGCCAGAAATGGAGGCAATTTTCCATGGGGAAAACGAAGTCATTGGCCCAGGCTCTGGGTGTCAGATGACTGGTGGCATCTGGGGCTGTAAGGACTTGCAGGGTCCTAGTTGCTGGCAGCTTTCGTTCTGGAAGGATCCAGCAGAGTTTGTAGATTCCTGGCTTGGCACTGCCCTGCCTGCCAGGCCAAGTGGCCACAAATGAAGGCCATTTTCCATGGGAAAAACGAAGTCCTTTCCCCAGGGTCTCAGGAATATGTTCAAGGTGGCGTTTGAGGCTCTAAGTACTTCCAGGGCCCTAGTTGCTGCCAGCTTTTCTTTTGGAAAAATCCAGCAACGATTGCATCATTCTAGCTAGGCTCCCACTTTCTGCCAGGGTGAGTGGCTGCCAAGGGAGGCCATTTGCCATGGGAAAAAGAAGTCCTTTCCCCAGGGTCTGGGTGTCAGATGAAAGGTGGCCTTTGGGGTTCTGAGGACTTGTAGGGTAGTACTTACTGGCTAGAGTAGAGGAAATGGATTCTATTTGAATATCTGTCTAGAGGCTTTGCCCCACAGGTCCTGGTTGTCCTTGATGGGCTGCAGCTGTGAGCATTGAAGAGAACTGGGATAAAAGGGGGCGGCGTAGCCATTCAGGGAGAGCCTTGAAGGAGCCCTGAACTGGGAAAGAACAGCATGCAGAAGAAAGCGTCTGTGCTGTGAAGATCTGCAGCCATAAGAACACACCGAGGAGGTATGGACTTTAGCAATCTGAGAACAGCATGATGGGACTCTAGAGAAATAGAACAACAACAAGTGGCAGCTTTCGATTTGGAGCAATCCAGCAAAGCTTGCAAATTTCTTGCTGGGCACCACCCTCTTGGTCAGGGCGAGTGGCCAGAAATGGAGGCCATTTTCCATGGGGAAAACGAAGTCATTGGCCCAGGCTCTGGGTGTCAGATGACAGGTGGCATCTGGGGCTCTAAGGACTTGCAGGGTCCTAGTTGCTGGCAGCTTTCGTTCTGGAAGGATCCAGCACAGTTTGTAGATTCCTGGCTTGGCACTGCCCTGCCTGCCAGGCCAAGTGGCCACAAATGAAGGCCATTTCCCATGGGAAAAACGAAGTCCTTTCCCCAGGGTCTCAGGAATATGTTCAAGGTGGCGTTTGAGGCTCTAAGTACTTCCAGGGCCCTAGTTGCTGCCAGCTTTTCTTTTGGAAAAATCCAGCAACGATTGCATCATTCTAGCTAGGCTCCCACTTTCTGCCAGGGTGAGTGGCTGCCAAGGGAGGCCATTTGCCATGGGAAAAAGAAGTCCTTTCCCCAGGGTCTGGGTGTCAGATGAAAGGTGGCCTTTGGGGTTCTGAGGACTTGTAGGGTACTACTTACTGGCTAGAGTAGAGGAAATGGATTCTATTTGAATATCTGTCTAGAGGCTTTGCCCCACAGGTCCTGGTTGTCCTTGATGGGCTGCAGCTGTGAGCATTGAAGAGAACTGGGATAAAAGGGGGCGGCGTAGCCATTCAGGGAGAGCCTTGAAGGAGCCCTGAACTGGGAAAGAACAGCATGCAGAAGAAAGCGTCTGTGCTGTGAAGATCTGCAGCCATAAGAACACACCGAGGAGGTATGGACTTTAGCAATCTGAGAACAGCATGATGGGACTCTAGAGAAATAGAACAACAACAAGTGGCAGCTTTCGATTTGGAGCAATCCAGCAAAGCTTGCAAATTTCTTGCTGGGCACCACCCTCTTGGTCAGGGCGAGTGGCCAGAAATGGAGGCCATTTTCCATGGGGAAAACGAAGTCATTGGCCCAGGCTCTGGGTGTCAGATGACAGGTGGCATCTGGGGCTGTAAGGACTTGCAGGGTCCTAGTTGCTGGCAGCTTTCGTTCTGGAAGGATCCAGCACAGTTTGTAGATTCCTGGCTTGGCACTGCCCTGCCTGCCAGGCCAAGTGGCCACAAATGAAGGCCATTTTCCATGGGAAAAAGAAGTCCTTTCCCCAGGGTCTCAGGAATATGTTCAAGGTGGCGTTTGAGGCTCTAAGTACTTCCAGGGCCCTAGTTGCTGGCAGCTTTTCTTTTGGAAAAATCCAGCAACGATTGCATCATTCTAGCTAGGCTCCCACTTTCTGCCAGGGTGAGTGGCTGCCAAGGGAGGCCATTTGCCATGGGAAAAAGAAGTCCTTTCCCCAGGGTCTGGGTGTCAGATGAAAGGTGGCCTTTGGGGTTCTGAGGACTTGTAGGGTAGTACTTACTGGCTAGAGTAGAGGAAATGGATTCTATTTGAATATCTGTCTAGAGGCTTTGCCCCACAGGTCCTGGTTGTCCTTGATGGGCTGCAGCTGTGAGCATTGAAGAGAACTGGGATAAAAGGGGGCGGCGTAGCCATTCAGGGAGAGCCTTGAAGGAGCCCTGAACTGGGAAAGAACAGCATGCAGAAGAAAGCGTCTGTGCTGTGAAGATCTGCAGCCATAAGAACACACCGAGGAGGTATGGACTTTAGCAATCTGAGAACAGCATGATGGGACTCTAGAGAAATAGAACAACAACAAGTGGTAGCTTTCGATTTGGAGCAATCCAGCAAAGCTTGCAAATTTCTTGCTGGGCACCACCCTCTTGGTCAGGGCGAGTGGCCAGAAATGGAGGCCATTTTCCATGGGGAAAACGAAGTCATTGGCCCAGGCTCTGGGTGTCAGATGACTGGTGGCATCTGGGGCTCTAAGGACTTGCAGGGTCCTAGTTGCTGGCAGCTTTCGTTCTGGAAGGATCCAGCACAGTTTGTAGATTCCTGGCTTGGCACTGCCCTGCCTGCCAGGCCAAGTGGCCACAAATGAAGGCCATTTCCCATGGGAAAAACGAAGTCCTTTCCCCAGGGTCTCAGGAATATGTTCAAGGTGGCGTTTGAGGCTCTAAGTACTTCCAGGGCCCTAGTTGCTGGCAGCTTTTCTTTTGGAAAAATCCAGCAACGATTGCATCATTCTAGCTAGGCTCCCACTTTCTGCCAGGGTGAGTGGCTGCCAAGGGAGGCCATTTGCCATGGGAAAAAGAAGTCCTTTCCCCAGGGTCTGGGTGTCAGATGAAAGGTGGCCTTTGGGGTTCTGAGGACTTGTAGGGTACTACTTACTGGCTAGAGTAGAGGAAATGGATTCTATTTGAATATCTGTCCCACAGGTCCTGGTTGTCCTTGATGGGCTGCAGCTGTGAGCATTGAAGAGAACTGGGATAAAAGGGGGCGGCGTAGCCATTCAGGGAGAGCCTTGAAGGAGCCCTGAACTGGGAAAGAACAGCATGCAGAAGAAAGCGTCTGTGCTGTGAAGATCTGCAGCCATAAGAACACACCGAGGAGGTATGGACTTTAGCAATCTGAGAACAGCATGATGGGACTCTAGAGAAATAGAACAACAACAAGTGGTAGCTTTCGATTTGGAGCAATCCAGCAAAGCTTGCAAATTTCTTGCTGGGCACCACCCTCTTGGTCAGGGCGAGTGGCCAGAAATGGAGGCAATTTTCCATGGGGAAAACGAAGTCATTGGCCCAGGCTCTGGGTGTCAGATGACTGGTGGCATCTGGGGCTGTAAGGACTTGCAGGGTCCTAGTTGCTGGCAGCTTTCGTTCTGGAAGGATCCAGCAGAGTTTGTAGATTCCTGGCTTGGCACTGCCCTGCCTGCCAGGCCAAGTGGCCACAAATGAAGGCCATTTTCCATGGGAAAAACGAAGTCCTTTCCCCAGGGTCTCAGGAATATGTTCAAGGTGGCGTTTGAGGCTCTAAGTACTTCCAGGGCCCTAGTTGCTGCCAGCTTTTCTTTTGGAAAAATCCAGCAACGATTGCATCATTCTAGCTAGGCTCCCACTTTCTGCCAGGGTGAGTGGCTGCCAAGGGAGGCCATTTGCCATGGGAAAAAGAAGTCCTTTCCCCAGGGTCTGGGTGTCAGATGAAAGGTGGCCTTTGGGGTTCTGAGGACTTGTAGGGTAGTACTTACTGGCTAGAGTAGAGGAAATGGATTCTATTTGAATATCTGTCTAGAGGCTTTGCCCCACAGGTCCTGGTTGTCCTTGATGGGCTGCAGCTGTGAGCATTGAAGAGAACTGGGATAAAAGGGGGCGGCTTAGCCATTCAGGGAGAGCCTTGAAGGAGCCCTGAACTGGGAAAGAACAGCATGCAGAAGAAAGCGTCTGTGCTGTGAAGATCTGCAGCCATAAGAACACACCGAGGAGGTATGGACTTTAGCAATCTGAGAACAGCATGATGGGACTCTAGAGAAATAGAACAACAACAAGTGGCAGCTTTCGATTTGGAGCAATCCAGCAAAGCTTGCAAATTTCTTGCTGGGCACCACCCTCTTGGTCAGGGCGAGTGGCCAGAAATGGAGGCCATTTTCCATGGGGAAAACGAAGTCATTGGCCCAGGCTCTGGGTGTCAGATGACTGGTGGCATCTGGGGCTGTAAGGACTTGCAGGGTCCTAGTTGCTGGCAGCTTTCGTTCTGGAAGGATCCAGCACAGTTTGTAGATTCCTGGCTTGGCACTGCCCTGCCTGCCAGGCCAAGTGGCCACAAATGAAGGCCATTTCCCATGGGAAAAACGAAGTCCTTTCCCCAGGGTCTCAGGAATATGTTCAAGGTGGCGTTTGAGGCTCTAAGTACTTCCAGGGCCCTAGTTGCTGCCAGCTTTTCTTTTGGAAAAATCCAGCAACGATTGCATCATTCTAGCTAGGCTCCCACTTTCTGCCAGGGTGAGTGGCTGCCAAGGGAGGCCATTTGCCATGGGAAAAAGAAGTCCTTTCCCCAGGGTCTGGGTGTCAGATGAAAGGTGGCCTTTGGGGTTCTGAGGACTTGTAGGGTAGTACTTACTGGCTAGAGTAGAGGAAATGGATTCTATTTGAATATCTGTCTAGAGGCTTTGCCCCACAGGTCCTGGTTGTCCTTGATGGGCTGCAGCTGTGAGCATTGAAGAGAACTGGGATAAAAGGGGGCGGCGTAGCCATTCAGGGAGAGCCTTGAAGGAGCCCTGAACTGGGAAAGAACAGCATGCAGAAGAAAGCGTCTGTGCTGTGAAGATCTGCAGCCATAAGAACACACCGAGGAGGTATGGACTTTAGCAATCTGAGAACAGCATGATGGGACTCTAGAGAAATAGAACAACAACAAGTGGCAGCTTTCGATTTGGAGCAATCCAGCAAAGCTTGCAAATTTCTTGCTGGGCACCACCCTCTTGGTCAGGGCGAGTGGCCAGAAATGGAGGCCATTTTCCATGGGGAAAACGAAGTCATTGGCCCAGGCTCTGGGTGTCAGATGACTGGTGGCATCTGGGGCTGTAAGGACTTGCAGGGTCCTAGTTGCTGGCAGCTTTCGTTCTGGAAGGATCCAGCACAGTTTGTAGATTCCTGGCTTGGCACTGCCCTGCCTGCCAGGCCAAGTGGCCACAAATGAAGGCCATTTTCCATGGGAAAAACGAAGTCCTTTCCCCAGGGTCTCAGGAATATGTTCAAGGTGGCGTTTGAGGCTCTAAGTACTTCCAGGGCCCTAGTTGCTGCCAGCTTTTCTTTTGGAAAAATCCAGCAACGATTGCATCATTCTAGCTAGGCTCCCACTTTCTGCCAGGGTGAGTGGCTGCCAAGGGAGGCCATTTGCCATGGGAAAAAGAAGTCCTTTCCCCAGGGTCTGGGTGTCAGATGAAAGGTGGCCTTTGGGGTTCTGAGGACTTGTAGGGTACTACTTACTGGCTAGAGTAGAGGAAATGGATTCTATTTGAATATCTGTCCCACAGGTCCTGGTTGTCCTTGATGGGCTGCAGCTGTGAGCATTGAAGAGAACTGGGATAAAAGGGGGCGGCGTAGCCATTCAGGGAGAGCCTTGAAGGAGCCCTGAACTGGGAAAGAACAGCATGCAGAAGAAAGCGTCTGTGCTGTGAAGATCTGCAGCCATAAGAACACACCGAGGAGGTATGGACTTTAGCAATCTGAGAACAGCATGATGGGACTCTAGAGAAATAGAACAACAACAAGTGGTAGCTTTAGATTTGGAGCAATCCAGCAAAGCTTGCAAATTTCTTGCTGGGCACCACCCTCTTGGTCAGGGCGAGTGGCCAGAAATGGAGGCCATTTTCCATGGGGAAAACGAAGTCATTGGCCCAGGCTCTGGGTGTCAGATGACTGGTGGCATCTGGGGCTGTAAGGACTTGCAGGGTCCTAGTTGCTGGCAGCTTTCGTTCTGGAAGGATCCAGCACAGTTTGTAGATTCCTGGCTTGGCACTGCCCTGCCTGCCAGGCCAAGTGGCCACAAATGAAGGCCATTTTCCATGGGAAAAACGAAGTCCTTTCCCCAGGGTCTCAGGAATATGTTCAAGGTGGCGTTTGAGGCTCTAAGTACTTCCAGGGCCCTAGTTGCTGGCAGCTTTTCTTTTGGAAAAATCCAGCAACGATTGCATCATTCTAGCTAGGCTCCCACTTTCTGCCAGGGTGAGTGGCTGCCAAGGGAGGCCATTTGCCATGGGAAAAAGAAGTCCTTTCCCCAGGGTCTGGGTGTCAGATGAAAGGTGGCCTTTGGGGTTCTGAGGACTTGTAGGGTAGTACTTACTGGCTAGAGTAGAGGAAATGGATTCTATTTGAATATCTGTCTAGAGGCTTTGCCCCACAGGTCCTGGTTGTCCTTGATGGGCTGCAGCTGTGAGCATTGAAGAGAACTGGGATAAAAGGGGGCGGCTTAGCCATTCAGGGAGAGCCTTGAAGGAGCCCTGAACTGGGAAAGAACAGCATGCAGAAGAAAGCGTCTGTGCTGTGAAGATCTGCAGCCATAAGAACACACCGAGGAGGTATGGACTTTAGCAATCTGAGAACAGCATGATGGGACTCTAGAGAAATAGAACAACAACAAGTGGCAGCTTTCGATTTGGAGCAATCCAGCAAAGCTTGCAAATTTCTTGCTGGGCACCACCCTCTTGGTCAGGGCGAGTGGCCAGAAATGGAGGCCATTTTCCATGGGGAAAACGAAGTCATTGGCCCAGGCTCTGGGTGTCAGATGACTGGTGGCATCTGGGGCTGTAAGGACTTGCAGGGTCCTAGTTGCTGGCAGCTTTCGTTCTGGAAGGATCCAGCAGAGTTTGTAGATTCCTGGCTTGGCACTGCCCTGCCTGCCAGGCCAAGTGGCCACAAATGAAGGCCATTTTCCATGGGAAAAACGAAGTCCTTTCCCCAGGGTCTCAGGAATATGTTCAAGGTGGCGTTTGAGGCTCTAAGTACTTCCAGGGCCCTAGTTGCTGCCAGCTTTTCTTTTGGAAAAATCCAGCAACGATTGCATCATTCTAGCTAGGCTCCCACTTTCTGCCAGGGTGAGTGGCTGCCAAGGGAGGCCATTTGCCATGGGAAAAAGAAGTCCTTTCCCCAGGGTCTGGGTGTCAGATGAAAGGTGGCCTTTGGGGTTCTGAGGACTTGTAGGGTACTACTTACTGGCTAGAGTAGAGGAAATGGATTCTATTTGAATATCTGTCCCACAGGTCCTGGTTGTCCTTGATGGGCTGCAGCTGTGAGCATTGAAGAGAACTGGGATAAAAGGGGGTGGCTTAGCCATTCAGGGAGAGCCTTGAAGGAGCCCTGAACTGGGAAAGAACAGCATGCAGAAGAAAGCGTCTGTGCTGTGAAGATCTGCAGCCATAAGAACACACCGAGGAGGTATGGACTTTAGCAATCTGAGAACAGCATGATGGGACTCTAGAGAAATAGAACAACAACAAGTGGCAGCTTTCGATTTGGAGCAATCCAGCAAAGCTTGCAAATTTCTTGCTGGGCACCACCCTCTTGGTCAGGGCGAGTGGCCAGAAATGGAGGCCATTTTCCATGGGGAAAACGAAGTCATTGGCCCAGGCTCTGGGTGTCAGATGACTGGTGGCATCTGGGGCTGTAAGGACTTGCAGGGTCCTAGTTGCTGGCAGCTTTCGTTCTGGAAGGATCCAGCACAGTTTGTAGATTCCTGGCTTGGCACTGCCCTGCCTGCCAGGCAGAGTGGCCACAAATGAAGGCCATTTTCCATGGGAAAAACGAAGTCCTTTCCCCAGGGTCTCAGGAATATGTTCAAGGTGGCGTTTGAGGCTCTAAGTACTTCCAGGGCCCTAGTTGCTGCCAGCTTTTCTTTTGGAAAAATCCAGCAACGATTGCATCATTCTAGCTAGGCTCCCACTTTCTGCCAGGGTGAGTGGCTGCCAAGGGAGGCCATTTGCCATGGGAAAAAGAAGTCCTTTCCCCAGGGTCTGGGTGTCAGATGAAAGGTGGCCTTTGGGGTTCTGAGGACTTGTAGGGTAGTACTTACTGGCTAGAGTAGAGGAAATGGATTCTATTTGAATATCTGTCTAGAGGCTTTGCCCCACAGGTCCTGGTTGTCCTTGATGGGCTGCAGCTGTGAGCATTGAAGAGAACTGGGATAAAAGGGGGCGGCTTAGCCATTCAGGGAGAGCCTTGAAGGAGCCCTGAACTGGGAAAGAACAGCATGCAGAAGAAAGCGTCTGTGCTGTGAAGATCTGCAGCCATAAGAACACACCGAGGAGGTATGGACTTTAGCAATCTGAGAACAGCATGATGGGACTCTAGAGAAATAGAACAACAACAAGTGGTAGCTTTCGATTTGGAGCAATCCAGCAAAGCTTGCAAATTTCTTGCTGGGCACCACCCTCTTGGTCAGGGCGAGTGGCCAGAAATGGAGGCCATTTTCCATGGGGAAAACGAAGTCATTGGCCCAGGCTCTGGGTGTCAGATGACTGGTGGCATCTGGGGCTGTAAGGACTTGCAGGGTCCTAGTTGCTGGCAGCTTTCGTTCTGGAAGGATCCAGCACAGTTTGTAGATTCCTGGCTTGGCACTGCCCTGCCTGCCAGGCCAAGTGGCCACAAATGAAGGCCATTTCCCATGGGAAAAACGAAGTCCTTTCCCCAGGGTCTCAGGAATATGTTCAAGGTGGCGTTTGAGGCTCTAAGTACTTCCAGGGCCCTAGTTGCTGCCAGCTTTTCTTTTGGAAAAATCCAGCAACGATTGCATCATTCTAGCTAGGCTCCCACTTTCTGCCAGGGTGAGTGGCTGCCAAGGGAGGCCATTTGCCATGGGAAAAAGAAGTCCTTTCCCCAGGGTCTGGGTGTCAGATGAAAGGTGGCCTTTGGGGTTCTGAGGACTTGTAGGGTACTACTTACTGGCTAGAGTAGAGGAAATGGATTCTATTTGAATATCTGTCCCACAGGTCCTGGTTGTCCTTGATGGGCTGCAGCTGTGAGCATTGAAGAGAACTGGGATAAAAGGGGGCGGCTTAGCCATTCAGGGAGAGCCTTGAAGGAGCCCTGAACTGGGAAAGAACAGCATGCAGAAGAAAGCGTCTGTGCTGTGAAGATCTGCAGCCATAAGAACACACCGAGGAGGTATGGACTTTAGCAATCTGAGAACAGCATGATGGGACTCTAGAGAAATAGAACAACAACAAGTGGTAGCTTTCGATTTGGAGCAATCCAGCAAAGCTTGCAAATTTCTTGCTGGGCACCACCCTCTTGGTCAGGGCGAGTGGCCAGAAATGGAGGCAATTTTCCATGGGGAAAACGAAGTCATTGGCCCAGGCTCTGGGTGTCAGATGACTGGTGGCATCTGGGGCTGTAAGGACTTGCAGGGTCCTAGTTGCTGGCAGCTTTCGTTCTGGAAGGATCCAGCACAGTTTGTAGATTCCTGGCTTGGCACTGCCCTGCCTGCCAGGCCAAGTGGCCAGAAATGAAGGCCATTTTCCATGGGAAAAACGAAGTCCTTTCCCCAGGGTCTCAGGAATATGTTCAAGGTGGCGTTTGAGGCTCTAAGTACTTCCAGGGCCCTAGTTGCTGCCAGCTTTTCTTTTGGAAAAATCCAGCAACGATTGCATCATTCTAGCTAGGCTCCCACTTTCTGCCAGGGTGAGTGGCTGCCAAGGGAGGCCATTTGCCATGGGAAAAAGAAGTCCTTTCCCCAGGGTCTGGGTGTCAGATGAAAGGTGGCCTTTGGGGTTCTGAGGACTTGTAGGGTAGTACTTACTGGCTAGAGTAGAGGAAATGGATTCTATTTGAATATCTGTCTAGAGGCTTTGCCCCACAGGTCCTGGTTGTCCTTGATGGGCTGCAGCTGTGAGCATTGAAGAGAACTGGGATAAAAGGGGGCGGCTTAGCCATTCAGGGAGAGCCTTGAAGGAGCCCTGAACTGGGAAAGAACAGCATGCAGAAGAAAGCGTCTGTGCTGTGAAGATCTGCAGCCATAAGAACACACCGAGGAGGTATGGACTTTAGCAATCTGAGAACAGCATGATGGGACTCTAGAGAAATAGAAGAACAACAAGTGGCAGCTTTCGATTTGGAGCAATCCAGCAAAGCTTGCAAATTTCTTGCTGGGCACCACCCTCTTGGTCAGGGCGAGTGGCCAGAAATGGAGGCCATTTTCCATGGGGAAAACGAAGTCATTGGCCCAGGCTCTGGGTGTCAGATGACTGGTGGCATCTGGGGCTGTAAGGACTTGCAGGGTCCTAGTTGCTGGCAGCTTTCGTTCTGGAAGGATCCAGCACAGTTTGTAGATTCCTGGCTTGGCACTGCCCTGCCTGCCAGGCCAAGTGGCCACAAATGAAGGCCATTTTCCATGGGAAAAACGAAGTCCTTTCCCCAGGGTCTCAGGAATATGTTCAAGGTGGCGTTTGAGGCTCTAAGTACTTCCAGGGCCCTAGTTGCTGGCAGCTTTTCTTTTGGAAAAATCCAGCAACGATTGCATCATTCTAGCTAGGCTCCCACTTTCTGCCAGGGTGAGTGGCTGCCAAGGGAGGCCATTTGCCATGGGAAAAAGAAGTCCTTTCCCCAGGGTCTGGGTGTCAGATGAAAGGTGGCCTTTGGGGTTCTGAGGACTTGTAGGGTAGTACTTACTGGCTAGAGTAGAGGAAATGGATTCTATTTGAATATCTGTCCCACAGGTCCTGGTTGTCCTTGATGGGCTGCAGCTGTGAGCATTGAAGAGAACTGGGATAAAAGGGGGCGGCGTAGCCATTCAGGGAGAGCCTTGAAGGAGCCCTGAACTGGGAAAGAACAGCATGCAGAAGAAAGCGTCTGTGCTGTGAAGATCTGCAGCCATAAGAACACACCGAGGAGGTATGGACTTTAGCAATCTGAGAACAGCATGATGGGACTCTAGAGAAATAGAACAACAACAAGTGGCAGCTTTAGATTTGGAGCAATCCAGCAAAGCTTGCAAATTTCTTGCTGGGCACCACCCTCTTGGTCAGGGCGAGTGGCCAGAAATGGAGGCCATTTTCCATGGGGAAAACGAAGTCATTGGCCCAGGCTCTGGGTGTCAGATGACTGGTGGCATCTGGGGCTCTAAGGACTTGCAGGGTCCTAGTTGCTGGCAGCTTTCGTTCTGGAAGGATCCAGCACAGTTTGTAGATTCCTGGCTTGGCACTGCCCTGCCTGCCAGGCAGAGTGGCCACAAATGAAGGCCATTTCCCATGGGAAAAACGAAGTCCTTTCCCCAGGGTCTCAGGAATATGTTCAAGGTGGCGTTTGAGGCTCTAAGTACTTCCAGGGCCCTAGTTGCTGGCAGCTTTTCTTTTGGAAAAATCCAGCAACGATTGCATCATTCTAGCTAGGCTCCCACTTTCTGCCAGGGTGAGTGGCTGCCAAGGGAGGCCATTTGCCATGGGAAAAAGAAGTCCTTTCCCCAGGGTCTGGGTGTCAGATGAAAGGTGGCCTTTGGGGTTCTGAGGACTTGTAGGGTACTACTTACTGGCTAGAGTAGAGGAAATGGATTCTATTTGAATATCTGTCCCACAGGTCCTGGTTGTCCTTGATGGGCTGCAGCTGTGAGCATTGAAGAGAACTGGGATAAAAGGGGGCGGCGTAGCCATTCAGGGAGAGCCTTGAAGGAGCCCTGAACTGGGAAAGAACAGCATGCAGAAGAAAGCGTCTGTGCTGTGAAGATCTGCAGCCATAAGAACACACCGAGGAGGTATGGACTTTAGCAATCTGAGAACAGCATGATGGGACTCTAGAGAAATAGAACAACAACAAGTGGCAGCTTTCGATTTGGAGCAATCCAGCAAAGCTTGCAAATTTCTTGCTGGGCACCACCCTCTTGGTCAGGGCGAGTGGCCAGAAATGGAGGCCATTTTCCATGGGGAAAACGAAGTCATTGGCCCAGGCTCTGGGTGTCAGATGACTGGTGGCATCTGGGGCTGTAAGGACTTGCAGGGTCCTAGTTGCTGGCAGCTTTCGTTCTGGAAGGATCCAGCAGAGTTTGTAGATTCCTGGCTTGGCACTGCCCTGCCTGCCAGGCCAAGTGGCCACAAATGAAGGCCATTTTCCATGGGAAAAACGAAGTCCTTTCCCCAGGGTCTCAGGAATATGTTCAAGGTGGCGTTTGAGGCTCTAAGTACTTCCAGGGCCCTAGTTGCTGCCAGCTTTTCTTTTGGAAAAATCCAGCAACGATTGCATCATTCTAGCTAGGCTCCCACTTTCTGCCAGGGTGAGTGGCTGCCAAGGGAGGCCATTTGCCATGGGAAAAAGAAGTCCTTTCCCCAGGGTCTGGGTGTCAGATGAAAGGTGGCCTTTGGGGTTCTGAGGACTTGTAGGGTAGTACTTACTGGCTAGAGTAGAGGAAATGGATTCTATTTGAATATCTGTCTAGAGGCTTTGCCCCACAGGTCCTGGTTGTCCTTGATGGGCTGCAGCTGTGAGCATTGAAGAGAACTGGGATAAAAGGGGGCGGCTTAGCCATTCAGGGAGAGCCTTGAAGGAGCCCTGAACTGGGAAAGAACAGCATGCAGAAGAAAGCGTCTGTGCTGTGAAGATCTGCAGCCATAAGAACACACCGAGGAGGTATGGACTTTAGCAATCTGAGAACAGCATGATGGGACTCTAGAGAAATAGAACAACAACAAGTGGTAGCTTTAGATTTGGAGCAATCCAGCAAAGCTTGCAAATTTCTTGCTGGGCACCACCCTCTTGGTCAGGGCGAGTGGCCAGAAATGGAGGCCATTTTCCATGGGGAAAACGAAGTCATTGGCCCAGGCTCTGGGTGTCAGATGACTGGTGGCATCTGGGGCTCTAAGGACTTGCAGGGTCCTAGTTGCTGGCAGCTTTCGTTCTGGAAGGATCCAGCACAGTTTGTAGATTCCTGGCTTGGCACTGCCCTGCCTGCCAGGCCAAGTGGCCACAAATGAAGGCCATTTTCCATGGGAAAAACGAAGTCCTTTCCCCAGGGTCTCAGGAATATGTTCAAGGTGGCGTTTGAGGCTCTAAGTACTTCCAGGGCCCTAGTTGCTGGCAGCTTTTCTTTTGGAAAAATCCAGCAACGATTGCATCATTCTAGCTAGGCTCCCACTTTCTGCCAGGGTGAGTGGCTGCCAAGGGAGGCCATTTGCCATGGGAAAAAGAAGTCCTTTCCCCAGGGTCTGGGTGTCAGATGAAAGGTGGCCTTTGGGGTTCTGAGGACTTGTAGGGTAGTACTTACTGGCTAGAGTAGAGGAAATGGATTCTATTTGAATATCTGTCCCACAGGTCCTGGTTGTCCTTGATGGGCTGCAGCTGTGAGCATTGAAGAGAACTGGGATAAAAGGGGGCGGCTTAGCCATTCAGGGAGAGCCTTGAAGGAGCCCTGAACTGGGAAAGAACAGCATGCAGAAGAAAGCGTCTGTGCTGTGAAGATCTGCAGCCATAAGAACACACCGAGGAGGTATGGACTTTAGCAATCTGAGAACAGCATGATGGGACTCTAGAGAAATAGAACAACAACAAGTGGTAGCTTTCGATTTGGAGCAATCCAGCAAAGCTTGCAAATTTCTTGCTGGGCACCACCCTCTTGGTCAGGGCGAGTGGCCAGAAATGGAGGCCATTTTCCATGGGGAAAACGAAGTCATTGGCCCAGGCTCTGGGTGTCAGATGACTGGTGGCATCTGGGGCTCTAAGGACTTGCAGGGTCCTAGTTGCTGGCAGCTTTCGTTCTGGAAGGATCCAGCAGAGTTTGTAGATTCCTGGCTTGGCACTGCCCTGCCTGCCAGGCCAAGTGGCCACAAATGAAGGCCATTTCCCATGGGAAAAACGAAGTCCTTTCCCCAGGGTCTCAGGAATATGTTCAAGGTGGCGTTTGAGGCTCTAAGTACTTCCAGGGCCCTAGTTGCTGCCAGCTTTTCTTTTGGAAAAATCCAGCAACGATTGCATCATTCTAGCTAGGCTCCCACTTTCTGCCAGGGTGAGTGGCTGCCAAGGGAGGCCATTTGCCATGGGAAAAAGAAGTCCTTTCCCCAGGGTCTGGGTGTCAGATGAAAGGTGGCCTTTGGGGTTCTGAGGACTTGTAGGGTAGTACTTACTGGCTAGAGTAGAGGAAATGGATTCTATTTGAATATCTGTCTAGAGGCTTTGCCCCACAGGTCCTGGTTGTCCTTGATGGGCTGCAGCTGTGAGCATTGAAGAGAACTGGGATAAAAGGGGGCGGCTTAGCCATTCAGGGAGAGCCTTGAAGGAGCCCTGAACTGGGAAAGAACAGCATGCAGAAGAAAGCGTCTGTGCTGTGAAGATCTGCAGCCATAAGAACACACCGAGGAGGTATGGACTTTAGCAATCTGAGAACAGCATGATGGGACTCTAGAGAAATAGAACAACAACAAGTGGCAGCTTTCGATTTGGAGCAATCCAGCAAAGCTTGCAAATTTCTTGCTGGGCACCACCCTCTTGGTCAGGGCGAGTGGCCAGAAATGGAGGCCATTTTCCATGGGGAAAACGAAGTCATTGGCCCAGGCTCTGGGTGTCAGATGACTGGTGGCATCTGGGGCTCTAAGGACTTGCAGGGTCCTAGTTGCTGGCAGCTTTCGTTCTGGAAGGATCCAGCACAGTTTGTAGATTCCTGGCTTGGCACTGCCCTGCCTGCCAGGCAGAGTGGCCAGAAATGAAGGCCATTTTCCATGGGAAAAACGAAGTCCTTTCCCCAGGGTCTCAGGAATATGTTCAAGGTGGCGTTTGAGGCTCTAAGTACTTCCAGGGCCCTAGTTGCTGGCAGCTTTTCTTTTGGAAAAATCCAGCAACGATTGCATCATTCTAGCTAGGCTCCCACTTTCTGCCAGGGTGAGTGGCTGCCAAGGGAGGCCATTTGCCATGGGAAAAAGAAGTCCTTTCCCCAGGGTCTGGGTGTCAGATGAAAGGTGGCCTTTGGGGTTCTGAGGACTTGTAGGGTACTACTTACTGGCTAGAGTAGAGGAAATGGATTCTATTTGAATATCTGTCCCACAGGTCCTGGTTGTCCTTGATGGGCTGCAGCTGTGAGCATTGAAGAGAACTGGGATAAAAGGGGGCGGCGTAGCCATTCAGGGAGAGCCTTGAAGGAGCCCTGAACTGGGAAAGAACAGCATGCAGAAGAAAGCGTCTGTGCTGTGAAGATCTGCAGCCATAAGAACACACCGAGGAGGTATGGACTTTAGCAATCTGAGAACAGCATGATGGGACTCTAGAGAAATAGAACAACAACAAGTGGTAGCTTTCGATTTGGAGCAATCCAGCAAAGCTTGCAAATTTCTTGCTGGGCACCACCCTCTTGGTCAGGGCGAGTGGCCAGAAATGGAGGCCATTTTCCATGGGGAAAACGAAGTCATTGGCCCAGGCTCTGGGTGTCAGATGACTGGTGGCATCTGGGGCTGTAAGGACTTGCAGGGTCCTAGTTGCTGGCAGCTTTCGTTCTGGAAGGATCCAGCAGAGTTTGTAGATTCCTGGCTTGGCACTGCCCTGCCTGCCAGGCCAAGTGGCCACAAATGAAGGCCATTTTCCATGGGAAAAACGAAGTCCTTTCCCCAGGGTCTCAGTAATATGTTCAAGGTGGCGTTTGAGGCTCTAAGTACTTCCAGGGCCCTAGTTGCTGGCAGCTTTTCTTTTGGAAAAATCCAGCAACGATTGCATCATTCTAGCTAGGCTCCCACTTTCTGCCAGGGTGAGTGGCTGCCAAGGGAGGCCATTTGCCATGGGAAAAAGAAGTCCTTTCCCCAGGGTCTGGGTGTCAGATGAAAGGTGGCCTTTGGGGTTCTGAGGACTTGTAGGGTAGTACTTACTGGCTAGAGTAGAGGAAATGGATTCTATTTGAATATCTGTCTAGAGGCTTTGCCCCACAGGTCCTGGTTGTCCTTGATGGGCTGCAGCTGTGAGCATTGAAGAGAACTGGGATAAAAGGGGGCGGCGTAGCCATTCAGGGAGAGCCTTGAAGGAGCCCTGAACTGGGAAAGAACAGCATGCAGAAGAAAGCGTCTGTGCTGTGAAGATCTGCAGCCATAAGAACACACCGAGGAGGTATGGACTTTAGCAATCTGAGAACAGCATGATGGGACTCTAGAGAAATAGAACAACAACAAGTGGTAGCTTTAGATTTGGAGCAATCCAGCAAAGCTTGCAAATTTCTTGCTGGGCACCACCCTCTTGGTCAGGGCGAGTGGCCAGAAATGGAGGCCATTTTCCATGGGGAAAACGAAGTCATTGGCCCAGGCTCTGGGTGTCAGATGACTGGTGGCATCTGGGGCTCTAAGGACTTGCAGGGTCCTAGTTGCTGGCAGCTTTCGTTCTGGAAGGATCCAGCAGAGTTTGTAGATTCCTGGCTTGGCACTGCCCTGCCTGCCAGGCCAAGTGGCCACAAATGAAGGCCATTTTCCATGGGAAAAACGAAGTCCTTTCCCCAGGGTCTCAGGAATATGTTCAAGGTGGCGTTTGAGGCTCTAAGTACTTCCAGGGCCCTAGTTGCTGGCAGCTTTTCTTTTGGAAAAATCCAGCAACGATTGCATCATTCTAGCTAGGCTCCCACTTTCTGCCAGGGTGAGTGGCTGCCAAGGGAGGCCATTTGCCATGGGAAAAAGAAGTCCTTTCCCCAGGGTCTGGGTGTCAGATGAAAGGTGGCCTTTGGGGTTCTGAGGACTTGTAGGGTAGTACTTACTGGCTAGAGTAGAGGAAATGGATTCTATTTGAATATCTGTCCCACAGGTCCTGGTTGTCCTTGATGGGCTGCAGCTGTGAGCATTGAAGAGAACTGGGATAAAAGGGGGCGGCTTAGCCATTCAGGGAGAGCCTTGAAGGAGCCCTGAACTGGGAAAGAACAGCATGCAGAAGAAAGCGTCTGTGCTGTGAAGATCTGCAGCCATAAGAACACACCGAGGAGGTATGGACTTTAGCAATCTGAGAACAGCATGATGGGACTCTAGAGAAATAGAACAACAACAAGTGGTAGCTTTCGATTTGGAGCAATCCAGCAAAGCTTGCAAATTTCTTGCTGGGCACCACCCTCTTGGTCAGGGCGAGTGGCCAGAAATGGAGGCCATTTTCCATGGGGAAAACGAAGTCATTGGCCCAGGCTCTGGGTGTCAGATGACTGGTGGCATCTGGGGCTCTAAGGACTTGCAGGGTCCTAGTTGCTGGCAGCTTTCGTTCTGGAAGGATCCAGCAGAGTTTGTAGATTCCTGGCTTGGCACTGCCCTGCCTGCCAGGCCAAGTGGCCACAAATGAAGGCCATTTCCCATGGGAAAAACGAAGTCCTTTCCCCAGGGTCTCAGGAATATGTTCAAGGTGGCGTTTGAGGCTCTAAGTACTTCCAGGGCCCTAGTTGCTGGCAGCTTTTCTTTTGGAAAAATCCAGCAACGATTGCATCATTCTAGCTAGGCTCCCACTTTCTGCCAGGGTGAGTGGCTGCCAAGGGAGGCCATTTGCCATGGGAAAAAGAAGTCCTTTCCCCAGGGTCTGGGTGTCAGATGAAAGGTGGCCTTTGGGGTTCTGAGGACTTGTAGGGTAGTACTTACTGGCTAGAGTAGAGGAAATGGATTCTATTTGAATATCTGTCTAGAGGCTTTGCCCCACAGGTCCTGGTTGTCCTTGATGGGCTGCAGCTGTGAGCATTGAAGAGAACTGGGATAAAAGGGGGCGGCTTAGCCATTCAGGGAGAGCCTTGAAGGAGCCCTGAACTGGGAAAGAACAGCATGCAGAAGAAAGCGTCTGTGCTGTGAAGATCTGCAGCCATAAGAACACACCGAGGAGGTATGGACTTTAGCAATCTGAGAACAGCATGATGGGACTCTAGAGAAATAGAACAACAACAAGTGGCAGCTTTCGATTTGGAGCAATCCAGCAAAGCTTGCAAATTTCTTGCTGGGCACCACCCTCTTGGTCAGGGCGAGTGGCCAGAAATGGAGGCCATTTTCCATGGGGAAAACGAAGTCATTGGCCCAGGCTCTGGGTGTCAGATGACTGGTGGCATCTGGGGCTGTAAGGACTTGCAGGGTCCTAGTTGCTGGCAGCTTTCGTTCTGGAAGGATCCAGCACAGTTTGTAGATTCCTGGCTTGGCACTGCCCTGCCTGCCAGGCAGAGTGGCCAGAAATGAAGGCCATTTTCCATGGGAAAAACGAAGTCCTTTCCCCAGGGTCTCAGGAATATGTTCAAGGTGGCGTTTGAGGCTCTAAGTACTTCCAGGGCCCTAGTTGCTGCCAGCTTTTCTTTTGGAAAAATCCAGCAACGATTGCATCATTCTAGCTAGGCTCCCACTTTCTGCCAGGGTGAGTGGCTGCCAAGGGAGGCCATTTGCCATGGGAAAAAGAAGTCCTTTCCCCAGGGTCTGGGTGTCAGATGAAAGGTGGCCTTTGGGGTTCTGAGGACTTGTAGGGTAGTACTTACTGGCTAGAGTAGAGGAAATGGATTCTATTTGAATATCTGTCCCACAGGTCCTGGTTGTCCTTGATGGGCTGCAGCTGTGAGCATTGAAGAGAACTGGGATAAAAGGGGGCGGCTTAGCCATTCAGGGAGAGCCTTGAAGGAGCCCTGAACTGGGAAAGAACAGCATGCAGAAGAAAGCGTCTGTGCTGTGAAGATCTGCAGCCATAAGAACACACCGAGGAGGTATGGACTTTAGCAATCTGAGAACAGCATGATGGGACTCTAGAGAAATAGAACAACAACAAGTGGTAGCTTTCGATTTGGAGCAATCCAGCAAAGCTTGCAAATTTCTTGCTGGGCACCACCCTCTTGGTCAGGGCGAGTGGCCAGAAATGGAGGCCATTTTCCATGGGGAAAACGAAGTCATTGGCCCAGGCTCTGGGTGTCAGATGACTGGTGGCATCTGGGGCTGTAAGGACTTGCAGGGTCCTAGTTGCTGGCAGCTTTCGTTCTGGAAGGATCCAGCAGAGTTTGTAGATTCCTGGCTTGGCACTGCCCTGCCTGCCAGGCCAAGTGGCCACAAATGAAGGCCATTTCCCATGGGAAAAACGAAGTCCTTTCCCCAGGGTCTCAGGAATATGTTCAAGGTGGCGTTTGAGGCTCTAAGTACTTCCAGGGCCCTAGTTGCTGGCAGCTTTTCTTTTGGAAAAATCCAGCAACGATTGCATCATTCTAGCTAGGCTCCCACTTTCTGCCAGGGTGAGTGGCTGCCAAGGGAGGCCATTTGCCATGGGAAAAAGAAGTCCTTTCCCCAGGGTCTGGGTGTCAGATGAAAGGTGGCCTTTGGGGTTCTGAGGACTTGTAGGGTAGTACTTACTGGCTAGAGTAGAGGAAATGGATTCTATTTGAATATCTGTCTAGAGGCTTTGCCCCACAGGTCCTGGTTGTCCTTGATGGGCTGCAGCTGTGAGCATTGAAGAGAACTGGGATAAAAGGGGGCGGCTTAGCCATTCAGGGAGAGCCTTGAAGGAGCCCTGAACTGGGAAAGAACAGCATGCAGAAGAAAGCGTCTGTGCTGTGAAGATCTGCAGCCATAAGAACACACCGAGGAGGTATGGACTTTAGCAATCTGAGAACAGCATGATGGGACTCTAGAGAAATAGAACAACAACAAGTGGCAGCTTTAGATTTGGAGCAATCCAGCAAAGCTTGCAAATTTCTTGCTGGGCACCACCCTCTTGGTCAGGGCGAGTGGCCAGAAATGGAGGCCATTTTCCATGGGGAAAACGAAGTCATTGGCCCAGGCTCTGGGTGTCAGATGACTGGTGGCATCTGGGGCTGTAAGGACTTGCAGGGTCCTAGTTGCTGGCAGCTTTCGTTCTGGAAGGATCCAGCAGAGTTTGTAGATTCCTGGCTTGGCACTGCCCTGCCTGCCAGGCCAAGTGGCCACAAATGAAGGCCATTTTCCATGGGAAAAACGAAGTCCTTTCCCCAGGGTCTCAGTAATATGTTCAAGGTGGCGTTTGAGGCTCTAAGTACTTCCAGGGCCCTAGTTGCTGCCAGCTTTTCTTTTGGAAAAATCCAGCAACGATTGCATCATTCTAGCTAGGCTCCCACTTTCTGCCAGGGTGAGTGGCTGCCAAGGGAGGCCATTTGCCATGGGAAAAAGAAGTCCTTTCCCCAGGGTCTGGGTGTCAGATGAAAGGTGGCCTTTGGGGTTCTGAGGACTTGTAGGGTACTACTTACTGGCTAGAGTAGAGGAAATGGATTCTATTTGAATATCTGTCTAGAGGCTTTGCCCCACAGGTCCTGGTTGTCCTTGATGGGCTGCAGCTGTGAGCATTGAAGAGAACTGGGATAAAAGGGGGCGGCGTAGCCATTCAGGGAGAGCCTTGAAGGAGCCCTGAACTGGGAAAGAACAGCATGCAGAAGAAAGCGTCTGTGCTGTGAAGATCTGCAGCCATAAGAACACACCGAGGAGGTATGGACTTTAGCAATCTGAGAACAGCATGATGGGACTCTAGAGAAATAGAACAACAACAAGTGGTAGCTTTCGATTTGGAGCAATCCAGCAAAGCTTGCAAATTTCTTGCTGGGCACCACCCTCTTGGTCAGGGCGAGTGGCCAGAAATGGAGGCCATTTTCCATGGGGAAAACGAAGTCATTGGCCCAGGCTCTGGGTGTCAGATGACTGGTGGCATCTGGGGCTGTAAGGACTTGCAGGGTCCTAGTTGCTGGCAGCTTTCGTTCTGGAAGGATCCAGCACAGTTTGTAGATTCCTGGCTTGGCACTGCCCTGCCTGCCAGGCCAAGTGGCCACAAATGAAGGCCATTTCCCATGGGAAAAACGAAGTCCTTTCCCCAGGGTCTCAGGAATATGTTCAAGGTGGCGTTTGAGGCTCTAAGTACTTCCAGGGCCCTAGTTGCTGCCAGCTTTTCTTTTGGAAAAATCCAGCAACGATTGCATCATTCTAGCTAGGCTCCCACTTTCTGCCAGGGTGAGTGGCTGCCAAGGGAGGCCATTTGCCATGGGAAAAAGAAGTCCTTTCCCCAGGGTCTGGGTGTCAGATGAAAGGTGGCCTTTGGGGTTCTGAGGACTTGTAGGGTAGTACTTACTGGCTAGAGTAGAGGAAATGGATTCTATTTGAATATCTGTCTAGAGGCTTTGCCCCACAGGTCCTGGTTGTCCTTGATGGGCTGCAGCTGTGAGCATTGAAGAGAACTGGGATAAAAGGGGGCGGCTTAGCCATTCAGGGAGAGCCTTGAAGGAGCCCTGAACTGGGAAAGAACAGCATGCAGAAGAAAGCGTCTGTGCTGTGAAGATCTGCAGCCATAAGAACACACCGAGGAGGTATGGACTTTAGCAATCTGAGAACAGCATGATGGGACTCTAGAGAAATAGAACAACAACAAGTGGTAGCTTTCGATTTGGAGCAATCCAGCAAAGCTTGCAAATTTCTTGCTGGGCACCACCCTCTTGGTCAGGGCGAGTGGCCAGAAATGGAGGCCATTTTCCATGGGGAAAACGAAGTCATTGGCCCAGGCTCTGGGTGTCAGATGACTGGTGGCATCTGGGGCTGTAAGGACTTGCAGGGTCCTAGTTGCTGGCAGCTTTCGTTCTGGAAGGATCCAGCACAGTTTGTAGATTCCTGGCTTGGCACTGCCCTGCCTGCCAGGCCAAGTGGCCACAAATGAAGGCCATTTCCCATGGGAAAAACGAAGTCCTTTCCCCAGGGTCTCAGGAATATGTTCAAGGTGGCGTTTGAGGCTCTAAGTACTTCCAGGGCCCTAGTTGCTGCCAGCTTTTCTTTTGGAAAAATCCAGCAACGATTGCATCATTCTAGCTAGGCTCCCACTTTCTGCCAGGGTGAGTGGCTGCCAAGGGAGGCCATTTGCCATGGGAAAAAGAAGTCCTTTCCCCAGGGTCTGGGTGTCAGATGAAAGGTGGCCTTTGGGGTTCTGAGGACTTGTAGGGTAGTACTTACTGGCTAGAGTAGAGGAAATGGATTCTATTTGAATATCTGTCCCACAGGTCCTGGTTGTCCTTGATGGGCTGCAGCTGTGAGCATTGAAGAGAACTGGGATAAAAGGGGGCGGCTTAGCCATTCAGGGAGAGCCTTGAAGGAGCCCTGAACTGGGAAAGAACAGCATGCAGAAGAAAGCGTCTGTGCTGTGAAGATCTGCAGCCATAAGAACACACCGAGGAGGTATGGACTTTAGCAATCTGAGAACAGCATGATGGGACTCTAGAGAAATAGAACAACAACAAGTGGTAGCTTTCGATTTGGAGCAATCCAGCAAAGCTTGCAAATTTCTTGCTGGGCACCACCCTCTTGGTCAGGGCGAGTGGCCAGAAATGGAGGCAATTTTCCATGGGGAAAACGAAGTCATTGGCCCAGGCTCTGGGTGTCAGATGACTGGTGGCATCTGGGGCTGTAAGGACTTGCAGGGTCCTAGTTGCTGGCAGCTTTCGTTCTGGAAGGATCCAGCACAGTTTGTAGATTCCTGGCTTGGCACTGCCCTGCCTGCCAGGCCAAGTGGCCAGAAATGAAGGCCATTTTCCATGGGAAAAACGAAGTCCTTTCCCCAGGGTCTCAGGAATATGTTCAAGGTGGCGTTTGAGGCTCTAAGTACTTCCAGGGCCCTAGTTGCTGCCAGCTTTTCTTTTGGAAAAATCCAGCAACGATTGCATCATTCTAGCTAGGCTCCCACTTTCTGCCAGGGTGAGTGGCTGCCAAGGGAGGCCATTTGCCATGGGAAAAAGAAGTCCTTTCCCCAGGGTCTGGGTGTCAGATGAAAGGTGGCCTTTGGGGTTCTGAGGACTTGTAGGGTAGTACTTACTGGCTAGAGTAGAGGAAATGGATTCTATTTGAATATCTGTCTAGAGGCTTTGCCCCACAGGTCCTGGTTGTCCTTGATGGGCTGCAGCTGTGAGCATTGAAGAGAACTGGGATAAAAGGGGGCGGCTTAGCCATTCAGGGAGAGCCTTGAAGGAGCCCTGAACTGGGAAAGAACAGCATGCAGAAGAAAGCGTCTGTGCTGTGAAGATCTGCAGCCATAAGAACACACCGAGGAGGTATGGACTTTAGCAATCTGAGAACAGCATGATGGGACTCTAGAGAAATAGAAGAACAACAAGTGGCAGCTTTCGATTTGGAGCAATCCAGCAAAGCTTGCAAATTTCTTGCTGGGCACCACCCTCTTGGTCAGGGCGAGTGGCCAGAAATGGAGGCCATTTTCCATGGGGAAAACGAAGTCATTGGCCCAGGCTCTGGGTGTCAGATGACTGGTGGCATCTGGGGCTGTAAGGACTTGCAGGGTCCTAGTTGCTGGCAGCTTTCGTTCTGGAAGGATCCAGCACAGTTTGTAGATTCCTGGCTTGGCACTGCCCTGCCTGCCAGGCCAAGTGGCCACAAATGAAGGCCATTTTCCATGGGAAAAACGAAGTCCTTTCCCCAGGGTCTCAGGAATATGTTCAAGGTGGCGTTTGAGGCTCTAAGTACTTCCAGGGCCCTAGTTGCTGCCAGCTTTTCTTTTGGAAAAATCCAGCAACGATTGCATCATTCTAGCTAGGCTCCCACTTTCTGCCAGGGTGAGTGGCTGCCAAGGGAGGCCATTTGCCATGGGAAAAAGAAGTCCTTTCCCCAGGGTCTGGGTGTCAGATGAAAGGTGGCCTTTGGGGTTCTGAGGACTTGTAGGGTAGTACTTACTGGCTAGAGTAGAGGAAATGGATTCTATTTGAATATCTGTCCCACAGGTCCTGGTTGTCCTTGATGGGCTGCAGCTGTGAGCATTGAAGAGAACTGGGATAAAAGGGGGCGGCGTAGCCATTCAGGGAGAGCCTTGAAGGAGCCCTGAACTGGGAAAGAACAGCATGCAGAAGAAAGCGTCTGTGCTGTGAAGATCTGCAGCCATAAGAACACACCGAGGAGGTATGGACTTTAGCAATCTGAGAACAGCATGATGGGACTCTAGAGAAATAGAACAACAACAAGTGGCAGCTTTAGATTTGGAGCAATCCAGCAAAGCTTGCAAATTTCTTGCTGGGCACCACCCTCTTGGTCAGGGCGAGTGGCCAGAAATGGAGGCCATTTTCCATGGGGAAAACGAAGTCATTGGCCCAGGCTCTGGGTGTCAGATGACTGGTGGCATCTGGGGCTCTAAGGACTTGCAGGGTCCTAGTTGCTGGCAGCTTTCGTTCTGGAAGGATCCAGCAGAGTTTGTAGATTCCTGGCTTGGCACTGCCCTGCCTGCCAGGCAGAGTGGCCACAAATGAAGGCCATTTTCCATGGGAAAAACGAAGTCCTTTCCCCAGGGTCTCAGGAATATGTTCAAGGTGGCGTTTGAGGCTCTAAGTACTTCCAGGGCCCTAGTTGCTGGCAGCTTTTCTTTTGGAAAAATCCAGCAACGATTGCATCATTCTAGCTAGGCTCCCACTTTCTGCCAGGGTGAGTGGCTGCCAAGGGAGGCCATTTGCCATGGGAAAAAGAAGTCCTTTCCCCAGGGTCTGGGTGTCAGATGAAAGGTGGCCTTTGGGGTTCTGAGGACTTGTAGGGTAGTACTTACTGGCTAGAGTAGAGGAAATGGATTCTATTTGAATATCTGTCCCACAGGTCCTGGTTGTCCTTGATGGGCTGCAGCTGTGAGCATTGAAGAGAACTGGGATAAAAGGGGGCGGCGTAGCCATTCAGGGAGAGCCTTGAAGGAGCCCTGAACTGGGAAAGAACAGCATGCAGAAGAAAGCGTCTGTGCTGTGAAGATCTGCAGCCATAAGAACACACCGAGGAGGTATGGACTTTAGCAATCTGAGAACAGCATGATGGGACTCTAGAGAAATAGAACAACAACAAGTGGCAGCTTTCGATTTGGAGCAATCCAGCAAAGCTTGCAAATTTCTTGCTGGGCACCACCCTCTTGGTCAGGGCGAGTGGCCAGAAATGGAGGCCATTTTCCATGGGGAAAACGAAGTCATTGGCCCAGGCTCTGGGTGTCAGATGACTGGTGGCATCTGGGGCTGTAAGGACTTGCAGGGTCCTAGTTGCTGGCAGCTTTCGTTCTGGAAGGATCCAGCAGAGTTTGTAGATTCCTGGCTTGGCACTGCCCTGCCTGCCAGGCCAAGTGGCCAGAAATGAAGGCCATTTTCCATGGGAAAAACGAAGTCCTTTCCCCAGGGTCTCAGTAATATGTTCAAGGTGGCGTTTGAGGCTCTAAGTACTTCCAGGGCCCTAGTTGCTGCCAGCTTTTCTTTTGGAAAAATCCAGCAACGATTGCATCATTCTAGCTAGGCTCCCACTTTCTGCCAGGGTGAGTGGCTGCCAAGGGAGGCCATTTGCCATGGGAAAAAGAAGTCCTTTCCCCAGGGTCTGGGTGTCAGATGAAAGGTGGCCTTTGGGGTTCTGAGGACTTGTAGGGTACTACTTACTGGCTAGAGTAGAGGAAATGGATTCTATTTGAATATCTGTCTAGAGGCTTTGCCCCACAGGTCCTGGTTGTCCTTGATGGGCTGCAGCTGTGAGCATTGAAGAGAACTGGGATAAAAGGGGGCGGCTTAGCCATTCAGGGAGAGCCTTGAAGGAGCCCTGAACTGGGAAAGAACAGCATGCAGAAGAAAGCGTCTGTGCTGTGAAGATCTGCAGCCATAAGAACACACCGAGGAGGTATGGACTTTAGCAATCTGAGAACAGCATGATGGGACTCTAGAGAAATAGAACAACAACAAGTGGTAGCTTTAGATTTGGAGCAATCCAGCAAAGCTTGCAAATTTCTTGCTGGGCACCACCCTCTTGGTCAGGGCGAGTGGCCAGAAATGGAGGCCATTTTCCATGGGGAAAACGAAGTCATTGGCCCAGGCTCTGGGTGTCAGATGACTGGTGGCATCTGGGGCTCTAAGGACTTGCAGGGTCCTAGTTGCTGGCAGCTTTCGTTCTGGAAGGATCCAGCACAGTTTGTAGATTCCTGGCTTGGCACTGCCCTGCCTGCCAGGCCAAGTGGCCACAAATGAAGGCCATTTTCCATGGGAAAAACGAAGTCCTTTCCCCAGGGTCTCAGGAATATGTTCAAGGTGGCGTTTGAGGCTCTAAGTACTTCCAGGGCCCTAGTTGCTGGCAGCTTTTCTTTTGGAAAAATCCAGCAACGATTGCATCATTCTAGCTAGGCTCCCACTTTCTGCCAGGGTGAGTGGCTGCCAAGGGAGGCCATTTGCCATGGGAAAAAGAAGTCCTTTCCCCAGGGTCTGGGTGTCAGATGAAAGGTGGCCTTTGGGGTTCTGAGGACTTGTAGGGTAGTACTTACTGGCTAGAGTAGAGGAAATGGATTCTATTTGAATATCTGTCCCACAGGTCCTGGTTGTCCTTGATGGGCTGCAGCTGTGAGCATTGAAGAGAACTGGGATAAAAGGGGGCGGCTTAGCCATTCAGGGAGAGCCTTGAAGGAGCCCTGAACTGGGAAAGAACAGCATGCAGAAGAAAGCGTCTGTGCTGTGAAGATCTGCAGCCATAAGAACACACCGAGGAGGTATGGACTTTAGCAATCTGAGAACAGCATGATGGGACTCTAGAGAAATAGAACAACAACAAGTGGTAGCTTTAGATTTGGAGCAATCCAGCAAAGCTTGCAAATTTCTTGCTGGGCACCACCCTCTTGGTCAGGGCGAGTGGCCAGAAATGGAGGCCATTTTCCATGGGGAAAACGAAGTCATTGGCCCAGGCTCTGGGTGTCAGATGACTGGTGGCATCTGGGGCTCTAAGGACTTGCAGGGTCCTAGTTGCTGGCAGCTTTCGTTCTGGAAGGATCCAGCAGAGTTTGTAGATTCCTGGCTTGGCACTGCCCTGCCTGCCAGGCCAAGTGGCCACAAATGAAGGCCATTTCCCATGGGAAAAACGAAGTCCTTTCCCCAGGGTCTCAGGAATATGTTCAAGGTGGCGTTTGAGGCTCTAAGTACTTCCAGGGCCCTAGTTGCTGCCAGCTTTTCTTTTGGAAAAATCCAGCAACGATTGCATCATTCTAGCTAGGCTCCCACTTTCTGCCAGGGTGAGTGGCTGCCAAGGGAGGCCATTTGCCATGGGAAAAAGAAGTCCTTTCCCCAGGGTCTGGGTGTCAGATGAAAGGTGGCCTTTGGGGTTCTGAGGACTTGTAGGGTAGTACTTACTGGCTAGAGTAGAGGAAATGGATTCTATTTGAATATCTGTCTAGAGGCTTTGCCCCACAGGTCCTGGTTGTCCTTGATGGGCTGCAGCTGTGAGCATTGAAGAGAACTGGGATAAAAGGGGGCGGCTTAGCCATTCAGGGAGAGCCTTGAAGGAGCCCTGAACTGGGAAAGAACAGCATGCAGAAGAAAGCGTCTGTGCTGTGAAGATCTGCAGCCATAAGAACACACCGAGGAGGTATGGACTTTAGCAATCTGAGAACAGCATGATGGGACTCTAGAGAAATAGAACAACAACAAGTGGCAGCTTTCGATTTGGAGCAATCCAGCAAAGCTTGCAAATTTCTTGCTGGGCACCACCCTCTTGGTCAGGGCGAGTGGCCAGAAATGGAGGCCATTTTCCATGGGGAAAACGAAGTCATTGGCCCAGGCTCTGGGTGTCAGATGACTGGTGGCATCTGGGGCTGTAAGGACTTGCAGGGTCCTAGTTGCTGGCAGCTTTCGTTCTGGAAGGATCCAGCACAGTTTGTAGATTCCTGGCTTGGCACTGCCCTGCCTGCCAGGCAGAGTGGCCAGAAATGAAGGCCATTTTCCATGGGAAAAACGAAGTCCTTTCCCCAGGGTCTCAGGAATATGTTCAAGGTGGCGTTTGAGGCTCTAAGTACTTCCAGGGCCCTAGTTGCTGGCAGCTTTTCTTTTGGAAAAATCCAGCAACGATTGCATCATTCTAGCTAGGCTCCCACTTTCTGCCAGGGTGAGTGGCTGCCAAGGGAGGCCATTTGCCATGGGAAAAAGAAGTCCTTTCCCCAGGGTCTGGGTGTCAGATGAAAGGTGGCCTTTGGGGTTCTGAGGACTTGTAGGGTAGTACTTACTGGCTAGAGTAGAGGAAATGGATTCTATTTGAATATCTGTCCCACAGGTCCTGGTTGTCCTTGATGGGCTGCAGCTGTGAGCATTGAAGAGAACTGGGATAAAAGGGGGCGGCTTAGCCATTCAGGGAGAGCCTTGAAGGAGCCCTGAACTGGGAAAGAACAGCATGCAGAAGAAAGCGTCTGTGCTGTGAAGATCTGCAGCCATAAGAACACACCGAGGAGGTATGGACTTTAGCAATCTGAGAACAGCATGATGGGACTCTAGAGAAATAGAACAACAACAAGTGGCAGCTTTCGATTTGGAGCAATCCAGCAAAGCTTGCAAATTTCTTGCTGGGCACCACCCTCTTGGTCAGGGCGAGTGGCCAGAAATGGAGGCCATTTTCCATGGGGAAAACGAAGTCATTGGCCCAGGCTCTGGGTGTCAGATGACTGGTGGCATCTGGGGCTGTAAGGACTTGCAGGGTCCTAGTTGCTGGCAGCTTTCGTTCTGGAAGGATCCAGCACAGTTTGTAGATTCCTGGCTTGGCACTGCCCTGCCTGCCAGGCCAAGTGGCCAGAAATGAAGGCCATTTTCCATGGGAAAAACGAAGTCCTTTCCCCAGGGTCTCAGTAATATGTTCAAGGTGGCGTTTGAGGCTCTAAGTACTTCCAGGGCCCTAGTTGCTGCCAGCTTTTCTTTTGGAAAAATCCAGCAACGATTGCATCATTCTAGCTAGGCTCCCACTTTCTGCCAGGGTGAGTGGCTGCCAAGGGAGGCCATTTGCCATGGGAAAAAGAAGTCCTTTCCCCAGGGTCTGGGTGTCAGATGAAAGGTGGCCTTTGGGGTTCTGAGGACTTGTAGGGTAGTACTTACTGGCTAGAGTAGAGGAAATGGATTCTATTTGAATATCTGTCTAGAGGCTTTGCCCCACAGGTCCTGGTTGTCCTTGATGGGCTGCAGCTGTGAGCATTGAAGAGAACTGGGATAAAAGGGGGCGGCGTAGCCATTCAGGGAGAGCCTTGAAGGAGCCCTGAACTGGGAAAGAACAGCATGCAGAAGAAAGCGTCTGTGCTGTGAAGATCTGCAGCCATAAGAACACACCGAGGAGGTATGGACTTTAGCAATCTGAGAACAGCATGATGGGACTCTAGAGAAATAGAACAACAACAAGTGGTAGCTTTCGATTTGGAGCAATCCAGCAAAGCTTGCAAATTTCTTGCTGGGCACCACCCTCTTGGTCAGGGCGAGTGGCCAGAAATGGAGGCAATTTTCCATGGGGAAAACGAAGTCATTGGCCCAGGCTCTGGGTGTCAGATGACTGGTGGCATCTGGGGCTGTAAGGACTTGCAGGGTCCTAGTTGCTGGCAGCTTTCGTTCTGGAAGGATCCAGCACAGTTTGTAGATTCCTGGCTTGGCACTGCCCTGCCTGCCAGGCCAAGTGGCCACAAATGAAGGCCATTTCCCATGGGAAAAACGAAGTCCTTTCCCCAGGGTCTCAGGAATATGTTCAAGGTGGCGTTTGAGGCTCTAAGTACTTCCAGGGCCCTAGTTGCTGGCAGCTTTTCTTTTGGAAAAATCCAGCAACGATTGCATCATTCTAGCTAGGCTCCCACTTTCTGCCAGGGTGAGTGGCTGCCAAGGGAGGCCATTTGCCATGGGAAAAAGAAGTCCTTTCCCCAGGGTCTGGGTGTCAGATGAAAGGTGGCCTTTGGGGTTCTGAGGACTTGTAGGGTAGTACTTACTGGCTAGAGTAGAGGAAATGGATTCTATTTGAATATCTGTCTAGAGGCTTTGCCCCACAGGTCCTGGTTGTCCTTGATGGGCTGCAGCTGTGAGCATTGAAGAGAACTGGGATAAAAGGGGGCGGCGTAGCCATTCAGGGAGAGCCTTGAAGGAGCCCTGAACTGGGAAAGAACAGCATGCAGAAGAAAGCGTCTGTGCTGTGAAGATCTGCAGCCATAAGAACACACCGAGGAGGTATGGACTTTAGCAATCTGAGAACAGCATGATGGGACTCTAGAGAAATAGAACAACAACAAGTGGTAGCTTTCGATTTGGAGCAATCCAGCAAAGCTTGCAAATTTCTTGCTGGGCACCACCCTCTTGGTCAGGGCGAGTGGCCAGAAATGGAGGCAATTTTCCATGGGGAAAACGAAGTCATTGGCCCAGGCTCTGGGTGTCAGATGACTGGTGGCATCTGGGGCTGTAAGGACTTGCAGGGTCCTAGTTGCTGGCAGCTTTCGTTCTGGAAGGATCCAGCACAGTTTGTAGATTCCTGGCTTGGCACTGCCCTGCCTGCCAGGCCAAGTGGCCACAAATGAAGGCCATTTCCCATGGGAAAAACGAAGTCCTTTCCCCAGGGTCTCAGGAATATGTTCAAGGTGGCGTTTGAGGCTCTAAGTACTTCCAGGGCCCTAGTTGCTGCCAGCTTTTCTTTTGGAAAAATCCAGCAACGATTGCATCATTCTAGCTAGGCTCCCACTTTCTGCCAGGGTGAGTGGCTGCCAAGGGAGGCCATTTGCCATGGGAAAAAGAAGTCCTTTCCCCAGGGTCTGGGTGTCAGATGAAAGGTGGCCTTTGGGGTTCTGAGGACTTGTAGGGTAGTACTTACTGGCTAGAGTAGAGGAAATGGATTCTATTTGAATATCTGTCTAGAGGCTTTGCCCCACAGGTCCTGGTTGTCCTTGATGGGCTGCAGCTGTGAGCATTGAAGAGAACTGGGATAAAAGGGGGCGGCTTAGCCATTCAGGGAGAGCCTTGAAGGAGCCCTGAACTGGGAAAGAACAGCATGCAGAAGAAAGCGTCTGTGCTGTGAAGATCTGCAGCCATAAGAACACACCGAGGAGGTATGGACTTTAGCAATCTGAGAACAGCATGATGGGACTCTAGAGAAATAGAACAACAACAAGTGGCAGCTTTCGATTTGGAGCAATCCAGCAAAGCTTGCAAATTTCTTGCTGGGCACCACCCTCTTGGTCAGGGCGAGTGGCCAGAAATGGAGGCCATTTTCCATGGGGAAAACGAAGTCATTGGCCCAGGCTCTGGGTGTCAGATGACTGGTGGCATCTGGGGCTGTAAGGACTTGCAGGGTCCTAGTTGCTGGCAGCTTTCGTTCTGGAAGGATCCAGCACAGTTTGTAGATTCCTGGCTTGGCACTGCCCTGCCTGCCAGGCCAAGTGGCCACAAATGAAGGCCATTTCCCATGGGAAAAACGAAGTCCTTTCCCCAGGGTCTCAGGAATATGTTCAAGGTGGCGTTTGAGGCTCTAAGTACTTCCAGGGCCCTAGTTGCTGGCAGCTTTTCTTTTGGAAAAATCCAGCAACGATTGCATCATTCTAGCTAGGCTCCCACTTTCTGCCAGGGTGAGTGGCTGCCAAGGGAGGCCATTTGCCATGGGAAAAAGAAGTCCTTTCCCCAGGGTCTGGGTGTCAGATGAAAGGTGGCCTTTGGGGTTCTGAGGACTTGTAGGGTACTACTTACTGGCTAGAGTAGAGGAAATGGATTCTATTTGAATATCTGTCCCACAGGTCCTGGTTGTCCTTGATGGGCTGCAGCTGTGAGCATTGAAGAGAACTGGGATAAAAGGGGGCGGCGTAGCCATTCAGGGAGAGCCTTGAAGGAGCCCTGAACTGGGAAAGAACAGCATGCAGAAGAAAGCGTCTGTGCTGTGAAGATCTGCAGCCATAAGAAAACACCGAGGAGGTATGGACTTTAGCAATCTGAGAACAGCATGATGGGACTCTAGAGAAATAGAACAACAACAAGTGGTAGCTTTCGATTTGGAGCAATCCAGCAAAGCTTGCAAATTTCTTGCTGGGCACCACCCTCTTGGTCAGGGCGAGTGGCCAGAAATGGAGGCCATTTTCCATGGGGAAAACGAAGTCATTGGCCCAGGCTCTGGGTGTCAGATGACTGGTGGCATCTGGGGCTGTAAGGACTTGCAGGGTCCTAGTTGCTGGCAGCTTTCGTTCTGGAAGGATCCAGCACAGTTTGTAGATTCCTGGCTTGGCACTGCCCTGCCTGCCAGGCCAAGTGGCCACAAATGAAGGCCATTTCCCATGGGAAAAACGAAGTCCTTTCCCCAGGGTCTCAGGAATATGTTCAAGGTGGCGTTTGAGGCTCTAAGTACTTCCAGGGCCCTAGTTGCTGGCAGCTTTTCTTTTGGAAAAATCCAGCAACGATTGCATCATTCTAGCTAGGCTCCCACTTTCTGCCAGGGTGAGTGGCTGCCAAGGGAGGCCATTTGCCATGGGAAAAAGAAGTCCTTTCCCCAGGGTCTGGGTGTCAGATGAAAGGTGGCCTTTGGGGTTCTGAGGACTTGTAGGGTAGTACTTACTGGCTAGAGTAGAGGAAATGGATTCTATTTGAATATCTGTCCCACAGGTCCTGGTTGTCCTTGATGGGCTGCAGCTGTGAGCATTGAAGAGAACTGGGATAAAAGGGGGCGGCGTAGCCATTCAGGGAGAGCCTTGAAGGAGCCCTGAACTGGGAAAGAACAGCATGCAGAAGAAAGCGTCTGTGCTGTGAAGATCTGCAGCCATAAGAAAACACCGAGGAGGTATGGACTTTAGCAATCTGAGAACAGCATGATGGGACTCTAGAGAAATAGAACAACAACAAGTGGTAGCTTTCGATTTGGAGCAATCCAGCAAAGCTTGCAAATTTCTTGCTGGGCACCACCCTCTTGGTCAGGGCGAGTGGCCAGAAATGGAGGCCATTTTCCATGGGGAAAACGAAGTCATTGGCCCAGGCTCTGGGTGTCAGATGACTGGTGGCATCTGGGGCTGTAAGGACTTGCAGGGTCCTAGTTGCTGGCAGCTTTCGTTCTGGAAGGATCCAGCACAGTTTGTAGATTCCTGGCTTGGCACTGCCCTGCCTGCCAGGCCAAGTGGCCACAAATGAAGGCCATTTCCCATGGGAAAAACGAAGTCCTTTCCCCAGGGTCTCAGGAATATGTTCAAGGTGGCGTTTGAGGCTCTAAGTACTTCCAGGGCCCTAGTTGCTGGCAGCTTTTCTTTTGGAAAAATCCAGCAACGATTGCATCATTCTAGCTAGGCTCCCACTTTCTGCCAGGGTGAGTGGCTGCCAAGGGAGGCCATTTGCCATGGGAAAAAGAAGTCCTTTCCCCAGGGTCTGGGTGTCAGATGAAAGGTGGCCTTTGGGGTTCTGAGGACTTGTAGGGTACTACTTACTGGCTAGAGTAGAGGAAATGGATTCTATTTGAATATCTGTCCCACAGGTCCTGGTTGTCCTTGATGGGCTGCAGCTGTGAGCATTGAAGAGAACTGGGATAAAAGGGGGCGGCGTAGCCATTCAGGGAGAGCCTTGAAGGAGCCCTGAACTGGGAAAGAACAGCATGCAGAAGAAAGCGTCTGTGCTGTGAAGATCTGCAGCCATAAGAACACACCGAGGAGGTATGGACTTTAGCAATCTGAGAACAGCATGATGGGACTCTAGAGAAATAGAACAACAACAAGTGGTAGCTTTCGATTTGGAGCAATCCAGCAAAGCTTGCAAATTTCTTGCTGGGCACCACCCTCTTGGTCAGGGCGAGTGGCCAGAAATGGAGGCCATTTTCCATGGGGAAAACGAAGTCATTGGCCCAGGCTCTGGGTGTCAGATGACTGGTGGCATCTGGGGCTGTAAGGACTTGCAGGGTCCTAGTTGCTGGCAGCTTTCGTTCTGGAAGGATCCAGCACAGTTTGTAGATTCCTGGCTTGGCACTGCCCTGCCTGCCAGGCCAAGTGGCCACAAATGAAGGCCATTTCCCATGGGAAAAACGAAGTCCTTTCCCCAGGGTCTCAGGAATATGTTCAAGGTGGCGTTTGAGGCTCTAAGTACTTCCAGGGCCCTAGTTGCTGCCAGCTTTTCTTTTGGAAAAATCCAGCAACGATTGCATCATTCTAGCTAGGCTCCCACTTTCTGCCAGGGTGAGTGGCTGCCAAGGGAGGCCATTTGCCATGGGAAAAAGAAGTCCTTTCCCCAGGGTCTGGGTGTCAGATGAAAGGTGGCCTTTGGGGTTCTGAGGACTTGTAGGGTACTACTTACTGGCTAGAGTAGAGGAAATGGATTCTATTTGAATATCTGTCTAGAGGCTTTGCCCCACAGGTCCTGGTTGTCCTTGATGGGCTGCAGCTGTGAGCATTGAAGAGAACTGGGATAAAAGGGGGCGGCGTAGCCATTCAGGGAGAGCCTTGAAGGAGCCCTGAACTGGGAAAGAACAGCATGCAGAAGAAAGCGTCTGTGCTGTGAAGATCTGCAGCCATAAGAACACACCGAGGAGGTATGGACTTTAGCAATCTGAGAACAGCATGATGGGACTCTAGAGAAATAGAACAACAACAAGTGGTAGCTTTCGATTTGGAGCAATCCAGCAAAGCTTGCAAATTTCTTGCTGGGCACCACCCTCTTGGTCAGGGCGAGTGGCCAGAAATGGAGGCAATTTTCCATGGGGAAAACGAAGTCATTGGCCCAGGCTCTGGGTGTCAGATGACTGGTGGCATCTGGGGCTGTAAGGACTTGCAGGGTCCTAGTTGCTGGCAGCTTTCGTTCTGGAAGGATCCAGCAGAGTTTGTAGATTCCTGGCTTGGCACTGCCCTGCCTGCCAGGCCAAGTGGCCACAAATGAAGGCCATTTCCCATGGGAAAAACGAAGTCCTTTCCCCAGGGTCTCAGGAATATGTTCAAGGTGGCGTTTGAGGCTCTAAGTACTTCCAGGGCCCTAGTTGCTGGCAGCTTTTCTTTTGGAAAAATCCAGCAACGATTGCATCATTCTAGCTAGGCTCCCACTTTCTGCCAGGGTGAGTGGCTGCCAAGGGAGGCCATTTGCCATGGGAAAAAGAAGTCCTTTCCCCAGGGTCTGGGTGTCAGATGAAAGGTGGCCTTTGGGGTTCTGAGGACTTGTAGGGTAGTACTTACTGGCTAGAGTAGAGGAAATGGATTCTATTTGAATATCTGTCTAGAGGCTTTGCCCCACAGGTCCTGGTTGTCCTTGATGGGCTGCAGCTGTGAGCATTGAAGAGAACTGGGATAAAAGGGGGCGGCTTAGCCATTCAGGGAGAGCCTTGAAGGAGCCCTGAACTGGGAAAGAACAGCATGCAGAAGAAAGCGTCTGTGCTGTGAAGATCTGCAGCCATAAGAACACACCGAGGAGGTATGGACTTTAGCAATCTGAGAACAGCATGATGGGACTCTAGAGAAATAGAACAACAACAAGTGGCAGCTTTCGATTTGGAGCAATCCAGCAAAGCTTGCAAATTTCTTGCTGGGCACCACCCTCTTGGTCAGGGCGAGTGGCCAGAAATGGAGGCCATTTTCCATGGGGAAAACGAAGTCATTGGCCCAGGCTCTGGGTGTCAGATGACTGGTGGCATCTGGGGCTGTAAGGACTTGCAGGGTCCTAGTTGCTGGCAGCTTTCGTTCTGGAAGGATCCAGCACAGTTTGTAGATTCCTGGCTTGGCACTGCCCTGCCTGCCAGGCCAAGTGGCCAGAAATGAAGGCCATTTCCCATGGGAAAAACGAAGTCCTTTCCCCAGGGTCTCAGGAATATGTTCAAGGTGGCGTTTGAGGCTCTAAGTACTTCCAGGGCCCTAGTTGCTGCCAGCTTTTCTTTTGGAAAAATCCAGCAACGATTGCATCATTCTAGCTAGGCTCCCACTTTCTGCCAGGGTGAGTGGCTGCCAAGGGAGGCCATTTGCCATGGGAAAAAGAAGTCCTTTCCCCAGGGTCTGGGTGTCAGATGAAAGGTGGCCTTTGGGGTTCTGAGGACTTGTAGGGTAGTACTTACTGGCTAGAGTAGAGGAAATGGATTCTATTTGAATATCTGTCTAGAGGCTTTGCCCCACAGGTCCTGGTTGTCCTTGATGGGCTGCAGCTGTGAGCATTGAAGAGAACTGGGATAAAAGGGGGCGGCGTAGCCATTCAGGGAGAGCCTTGAAGGAGCCCTGAACTGGGAAAGAACAGCATGCAGAAGAAAGCGTCTGTGCTGTGAAGATCTGCAGCCATAAGAACACACCGAGGAGGTATGGACTTTAGCAATCTGAGAACAGCATGATGGGACTCTAGAGAAATAGAACAACAACAAGTGGTAGCTTTCGATTTGGAGCAATCCAGCAAAGCTTGCAAATTTCTTGCTGGGCACCACCCTCTTGGTCAGGGCGAGTGGCCAGAAATGGAGGCCATTTTCCATGGGGAAAACGAAGTCATTGGCCCAGGCTCTGGGTGTCAGATGACTGGTGGCATCTGGGGCTGTAAGGACTTGCAGGGTCCTAGTTGCTGGCAGCTTTCGTTCTGGAAGGATCCAGCACAGTTTGTAGATTCCTGGCTTGGCACTGCCCTGCCTGCCAGGCCAAGTGGCCACAAATGAAGGCCATTTCCCATGGGAAAAACGAAGTCCTTTCCCCAGGGTCTCAGGAATATGTTCAAGGTGGCGTTTGAGGCTCTAAGTACTTCCAGGGCCCTAGTTGCTGGCAGCTTTTCTTTTGGAAAAATCCAGCAACGATTGCATCATTCTAGCTAGGCTCCCACTTTCTGCCAGGGTGAGTGGCTGCCAAGGGAGGCCATTTGCCATGGGAAAAAGAAGTCCTTTCCCCAGGGTCTGGGTGTCAGATGAAAGGTGGCCTTTGGGGTTCTGAGGACTTGTAGGGTACTACTTACTGGCTAGAGTAGAGGAAATGGATTCTATTTGAATATCTGTCCCACAGGTCCTGGTTGTCCTTGATGGGCTGCAGCTGTGAGCATTGAAGAGAACTGGGATAAAAGGGGGCGGCGTAGCCATTCAGGGAGAGCCTTGAAGGAGCCCTGAACTGGGAAAGAACAGCATGCAGAAGAAAGCGTCTGTGCTGTGAAGATCTGCAGCCATAAGAAAACACCGAGGAGGTATGGACTTTAGCAATCTGAGAACAGCATGATGGGACTCTAGAGAAATAGAACAACAACAAGTGGTAGCTTTCGATTTGGAGCAATCCAGCAAAGCTTGCAAATTTCTTGCTGGGCACCACCCTCTTGGTCAGGGCGAGTGGCCAGAAATGGAGGCCATTTTCCATGGGGAAAACGAAGTCATTGGCCCAGGCTCTGGGTGTCAGATGACTGGTGGCATCTGGGGCTGTAAGGACTTGCAGGGTCCTAGTTGCTGGCAGCTTTCGTTCTGGAAGGATCCAGCACAGTTTGTAGATTCCTGGCTTGGCACTGCCCTGCCTGCCAGGCCAAGTGGCCACAAATGAAGGCCATTTCCCATGGGAAAAACGAAGTCCTTTCCCCAGGGTCTCAGGAATATGTTCAAGGTGGCGTTTGAGGCTCTAAGTACTTCCAGGGCCCTAGTTGCTGGCAGCTTTTCTTTTGGAAAAATCCAGCAACGATTGCATCATTCTAGCTAGGCTCCCACTTTCTGCCAGGGTGAGTGGCTGCCAAGGGAGGCCATTTGCCATGGGAAAAAGAAGTCCTTTCCCCAGGGTCTGGGTGTCAGATGAAAGGTGGCCTTTGGGGTTCTGAGGACTTGTAGGGTACTACTTACTGGCTAGAGTAGAGGAAATGGATTCTATTTGAATATCTGTCCCACAGGTCCTGGTTGTCCTTGATGGGCTGCAGCTGTGAGCATTGAAGAGAACTGGGATAAAAGGGGGCGGCGTAGCCATTCAGGGAGAGCCTTGAAGGAGCCCTGAACTGGGAAAGAACAGCATGCAGAAGAAAGCGTCTGTGCTGTGAAGATCTGCAGCCATAAGAACACACCGAGGAGGTATGGACTTTAGCAATCTGAGAACAGCATGATGGGACTCTAGAGAAATAGAACAACAACAAGTGGTAGCTTTCGATTTGGAGCAATCCAGCAAAGCTTGCAAATTTCTTGCTGGGCACCACCCTCTTGGTCAGGGCGAGTGGCCAGAAATGGAGGCCATTTTCCATGGGGAAAACGAAGTCATTGGCCCAGGCTCTGGGTGTCAGATGACTGGTGGCATCTGGGGCTGTAAGGACTTGCAGGGTCCTAGTTGCTGGCAGCTTTCGTTCTGGAAGGATCCAGCACAGTTTGTAGATTCCTGGCTTGGCACTGCCCTGCCTGCCAGGCCAAGTGGCCACAAATGAAGGCCATTTCCCATGGGAAAAACGAAGTCCTTTCCCCAGGGTCTCAGGAATATGTTCAAGGTGGCGTTTGAGGCTCTAAGTACTTCCAGGGCCCTAGTTGCTGCCAGCTTTTCTTTTGGAAAAATCCAGCAACGATTGCATCATTCTAGCTAGGCTCCCACTTTCTGCCAGGGTGAGTGGCTGCCAAGGGAGGCCATTTGCCATGGGAAAAAGAAGTCCTTTCCCCAGGGTCTGGGTGTCAGATGAAAGGTGGCCTTTGGGGTTCTGAGGACTTGTAGGGTAGTACTTACTGGCTAGAGTAGAGGAAATGGATTCTATTTGAATATCTGTCTAGAGGCTTTGCCCCACAGGTCCTGGTTGTCCTTGATGGGCTGCAGCTGTGAGCATTGAAGAGAACTGGGATAAAAGGGGGCGGCGTAGCCATTCAGGGAGAGCCTTGAAGGAGCCCTGAACTGGGAAAGAACAGCATGCAGAAGAAAGCGTCTGTGCTGTGAAGATCTGCAGCCATAAGAACACACCGAGGAGGTATGGACTTTAGCAATCTGAGAACAGCATGATGGGACTCTAGAGAAATAGAACAACAACAAGTGGTAGCTTTCGATTTGGAGCAATCCAGCAAAGCTTGCAAATTTCTTGCTGGGCACCACCCTCTTGGTCAGGGCGAGTGGCCAGAAATGGAGGCAATTTTCCATGGGGAAAACGAAGTCATTGGCCCAGGCTCTGGGTGTCAGATGACTGGTGGCATCTGGGGCTGTAAGGACTTGCAGGGTCCTAGTTGCTGGCAGCTTTCGTTCTGGAAGGATCCAGCAGAGTTTGTAGATTCCTGGCTTGGCACTGCCCTGCCTGCCAGGCCAAGTGGCCACAAATGAAGGCCATTTCCCATGGGAAAAACGAAGTCCTTTCCCCAGGGTCTCAGGAATATGTTCAAGGTGGCGTTTGAGGCTCTAAGTACTTCCAGGGCCCTAGTTGCTGCCAGCTTTTCTTTTGGAAAAATCCAGCAACGATTGCATCATTCTAGCTAGGCTCCCACTTTCTGCCAGGGTGAGTGGCTGCCAAGGGAGGCCATTTGCCATGGGAAAAAGAAGTCCTTTCCCCAGGGTCTGGGTGTCAGATGAAAGGTGGCCTTTGGGGTTCTGAGGACTTGTAGGGTAGTACTTACTGGCTAGAGTAGAGGAAATGGATTCTATTTGAATATCTGTCTAGAGGCTTTGCCCCACAGGTCCTGGTTGTCCTTGATGGGCTGCAGCTGTGAGCATTGAAGAGAACTGGGATAAAAGGGGGCGGCTTAGCCATTCAGGGAGAGCCTTGAAGGAGCCCTGAACTGGGAAAGAACAGCATGCAGAAGAAAGCGTCTGTGCTGTGAAGATCTGCAGCCATAAGAACACACCGAGGAGGTATGGACTTTAGCAATCTGAGAACAGCATGATGGGACTCTAGAGAAATAGAACAACAACAAGTGGCAGCTTTCGATTTGGAGCAATCCAGCAAAGCTTGCAAATTTCTTGCTGGGCACCACCCTCTTGGTCAGGGCGAGTGGCCAGAAATGGAGGCCATTTTCCATGGGGAAAACGAAGTCATTGGCCCAGGCTCTGGGTGTCAGATGACTGGTGGCATCTGGGGCTGTAAGGACTTGCAGGGTCCTAGTTGCTGGCAGCTTTCGTTCTGGAAGGATCCAGCACAGTTTGTAGATTCCTGGCTTGGCACTGCCCTGCCTGCCAGGCCAAGTGGCCACAAATGAAGGCCATTTCCCATGGGAAAAACGAAGTCCTTTCCCCAGGGTCTCAGGAATATGTTCAAGGTGGCGTTTGAGGCTCTAAGTACTTCCAGGGCCCTAGTTGCTGCCAGCTTTTCTTTTGGAAAAATCCAGCAACGATTGCATCATTCTAGCTAGGCTCCCACTTTCTGCCAGGGTGAGTGGCTGCCAAGGGAGGCCATTTGCCATGGGAAAAAGAAGTCCTTTCCCCAGGGTCTGGGTGTCAGATGAAAGGTGGCCTTTGGGGTTCTGAGGACTTGTAGGGTACTACTTACTGGCTAGAGTAGAGGAAATGGATTCTATTTGAATATCTGTCCCACAGGTCCTGGTTGTCCTTGATGGGCTGCAGCTGTGAGCATTGAAGAGAACTGGGATAAAAGGGGGCGGCTTAGCCATTCAGGGAGAGCCTTGAAGGAGCCCTGAACTGGGAAAGAACAGCATGCAGAAGAAAGCGTCTGTGCTGTGAAGATCTGCAGCCATAAGAACACACCGAGGAGGTATGGACTTTAGCAATCTGAGAACAGCATGATGGGACTCTAGAGAAATAGAACAACAACAAGTGGTAGCTTTCGATTTGGAGCAATCCAGCAAAGCTTGCAAATTTCTTGCTGGGCACCACCCTCTTGGTCAGGGCGAGTGGCCAGAAATGGAGGCCATTTTCCATGGGGAAAACGAAGTCATTGGCCCAGGCTCTGGGTGTCAGATGACTGGTGGCATCTGGGGCTGTAAGGACTTGCAGGGTCCTAGTTGCTGGCAGCTTTCGTTCTGGAAGGATCCAGCACAGTTTGTAGATTCCTGGCTTGGCACTGCCCTGCCTGCCAGGCCAAGTGGCCACAAATGAAGGCCATTTCCCATGGGAAAAACGAAGTCCTTTCCCCAGGGTCTCAGGAATATGTTCAAGGTGGCGTTTGAGGCTCTAAGTACTTCCAGGGCCCTAGTTGCTGGCAGCTTTTCTTTTGGAAAAATCCAGCAACGATTGCATCATTCTAGCTAGGCTCCCACTTTCTGCCAGGGTGAGTGGCTGCCAAGGGAGGCCATTTGCCATGGGAAAAAGAAGTCCTTTCCCCAGGGTCTGGGTGTCAGATGAAAGGTGGCCTTTGGGGTTCTGAGGACTTGTAGGGTAGTACTTACTGGCTAGAGTAGAGGAAATGGATTCTATTTGAATATCTGTCTAGAGGCTTTGCCCCACAGGTCCTGGTTGTCCTTGATGGGCTGCAGCTGTGAGCATTGAAGAGAACTGGGATAAAAGGGGGCGGCTTAGCCATTCAGGGAGAGCCTTGAAGGAGCCCTGAACTGGGAAAGAACAGCATGCAGAAGAAAGCGTCTGTGCTGTGAAGATCTGCAGCCATAAGAACACACCGAGGAGGTATGGACTTTAGCAATCTGAGAACAGCATGATGGGACTCTAGAGAAATAGAACAACAACAAGTGGCAGCTTTCGATTTGGAGCAATCCAGCAAAGCTTGCAAATTTCTTGCTGGGCACCACCCTCTTGGTCAGGGCGAGTGGCCAGAAATGGAGGCCATTTTCCATGGGGAAAACGAAGTCATTGGCCCAGGCTCTGGGTGTCAGATGACTGGTGGCATCTGGGGCTGTAAGGACTTGCAGGGTCCTAGTTGCTGGCAGCTTTCGTTCTGGAAGGATCCAGCACAGTTTGTAGATTCCTGGCTTGGCACTGCCCTGCCTGCCAGGCAGAGTGGCCAGAAATGAAGGCCATTTTCCATGGGAAAAACGAAGTCCTTTCCCCAGGGTCTCAGGAATATGTTCAAGGTGGCGTTTGAGGCTCTAAGTACTTCCAGGGCCCTAGTTGCTGCCAGCTTTTCTTTTGGAAAAATCCAGCAACGATTGCATCATTCTAGCTAGGCTCCCACTTTCTGCCAGGGTGAGTGGCTGCCAAGGGAGGCCATTTGCCATGGGAAAAAGAAGTCCTTTCCCCAGGGTCTGGGTGTCAGATGAAAGGTGGCCTTTGGGGTTCTGAGGACTTGTAGGGTAGTACTTACTGGCTAGAGTAGAGGAAATGGATTCTATTTGAATATCTGTCCCACAGGTCCTGGTTGTCCTTGATGGGCTGCAGCTGTGAGCATTGAAGAGAACTGGGATAAAAGGGGGCGGCTTAGCCATTCAGGGAGAGCCTTGAAGGAGCCCTGAACTGGGAAAGAACAGCATGCAGAAGAAAGCGTCTGTGCTGTGAAGATCTGCAGCCATAAGAACACACCGAGGAGGTATGGACTTTAGCAATCTGAGAACAGCATGATGGGACTCTAGAGAAATAGAACAACAACAAGTGGCAGCTTTAGATTTGGAGCAATCCAGCAAAGCTTGCAAATTTCTTGCTGGGCACCACCCTCTTGGTCAGGGCGAGTGGCCAGAAATGGAGGCCATTTTCCATGGGGAAAACGAAGTCATTGGCCCAGGCTCTGGGTGTCAGATGACTGGTGGCATCTGGGGCTGTAAGGACTTGCAGGGTCCTAGTTGCTGGCAGCTTTCGTTCTGGAAGGATCCAGCACAGTTTGTAGATTCCTGGCTTGGCACTGCCCTGCCTGCCAGGCCAAGTGGCCAGAAATGAAGGCCATTTTCCATGGGAAAAACGAAGTCCTTTCCCCAGGGTCTCAGGAATATGTTCAAGGTGGCGTTTGAGGCTCTAAGTACTTCCAGGGCCCTAGTTGCTGCCAGCTTTTCTTTTGGAAAAATCCAGCAACGATTGCATCATTCTAGCTAGGCTCCCACTTTCTGCCAGGGTGAGTGGCTGCCAAGGGAGGCCATTTGCCATGGGAAAAAGAAGTCCTTTCCCCAGGGTCTGGGTGTCAGATGAAAGGTGGCCTTTGGGGTTCTGAGGACTTGTAGGGTAGTACTTACTGGCTAGAGTAGAGGAAATGGATTCTATTTGAATATCTGTCTAGAGGCTTTGCCCCACAGGTCCTGGTTGTCCTTGATGGGCTGCAGCTGTGAGCATTGAAGAGAACTGGGATAAAAGGGGGCGGCTTAGCCATTCAGGGAGAGCCTTGAAGGAGCCCTGAACTGGGAAAGAACAGCATGCAGAAGAAAGCGTCTGTGCTGTGAAGATCTGCAGCCATAAGAACACACCGAGGAGGTATGGACTTTAGCAATCTGAGAACAGCATGATGGGACTCTAGAGAAATAGAACAACAACAAGTGGTAGCTTTCGATTTGGAGCAATCCAGCAAAGCTTGCAAATTTCTTGCTGGGCACCACCCTCTTGGTCAGGGCGAGTGGCCAGAAATGGAGGCAATTTTCCATGGGGAAAACGAAGTCATTGGCCCAGGCTCTGGGTGTCAGATGACTGGTGGCATCTGGGGCTGTAAGGACTTGCAGGGTCCTAGTTGCTGGCAGCTTTCGTTCTGGAAGGATCCAGCACAGTTTGTAGATTCCTGGCTTGGCACTGCCCTGCCTGCCAGGCCAAGTGGCCACAAATGAAGGCCATTTCCCATGGGAAAAACGAAGTCCTTTCCCCAGGGTCTCAGGAATATGTTCAAGGTGGCGTTTGAGGCTCTAAGTACTTCCAGGGCCCTAGTTGCTGGCAGCTTTTCTTTTGGAAAAATCCAGCAACGATTGCATCATTCTAGCTAGGCTCCCACTTTCTGCCAGGGTGAGTGGCTGCCAAGGGAGGCCATTTGCCATGGGAAAAAGAAGTCCTTTCCCCAGGGTCTGGGTGTCAGATGAAAGGTGGCCTTTGGGGTTCTGAGGACTTGTAGGGTAGTACTTACTGGCTAGAGTAGAGGAAATGGATTCTATTTGAATATCTGTCTAGAGGCTTTGCCCCACAGGTCCTGGTTGTCCTTGATGGGCTGCAGCTGTGAGCATTGAAGAGAACTGGGATAAAAGGGGGCGGCTTAGCCATTCAGGGAGAGCCTTGAAGGAGCCCTGAACTGGGAAAGAACAGCATGCAGAAGAAAGCGTCTGTGCTGTGAAGATCTGCAGCCATAAGAACACACCGAGGAGGTATGGACTTTAGCAATCTGAGAACAGCATGATGGGACTCTAGAGAAATAGAACAACAACAAGTGGCAGCTTTCGATTTGGAGCAATCCAGCAAAGCTTGCAAATTTCTTGCTGGGCACCACCCTCTTGGTCAGGGCGAGTGGCCAGAAATGGAGGCCATTTTCCATGGGGAAAACGAAGTCATTGGCCCAGGCTCTGGGTGTCAGATGACTGGTGGCATCTGGGGCTGTAAGGACTTGCAGGGTCCTAGTTGCTGGCAGCTTTCGTTCTGGAAGGATCCAGCACAGTTTGTAGATTCCTGGCTTGGCACTGCCCTGCCTGCCAGGCCAAGTGGCCACAAATGAAGGCCATTTCCCATGGGAAAAACGAAGTCCTTTCCCCAGGGTCTCAGGAATATGTTCAAGGTGGCGTTTGAGGCTCTAAGTACTTCCAGGGCCCTAGTTGCTGGCAGCTTTTCTTTTGGAAAAATCCAGCAACGATTGCATCATTCTAGCTAGGCTCCCACTTTCTGCCAGGGTGAGTGGCTGCCAAGGGAGGCCATTTGCCATGGGAAAAAGAAGTCCTTTCCCCAGGGTCTGGGTGTCAGATGAAAGGTGGCCTTTGGGGTTCTGAGGACTTGTAGGGTACTACTTACTGGCTAGAGTAGAGGAAATGGATTCTATTTGAATATCTGTCCCACAGGTCCTGGTTGTCCTTGATGGGCTGCAGCTGTGAGCATTGAAGAGAACTGGGATAAAAGGGGGCGGCGTAGCCATTCAGGGAGAGCCTTGAAGGAGCCCTGAACTGGGAAAGAACAGCATGCAGAAGAAAGCGTCTGTGCTGTGAAGATCTGCAGCCATAAGAAAACACCGAGGAGGTATGGACTTTAGCAATCTGAGAACAGCATGATGGGACTCTAGAGAAATAGAACAACAACAAGTGGTAGCTTTCGATTTGGAGCAATCCAGCAAAGCTTGCAAATTTCTTGCTGGGCACCACCCTCTTGGTCAGGGCGAGTGGCCAGAAATGGAGGCCATTTTCCATGGGGAAAACGAAGTCATTGGCCCAGGCTCTGGGTGTCAGATGACTGGTGGCATCTGGGGCTGTAAGGACTTGCAGGGTCCTAGTTGCTGGCAGCTTTCGTTCTGGAAGGATCCAGCACAGTTTGTAGATTCCTGGCTTGGCACTGCCCTGCCTGCCAGGCCAAGTGGCCACAAATGAAGGCCATTTCCCATGGGAAAAACGAAGTCCTTTCCCCAGGGTCTCAGGAATATGTTCAAGGTGGCGTTTGAGGCTCTAAGTACTTCCAGGGCCCTAGTTGCTGGCAGCTTTTCTTTTGGAAAAATCCAGCAACGATTGCATCATTCTAGCTAGGCTCCCACTTTCTGCCAGGGTGAGTGGCTGCCAAGGGAGGCCATTTGCCATGGGAAAAAGAAGTCCTTTCCCCAGGGTCTGGGTGTCAGATGAAAGGTGGCCTTTGGGGTTCTGAGGACTTGTAGGGTACTACTTACTGGCTAGAGTAGAGGAAATGGATTCTATTTGAATATCTGTCCCACAGGTCCTGGTTGTCCTTGATGGGCTGCAGCTGTGAGCATTGAAGAGAACTGGGATAAAAGGGGGCGGCGTAGCCATTCAGGGAGAGCCTTGAAGGAGCCCTGAACTGGGAAAGAACAGCATGCAGAAGAAAGCGTCTGTGCTGTGAAGATCTGCAGCCATAAGAACACACCGAGGAGGTATGGACTTTAGCAATCTGAGAACAGCATGATGGGACTCTAGAGAAATAGAACAACAACAAGTGGTAGCTTTCGATTTGGAGCAATCCAGCAAAGCTTGCAAATTTCTTGCTGGGCACCACCCTCTTGGTCAGGGCGAGTGGCCAGAAATGGAGGCCATTTTCCATGGGGAAAACGAAGTCATTGGCCCAGGCTCTGGGTGTCAGATGACTGGTGGCATCTGGGGCTGTAAGGACTTGCAGGGTCCTAGTTGCTGGCAGCTTTCGTTCTGGAAGGATCCAGCACAGTTTGTAGATTCCTGGCTTGGCACTGCCCTGCCTGCCAGGCCAAGTGGCCACAAATGAAGGCCATTTCCCATGGGAAAAACGAAGTCCTTTCCCCAGGGTCTCAGGAATATGTTCAAGGTGGCGTTTGAGGCTCTAAGTACTTCCAGGGCCCTAGTTGCTGCCAGCTTTTCTTTTGGAAAAATCCAGCAACGATTGCATCATTCTAGCTAGGCTCCCACTTTCTGCCAGGGTGAGTGGCTGCCAAGGGAGGCCATTTGCCATGGGAAAAAGAAGTCCTTTCCCCAGGGTCTGGGTGTCAGATGAAAGGTGGCCTTTGGGGTTCTGAGGACTTGTAGGGTAGTACTTACTGGCTAGAGTAGAGGAAATGGATTCTATTTGAATATCTGTCTAGAGGCTTTGCCCCACAGGTCCTGGTTGTCCTTGATGGGCTGCAGCTGTGAGCATTGAAGAGAACTGGGATAAAAGGGGGCGGCGTAGCCATTCAGGGAGAGCCTTGAAGGAGCCCTGAACTGGGAAAGAACAGCATGCAGAAGAAAGCGTCTGTGCTGTGAAGATCTGCAGCCATAAGAAAACACCGAGGAGGTATGGACTTTAGCAATCTGAGAACAGCATGATGGGACTCTAGAGAAATAGAACAACAACAAGTGGTAGCTTTCGATTTGGAGCAATCCAGCAAAGCTTGCAAATTTCTTGCTGGGCACCACCCTCTTGGTCAGGGCGAGTGGCCAGAAATGGAGGCCATTTTCCATGGGGAAAACGAAGTCATTGGCCCAGGCTCTGGGTGTCAGATGACTGGTGGCATCTGGGGCTGTAAGGACTTGCAGGGTCCTAGTTGCTGGCAGCTTTCGTTCTGGAAGGATCCAGCACAGTTTGTAGATTCCTGGCTTGGCACTGCCCTGCCTGCCAGGCCAAGTGGCCACAAATGAAGGCCATTTCCCATGGGAAAAACGAAGTCCTTTCCCCAGGGTCTCAGGAATATGTTCAAGGTGGCGTTTGAGGCTCTAAGTACTTCCAGGGCCCTAGTTGCTGGCAGCTTTTCTTTTGGAAAAATCCAGCAACGATTGCATCATTCTAGCTAGGCTCCCACTTTCTGCCAGGGTGAGTGGCTGCCAAGGGAGGCCATTTGCCATGGGAAAAAGAAGTCCTTTCCCCAGGGTCTGGGTGTCAGATGAAAGGTGGCCTTTGGGGTTCTGAGGACTTGTAGGGTACTACTTACTGGCTAGAGTAGAGGAAATGGATTCTATTTGAATATCTGTCCCACAGGTCCTGGTTGTCCTTGATGGGCTGCAGCTGTGAGCATTGAAGAGAACTGGGATAAAAGGGGGCGGCGTAGCCATTCAGGGAGAGCCTTGAAGGAGCCCTGAACTGGGAAAGAACAGCATGCAGAAGAAAGCGTCTGTGCTGTGAAGATCTGCAGCCATAAGAACACACCGAGGAGGTATGGACTTTAGCAATCTGAGAACAGCATGATGGGACTCTAGAGAAATAGAACAACAACAAGTGGTAGCTTTCGATTTGGAGCAATCCAGCAAAGCTTGCAAATTTCTTGCTGGGCACCACCCTCTTGGTCAGGGCGAGTGGCCAGAAATGGAGGCCATTTTCCATGGGGAAAACGAAGTCATTGGCCCAGGCTCTGGGTGTCAGATGACTGGTGGCATCTGGGGCTGTAAGGACTTGCAGGGTCCTAGTTGCTGGCAGCTTTCGTTCTGGAAGGATCCAGCACAGTTTGTAGATTCCTGGCTTGGCACTGCCCTGCCTGCCAGGCCAAGTGGCCACAAATGAAGGCCATTTCCCATGGGAAAAACGAAGTCCTTTCCCCAGGGTCTCAGGAATATGTTCAAGGTGGCGTTTGAGGCTCTAAGTACTTCCAGGGCCCTAGTTGCTGCCAGCTTTTCTTTTGGAAAAATCCAGCAACGATTGCATCATTCTAGCTAGGCTCCCACTTTCTGCCAGGGTGAGTGGCTGCCAAGGGAGGCCATTTGCCATGGGAAAAAGAAGTCCTTTCCCCAGGGTCTGGGTGTCAGATGAAAGGTGGCCTTTGGGGTTCTGAGGACTTGTAGGGTAGTACTTACTGGCTAGAGTAGAGGAAATGGATTCTATTTGAATATCTGTCTAGAGGCTTTGCCCCACAGGTCCTGGTTGTCCTTGATGGGCTGCAGCTGTGAGCATTGAAGAGAACTGGGATAAAAGGGGGCGGCGTAGCCATTCAGGGAGAGCCTTGAAGGAGCCCTGAACTGGGAAAGAACAGCATGCAGAAGAAAGCGTCTGTGCTGTGAAGATCTGCAGCCATAAGAACACACCGAGGAGGTATGGACTTTAGCAATCTGAGAACAGCATGATGGGACTCTAGAGAAATAGAACAACAACAAGTGGTAGCTTTCGATTTGGAGCAATCCAGCAAAGCTTGCAAATTTCTTGCTGGGCACCACCCTCTTGGTCAGGGCGAGTGGCCAGAAATGGAGGCAATTTTCCATGGGGAAAACGAAGTCATTGGCCCAGGCTCTGGGTGTCAGATGACTGGTGGCATCTGGGGCTGTAAGGACTTGCAGGGTCCTAGTTGCTGGCAGCTTTCGTTCTGGAAGGATCCAGCAGAGTTTGTAGATTCCTGGCTTGGCACTGCCCTGCCTGCCAGGCCAAGTGGCCACAAATGAAGGCCATTTCCCATGGGAAAAACGAAGTCCTTTCCCCAGGGTCTCAGGAATATGTTCAAGGTGGCGTTTGAGGCTCTAAGTACTTCCAGGGCCCTAGTTGCTGCCAGCTTTTCTTTTGGAAAAATCCAGCAACGATTGCATCATTCTAGCTAGGCTCCCACTTTCTGCCAGGGTGAGTGGCTGCCAAGGGAGGCCATTTGCCATGGGAAAAAGAAGTCCTTTCCCCAGGGTCTGGGTGTCAGATGAAAGGTGGCCTTTGGGGTTCTGAGGACTTGTAGGGTAGTACTTACTGGCTAGAGTAGAGGAAATGGATTCTATTTGAATATCTGTCTAGAGGCTTTGCCCCACAGGTCCTGGTTGTCCTTGATGGGCTGCAGCTGTGAGCATTGAAGAGAACTGGGATAAAAGGGGGCGGCTTAGCCATTCAGGGAGAGCCTTGAAGGAGCCCTGAACTGGGAAAGAACAGCATGCAGAAGAAAGCGTCTGTGCTGTGAAGATCTGCAGCCATAAGAACACACCGAGGAGGTATGGACTTTAGCAATCTGAGAACAGCATGATGGGACTCTAGAGAAATAGAACAACAACAAGTGGCAGCTTTCGATTTGGAGCAATCCAGCAAAGCTTGCAAATTTCTTGCTGGGCACCACCCTCTTGGTCAGGGCGAGTGGCCAGAAATGGAGGCCATTTTCCATGGGGAAAACGAAGTCATTGGCCCAGGCTCTGGGTGTCAGATGACTGGTGGCATCTGGGGCTGTAAGGACTTGCAGGGTCCTAGTTGCTGGCAGCTTTCGTTCTGGAAGGATCCAGCACAGTTTGTAGATTCCTGGCTTGGCACTGCCCTGCCTGCCAGGCCAAGTGGCCAGAAATGAAGGCCATTTTCCATGGGAAAAACGAAGTCCTTTCCCCAGGGTCTCAGTAATATGTTCAAGGTGGCGTTTGAGGCTCTAAGTACTTCCAGGGCCCTAGTTGCTGCCAGCTTTTCTTTTGGAAAAATCCAGCAACGATTGCATCATTCTAGCTAGGCTCCCACTTTCTGCCAGGGTGAGTGGCTGCCAAGGGAGGCCATTTGCCATGGGAAAAAGAAGTCCTTTCCCCAGGGTCTGGGTGTCAGATGAAAGGTGGCCTTTGGGGTTCTGAGGACTTGTAGGGTAGTACTTACTGGCTAGAGTAGAGGAAATGGATTCTATTTGAATATCTGTCTAGAGGCTTTGCCCCACAGGTCCTGGTTGTCCTTGATGGGCTGCAGCTGTGAGCATTGAAGAGAACTGGGATAAAAGGGGGCGGCGTAGCCATTCAGGGAGAGCCTTGAAGGAGCCCTGAACTGGGAAAGAACAGCATGCAGAAGAAAGCGTCTGTGCTGTGAAGATCTGCAGCCATAAGAACACACCGAGGAGGTATGGACTTTAGCAATCTGAGAACAGCATGATGGGACTCTAGAGAAATAGAACAACAACAAGTGGTAGCTTTCGATTTGGAGCAATCCAGCAAAGCTTGCAAATTTCTTGCTGGGCACCACCCTCTTGGTCAGGGCGAGTGGCCAGAAATGGAGGCAATTTTCCATGGGGAAAACGAAGTCATTGGCCCAGGCTCTGGGTGTCAGATGACTGGTGGCATCTGGGGCTGTAAGGACTTGCAGGGTCCTAGTTGCTGGCAGCTTTCGTTCTGGAAGGATCCAGCACAGTTTGTAGATTCCTGGCTTGGCACTGCCCTGCCTGCCAGGCCAAGTGGCCAGAAATGAAGGCCATTTTCCATGGGAAAAACGAAGTCCTTTCCCCAGGGTCTCAGGAATATGTTCAAGGTGGCGTTTGAGGCTCTAAGTACTTCCAGGGCCCTAGTTGCTGGCAGCTTTTCTTTTGGAAAAATCCAGCAACGATTGCATCATTCTAGCTAGGCTCCCACTTTCTGCCAGGGTGAGTGGCTGCCAAGGGAGGCCATTTGCCATGGGAAAAAGAAGTCCTTTCCCCAGGGTCTGGGTGTCAGATGAAAGGTGGCCTTTGGGGTTCTGAGGACTTGTAGGGTAGTACTTACTGGCTAGAGTAGAGGAAATGGATTCTATTTGAATATCTGTCTAGAGGCTTTGCCCCACAGGTCCTGGTTGTCCTTGATGGGCTGCAGCTGTGAGCATTGAAGAGAACTGGGATAAAAGGGGGCGGCGTAGCCATTCAGGGAGAGCCTTGAAGGAGCCCTGAACTGGGAAAGAACAGCATGCAGAAGAAAGCGTCTGTGCTGTGAAGATCTGCAGCCATAAGAACACACCGAGGAGGTATGGACTTTAGCAATCTGAGAACAGCATGATGGGACTCTAGAGAAATAGAACAACAACAAGTGGTAGCTTTCGATTTGGAGCAATCCAGCAAAGCTTGCAAATTTCTTGCTGGGCACCACCCTCTTGGTCAGGGCGAGTGGCCAGAAATGGAGGCAATTTTCCATGGGGAAAACGAAGTCATTGGCCCAGGCTCTGGGTGTCAGATGACTGGTGGCATCTGGGGCTGTAAGGACTTGCAGGGTCCTAGTTGCTGGCAGCTTTCGTTCTGGAAGGATCCAGCAGAGTTTGTAGATTCCTGGCTTGGCACTGCCCTGCCTGCCAGGCCAAGTGGCCACAAATGAAGGCCATTTCCCATGGGAAAAACGAAGTCCTTTCCCCAGGGTCTCAGGAATATGTTCAAGGTGGCGTTTGAGGCTCTAAGTACTTCCAGGGCCCTAGTTGCTGCCAGCTTTTCTTTTGGAAAAATCCAGCAACGATTGCATCATTCTAGCTAGGCTCCCACTTTCTGCCAGGGTGAGTGGCTGCCAAGGGAGGCCATTTGCCATGGGAAAAAGAAGTCCTTTCCCCAGGGTCTGGGTGTCAGATGAAAGGTGGCCTTTGGGGTTCTGAGGACTTGTAGGGTAGTACTTACTGGCTAGAGTAGAGGAAATGGATTCTATTTGAATATCTGTCTAGAGGCTTTGCCCCACAGGTCCTGGTTGTCCTTGATGGGCTGCAGCTGTGAGCATTGAAGAGAACTGGGATAAAAGGGGGCGGCTTAGCCATTCAGGGAGAGCCTTGAAGGAGCCCTGAACTGGGAAAGAACAGCATGCAGAAGAAAGCGTCTGTGCTGTGAAGATCTGCAGCCATAAGAACACACCGAGGAGGTATGGACTTTAGCAATCTGAGAACAGCATGATGGGACTCTAGAGAAATAGAACAACAACAAGTGGCAGCTTTCGATTTGGAGCAATCCAGCAAAGCTTGCAAATTTCTTGCTGGGCACCACCCTCTTGGTCAGGGCGAGTGGCCAGAAATGGAGGCCATTTTCCATGGGGAAAACGAAGTCATTGGCCCAGGCTCTGGGTGTCAGATGACTGGTGGCATCTGGGGCTGTAAGGACTTGCAGGGTCCTAGTTGCTGGCAGCTTTCGTTCTGGAAGGATCCAGCAGAGTTTGTAGATTCCTGGCTTGGCACTGCCCTGCCTGCCAGGCCAAGTGGCCAGAAATGAAGGCCATTTTCCATGGGAAAAACGAAGTCCTTTCCCCAGGGTCTCAGGAATATGTTCAAGGTGGCGTTTGAGGCTCTAAGTACTTCCAGGGCCCTAGTTGCTGCCAGCTTTTCTTTTGGAAAAATCCAGCAACGATTGCATCATTCTAGCTAGGCTCCCACTTTCTGCCAGGGTGAGTGGCTGCCAAGGGAGGCCATTTGCCATGGGAAAAAGAAGTCCTTTCCCCAGGGTCTGGGTGTCAGATGAAAGGTGGCCTTTGGGGTTCTGAGGACTTGTAGGGTAGTACTTACTGGCTAGAGTAGAGGAAATGGATTCTATTTGAATATCTGTCTAGAGGCTTTGCCCCACAGGTCCTGGTTGTCCTTGATGGGCTGCAGCTGTGAGCATTGAAGAGAACTGGGATAAAAGGGGGCGGCGTAGCCATTCAGGGAGAGCCTTGAAGGAGCCCTGAACTGGGAAAGAACAGCATGCAGAAGAAAGCGTCTGTGCTGTGAAGATCTGCAGCCATAAGAACACACCGAGGAGGTATGGACTTTAGCAATCTGAGAACAGCATGATGGGACTCTAGAGAAATAGAACAACAACAAGTGGTAGCTTTCGATTTGGAGCAATCCAGCAAAGCTTGCAAATTTCTTGCTGGGCACCACCCTCTTGGTCAGGGCGAGTGGCCAGAAATGGAGGCAATTTTCCATGGGGAAAACGAAGTCATTGGCCCAGGCTCTGGGTGTCAGATGACTGGTGGCATCTGGGGCTGTAAGGACTTGCAGGGTCCTAGTTGCTGGCAGCTTTCGTTCTGGAAGGATCCAGCACAGTTTGTAGATTCCTGGCTTGGCACTGCCCTGCCTGCCAGGCCAAGTGGCCAGAAATGAAGGCCATTTTCCATGGGAAAAACGAAGTCCTTTCCCCAGGGTCTCAGGAATATGTTCAAGGTGGCGTTTGAGGCTCTAAGTACTTCCAGGGCCCTAGTTGCTGCCAGCTTTTCTTTTGGAAAAATCCAGCAACGATTGCATCATTCTAGCTAGGCTCCCACTTTCTGCCAGGGTGAGTGGCTGCCAAGGGAGGCCATTTGCCATGGGAAAAAGAAGTCCTTTCCCCAGGGTCTGGGTGTCAGATGAAAGGTGGCCTTTGGGGTTCTGAGGACTTGTAGGGTACTACTTACTGGCTAGAGTAGAGGAAATGGATTCTATTTGAATATCTGTCTAGAGGCTTTGCCCCACAGGTCCTGGTTGTCCTTGATGGGCTGCAGCTGTGAGCATTGAAGAGAACTGGGATAAAAGGGGGCGGCGTAGCCATTCAGGGAGAGCCTTGAAGGAGCCCTGAACTGGGAAAGAACAGCATGCAGAAGAAAGCGTCTGTGCTGTGAAGATCTGCAGCCATAAGAACACACCGAGGAGGTATGGACTTTAGCAATCTGAGAACAGCATGATGGGACTCTAGAGAAATAGAACAACAACAAGTGGTAGCTTTCGATTTGGAGCAATCCAGCAAAGCTTGCAAATTTCTTGCTGGGCACCACCCTCTTGGTCAGGGCGAGTGGCCAGAAATGGAGGCAATTTTCCATGGGGAAAACGAAGTCATTGGCCCAGGCTCTGGGTGTCAGATGACTGGTGGCATCTGGGGCTGTAAGGACTTGCAGGGTCCTAGTTGCTGGCAGCTTTCGTTCTGGAAGGATCCAGCACAGTTTGTAGATTCCTGGCTTGGCACTGCCCTGCCTGCCAGGCCAAGTGGCCACAAATGAAGGCCATTTCCCATGGGAAAAACGAAGTCCTTTCCCCAGGGTCTCAGGAATATGTTCAAGGTGGCGTTTGAGGCTCTAAGTACTTCCAGGGCCCTAGTTGCTGCCAGCTTTTCTTTTGGAAAAATCCAGCAACGATTGCATCATTCTAGCTAGGCTCCCACTTTCTGCCAGGGTGAGTGGCTGCCAAGGGAGGCCATTTGCCATGGGAAAAAGAAGTCCTTTCCCCAGGGTCTGGGTGTCAGATGAAAGGTGGCCTTTGGGGTTCTGAGGACTTGTAGGGTAGTACTTACTGGCTAGAGTAGAGGAAATGGATTCTATTTGAATATCTGTCTAGAGGCTTTGCCCCACAGGTCCTGGTTGTCCTTGATGGGCTGCAGCTGTGAGCATTGAAGAGAACTGGGATAAAAGGGGGCGGCTTAGCCATTCAGGGAGAGCCTTGAAGGAGCCCTGAACTGGGAAAGAACAGCATGCAGAAGAAAGCGTCTGTGCTGTGAAGATCTGCAGCCATAAGAACACACCGAGGAGGTATGGACTTTAGCAATCTGAGAACAGCATGATGGGACTCTAGAGAAATAGAACAACAACAAGTGGCAGCTTTCGATTTGGAGCAATCCAGCAAAGCTTGCAAATTTCTTGCTGGGCACCACCCTCTTGGTCAGGGCGAGTGGCCAGAAATGGAGGCCATTTTCCATGGGGAAAACGAAGTCATTGGCCCAGGCTCTGGGTGTCAGATGACTGGTGGCATCTGGGGCTGTAAGGACTTGCAGGGTCCTAGTTGCTGGCAGCTTTCGTTCTGGAAGGATCCAGCACAGTTTGTAGATTCCTGGCTTGGCACTGCCCTGCCTGCCAGGCCAAGTGGCCACAAATGAAGGCCATTTCCCATGGGAAAAACGAAGTCCTTTCCCCAGGGTCTCAGGAATATGTTCAAGGTGGCGTTTGAGGCTCTAAGTACTTCCAGGGCCCTAGTTGCTGGCAGCTTTTCTTTTGGAAAAATCCAGCAACGATTGCATCATTCTAGCTAGGCTCCCACTTTCTGCCAGGGTGAGTGGCTGCCAAGGGAGGCCATTTGCCATGGGAAAAAGAAGTCCTTTCCCCAGGGTCTGGGTGTCAGATGAAAGGTGGCCTTTGGGGTTCTGAGGACTTGTAGGGTACTACTTACTGGCTAGAGTAGAGGAAATGGATTCTATTTGAATATCTGTCCCACAGGTCCTGGTTGTCCTTGATGGGCTGCAGCTGTGAGCATTGAAGAGAACTGGGATAAAAGGGGGCGGCGTAGCCATTCAGGGAGAGCCTTGAAGGAGCCCTGAACTGGGAAAGAACAGCATGCAGAAGAAAGCGTCTGTGCTGTGAAGATCTGCAGCCATAAGAAAACACCGAGGAGGTATGGACTTTAGCAATCTGAGAACAGCATGATGGGACTCTAGAGAAATAGAACAACAACAAGTGGTAGCTTTCGATTTGGAGCAATCCAGCAAAGCTTGCAAATTTCTTGCTGGGCACCACCCTCTTGGTCAGGGCGAGTGGCCAGAAATGGAGGCCATTTTCCATGGGGAAAACGAAGTCATTGGCCCAGGCTCTGGGTGTCAGATGACTGGTGGCATCTGGGGCTGTAAGGACTTGCAGGGTCCTAGTTGCTGGCAGCTTTCGTTCTGGAAGGATCCAGCACAGTTTGTAGATTCCTGGCTTGGCACTGCCCTGCCTGCCAGGCCAAGTGGCCACAAATGAAGGCCATTTCCCATGGGAAAAACGAAGTCCTTTCCCCAGGGTCTCAGGAATATGTTCAAGGTGGCGTTTGAGGCTCTAAGTACTTCCAGGGCCCTAGTTGCTGGCAGCTTTTCTTTTGGAAAAATCCAGCAACGATTGCATCATTCTAGCTAGGCTCCCACTTTCTGCCAGGGTGAGTGGCTGCCAAGGGAGGCCATTTGCCATGGGAAAAAGAAGTCCTTTCCCCAGGGTCTGGGTGTCAGATGAAAGGTGGCCTTTGGGGTTCTGAGGACTTGTAGGGTAGTACTTACTGGCTAGAGTAGAGGAAATGGATTCTATTTGAATATCTGTCCCACAGGTCCTGGTTGTCCTTGATGGGCTGCAGCTGTGAGCATTGAAGAGAACTGGGATAAAAGGGGGCGGCGTAGCCATTCAGGGAGAGCCTTGAAGGAGCCCTGAACTGGGAAAGAACAGCATGCAGAAGAAAGCGTCTGTGCTGTGAAGATCTGCAGCCATAAGAACACACCGAGGAGGTATGGACTTTAGCAATCTGAGAACAGCATGATGGGACTCTAGAGAAATAGAACAACAACAAGTGGTAGCTTTCGATTTGGAGCAATCCAGCAAAGCTTGCAAATTTCTTGCTGGGCACCACCCTCTTGGTCAGGGCGAGTGGCCAGAAATGGAGGCCATTTTCCATGGGGAAAACGAAGTCATTGGCCCAGGCTCTGGGTGTCAGATGACTGGTGGCATCTGGGGCTGTAAGGACTTGCAGGGTCCTAGTTGCTGGCAGCTTTCGTTCTGGAAGGATCCAGCACAGTTTGTAGATTCCTGGCTTGGCACTGCCCTGCCTGCCAGGCCAAGTGGCCACAAATGAAGGCCATTTCCCATGGGAAAAACGAAGTCCTTTCCCCAGGGTCTCAGGAATATGTTCAAGGTGGCGTTTGAGGCTCTAAGTACTTCCAGGGCCCTAGTTGCTGCCAGCTTTTCTTTTGGAAAAATCCAGCAACGATTGCATCATTCTAGCTAGGCTCCCACTTTCTGCCAGGGTGAGTGGCTGCCAAGGGAGGCCATTTGCCATGGGAAAAAGAAGTCCTTTCCCCAGGGTCTGGGTGTCAGATGAAAGGTGGCCTTTGGGGTTCTGAGGACTTGTAGGGTAGTACTTACTGGCTAGAGTAGAGGAAATGGATTCTATTTGAATATCTGTCTAGAGGCTTTGCCCCACAGGTCCTGGTTGTCCTTGATGGGCTGCAGCTGTGAGCATTGAAGAGAACTGGGATAAAAGGGGGCGGCGTAGCCATTCAGGGAGAGCCTTGAAGGAGCCCTGAACTGGGAAAGAACAGCATGCAGAAGAAAGCGTCTGTGCTGTGAAGATCTGCAGCCATAAGAACACACCGAGGAGGTATGGACTTTAGCAATCTGAGAACAGCATGATGGGACTCTAGAGAAATAGAACAACAACAAGTGGTAGCTTTCGATTTGGAGCAATCCAGCAAAGCTTGCAAATTTCTTGCTGGGCACCACCCTCTTGGTCAGGGCGAGTGGCCAGAAATGGAGGCAATTTTCCATGGGGAAAACGAAGTCATTGGCCCAGGCTCTGGGTGTCAGATGACTGGTGGCATCTGGGGCTGTAAGGACTTGCAGGGTCCTAGTTGCTGGCAGCTTTCGTTCTGGAAGGATCCAGCACAGTTTGTAGATTCCTGGCTTGGCACTGCCCTGCCTGCCAGGCCAAGTGGCCACAAATGAAGGCCATTTCCCATGGGAAAAACGAAGTCCTTTCCCCAGGGTCTCAGGAATATGTTCAAGGTGGCGTTTGAGGCTCTAAGTACTTCCAGGGCCCTAGTTGCTGCCAGCTTTTCTTTTGGAAAAATCCAGCAACGATTGCATCATTCTAGCTAGGCTCCCACTTTCTGCCAGGGTGAGTGGCTGCCAAGGGAGGCCATTTGCCATGGGAAAAAGAAGTCCTTTCCCCAGGGTCTGGGTGTCAGATGAAAGGTGGCCTTTGGGGTTCTGAGGACTTGTAGGGTAGTACTTACTGGCTAGAGTAGAGGAAATGGATTCTATTTGAATATCTGTCTAGAGGCTTTGCCCCACAGGTCCTGGTTGTCCTTGATGGGCTGCAGCTGTGAGCATTGAAGAGAACTGGGATAAAAGGGGGCGGCTTAGCCATTCAGGGAGAGCCTTGAAGGAGCCCTGAACTGGGAAAGAACAGCATGCAGAAGAAAGCGTCTGTGCTGTGAAGATCTGCAGCCATAAGAACACACCGAGGAGGTATGGACTTTAGCAATCTGAGAACAGCATGATGGGACTCTAGAGAAATAGAACAACAACAAGTGGCAGCTTTCGATTTGGAGCAATCCAGCAAAGCTTGCAAATTTCTTGCTGGGCACCACCCTCTTGGTCAGGGCGAGTGGCCAGAAATGGAGGCCATTTTCCATGGGGAAAACGAAGTCATTGGCCCAGGCTCTGGGTGTCAGATGACTGGTGGCATCTGGGGCTGTAAGGACTTGCAGGGTCCTAGTTGCTGGCAGCTTTCGTTCTGGAAGGATCCAGCACAGTTTGTAGATTCCTGGCTTGGCACTGCCCTGCCTGCCAGGCCAAGTGGCCACAAATGAAGGCCATTTCCCATGGGAAAAACGAAGTCCTTTCCCCAGGGTCTCAGGAATATGTTCAAGGTGGCGTTTGAGGCTCTAAGTACTTCCAGGGCCCTAGTTGCTGCCAGCTTTTCTTTTGGAAAAATCCAGCAACGATTGCATCATTCTAGCTAGGCTCCCACTTTCTGCCAGGGTGAGTGGCTGCCAAGGGAGGCCATTTGCCATGGGAAAAAGAAGTCCTTTCCCCAGGGTCTGGGTGTCAGATGAAAGGTGGCCTTTGGGGTTCTGAGGACTTGTAGGGTACTACTTACTGGCTAGAGTAGAGGAAATGGATTCTATTTGAATATCTGTCCCACAGGTCCTGGTTGTCCTTGATGGGCTGCAGCTGTGAGCATTGAAGAGAACTGGGATAAAAGGGGGCGGCTTAGCCATTCAGGGAGAGCCTTGAAGGAGCCCTGAACTGGGAAAGAACAGCATGCAGAAGAAAGCGTCTGTGCTGTGAAGATCTGCAGCCATAAGAACACACCGAGGAGGTATGGACTTTAGCAATCTGAGAACAGCATGATGGGACTCTAGAGAAATAGAACAACAACAAGTGGTAGCTTTCGATTTGGAGCAATCCAGCAAAGCTTGCAAATTTCTTGCTGGGCACCACCCTCTTGGTCAGGGCGAGTGGCCAGAAATGGAGGCCATTTTCCATGGGGAAAACGAAGTCATTGGCCCAGGCTCTGGGTGTCAGATGACTGGTGGCATCTGGGGCTGTAAGGACTTGCAGGGTCCTAGTTGCTGGCAGCTTTCGTTCTGGAAGGATCCAGCACAGTTTGTAGATTCCTGGCTTGGCACTGCCCTGCCTGCCAGGCCAAGTGGCCAGAAATGAAGGCCATTTTCCATGGGAAAAACGAAGTCCTTTCCCCAGGGTCTCAGGAATATGTTCAAGGTGGCGTTTGAGGCTCTAAGTACTTCCAGGGCCCTAGTTGCTGGCAGCTTTTCTTTTGGAAAAATCCAGCAACGATTGCATCATTCTAGCTAGGCTCCCACTTTCTGCCAGGGTGAGTGGCTGCCAAGGGAGGCCATTTGCCATGGGAAAAAGAAGTCCTTTCCCCAGGGTCTGGGTGTCAGATGAAAGGTGGCCTTTGGGGTTCTGAGGACTTGTAGGGTAGTACTTACTGGCTAGAGTAGAGGAAATGGATTCTATTTGAATATCTGTCTAGAGGCTTTGCCCCACAGGTCCTGGTTGTCCTTGATGGGCTGCAGCTGTGAGCATTGAAGAGAACTGGGATAAAAGGGGGCGGCTTAGCCATTCAGGGAGAGCCTTGAAGGAGCCCTGAACTGGGAAAGAACAGCATGCAGAAGAAAGCGTCTGTGCTGTGAAGATCTGCAGCCATAAGAACACACCGAGGAGGTATGGACTTTAGCAATCTGAGAACAGCATGATGGGACTCTAGAGAAATAGAACAACAACAAGTGGCAGCTTTCGATTTGGAGCAATCCAGCAAAGCTTGCAAATTTCTTGCTGGGCACCACCCTCTTGGTCAGGGCGAGTGGCCAGAAATGGAGGCCATTTTCCATGGGGAAAACGAAGTCATTGGCCCAGGCTCTGGGTGTCAGATGACTGGTGGCATCTGGGGCTGTAAGGACTTGCAGGGTCCTAGTTGCTGGCAGCTTTCGTTCTGGAAGGATCCAGCAGAGTTTGTAGATTCCTGGCTTGGCACTGCCCTGCCTGCCAGGCCAAGTGGCCACAAATGAAGGCCATTTTCCATGGGAAAAACGAAGTCCTTTCCCCAGGGTCTCAGGAATATGTTCAAGGTGGCGTTTGAGGCTCTAAGTACTTCCAGGGCCCTAGTTGCTGCCAGCTTTTCTTTTGGAAAAATCCAGCAACGATTGCATCATTCTAGCTAGGCTCCCACTTTCTGCCAGGGTGAGTGGCTGCCAAGGGAGGCCATTTGCCATGGGAAAAAGAAGTCCTTTCCCCAGGGTCTGGGTGTCAGATGAAAGGTGGCCTTTGGGGTTCTGAGGACTTGTAGGGTAGTACTTACTGGCTAGAGTAGAGGAAATGGATTCTATTTGAATATCTGTCCCACAGGTCCTGGTTGTCCTTGATGGGCTGCAGCTGTGAGCATTGAAGAGAACTGGGATAAAAGGGGGCGGCTTAGCCATTCAGGGAGAGCCTTGAAGGAGCCCTGAACTGGGAAAGAACAGCATGCAGAAGAAAGCGTCTGTGCTGTGAAGATCTGCAGCCATAAGAAAACACCGAGGAGGTATGGACTTTAGCAATCTGAGAACAGCATGATGGGACTCTAGAGAAATAGAACAACAACAAGTGGTAGCTTTCGATTTGGAGCAATCCAGCAAAGCTTGCAAATTTCTTGCTGGGCACCACCCTCTTGGTCAGGGCGAGTGGCCAGAAATGGAGGCCATTTTCCATGGGGAAAACGAAGTCATTGGCCCAGGCTCTGGGTGTCAGATGACTGGTGGCATCTGGGGCTGTAAGGACTTGCAGGGTCCTAGTTGCTGGCAGCTTTCGTTCTGGAAGGATCCAGCACAGTTTGTAGATTCCTGGCTTGGCACTGCCCTGCCTGCCAGGCCAAGTGGCCACAAATGAAGGCCATTTCCCATGGGAAAAACGAAGTCCTTTCCCCAGGGTCTCAGGAATATGTTCAAGGTGGCGTTTGAGGCTCTAAGTACTTCCAGGGCCCTAGTTGCTGGCAGCTTTTCTTTTGGAAAAATCCAGCAACGATTGCATCATTCTAGCTAGGCTCCCACTTTCTGCCAGGGTGAGTGGCTGCCAAGGGAGGCCATTTGCCATGGGAAAAAGAAGTCCTTTCCCCAGGGTCTGGGTGTCAGATGAAAGGTGGCCTTTGGGGTTCTGAGGACTTGTAGGGTAGTACTTACTGGCTAGAGTAGAGGAAATGGATTCTATTTGAATATCTGTCCCACAGGTCCTGGTTGTCCTTGATGGGCTGCAGCTGTGAGCATTGAAGAGAACTGGGATAAAAGGGGGCGGCGTAGCCATTCAGGGAGAGCCTTGAAGGAGCCCTGAACTGGGAAAGAACAGCATGCAGAAGAAAGCGTCTGTGCTGTGAAGATCTGCAGCCATAAGAACACACCGAGGAGGTATGGACTTTAGCAATCTGAGAACAGCATGATGGGACTCTAGAGAAATAGAACAACAACAAGTGGTAGCTTTCGATTTGGAGCAATCCAGCAAAGCTTGCAAATTTCTTGCTGGGCACCACCCTCTTGGTCAGGGCGAGTGGCCAGAAATGGAGGCCATTTTCCATGGGGAAAACGAAGTCATTGGCCCAGGCTCTGGGTGTCAGATGACTGGTGGCATCTGGGGCTGTAAGGACTTGCAGGGTCCTAGTTGCTGGCAGCTTTCGTTCTGGAAGGATCCAGCACAGTTTGTAGATTCCTGGCTTGGCACTGCCCTGCCTGCCAGGCCAAGTGGCCACAAATGAAGGCCATTTCCCATGGGAAAAACGAAGTCCTTTCCCCAGGGTCTCAGGAATATGTTCAAGGTGGCGTTTGAGGCTCTAAGTACTTCCAGGGCCCTAGTTGCTGCCAGCTTTTCTTTTGGAAAAATCCAGCAACGATTGCATCATTCTAGCTAGGCTCCCACTTTCTGCCAGGGTGAGTGGCTGCCAAGGGAGGCCATTTGCCATGGGAAAAAGAAGTCCTTTCCCCAGGGTCTGGGTGTCAGATGAAAGGTGGCCTTTGGGGTTCTGAGGACTTGTAGGGTAGTACTTACTGGCTAGAGTAGAGGAAATGGATTCTATTTGAATATCTGTCTAGAGGCTTTGCCCCACAGGTCCTGGTTGTCCTTGATGGGCTGCAGCTGTGAGCATTGAAGAGAACTGGGATAAAAGGGGGCGGCGTAGCCATTCAGGGAGAGCCTTGAAGGAGCCCTGAACTGGGAAAGAACAGCATGCAGAAGAAAGCGTCTGTGCTGTGAAGATCTGCAGCCATAAGAACACACCGAGGAGGTATGGACTTTAGCAATCTGAGAACAGCATGATGGGACTCTAGAGAAATAGAACAACAACAAGTGGTAGCTTTCGATTTGGAGCAATCCAGCAAAGCTTGCAAATTTCTTGCTGGGCACCACCCTCTTGGTCAGGGCGAGTGGCCAGAAATGGAGGCCATTTTCCATGGGGAAAACGAAGTCATTGGCCCAGGCTCTGGGTGTCAGATGACTGGTGGCATCTGGGGCTGTAAGGACTTGCAGGGTCCTAGTTGCTGGCAGCTTTCGTTCTGGAAGGATCCAGCACAGTTTGTAGATTCCTGGCTTGGCACTGCCCTGCCTGCCAGGCCAAGTGGCCACAAATGAAGGCCATTTCCCATGGGAAAAACGAAGTCCTTTCCCCAGGGTCTCAGGAATATGTTCAAGGTGGCGTTTGAGGCTCTAAGTACTTCCAGGGCCCTAGTTGCTGGCAGCTTTTCTTTTGGAAAAATCCAGCAACGATTGCATCATTCTAGCTAGGCTCCCACTTTCTGCCAGGGTGAGTGGCTGCCAAGGGAGGCCATTTGCCATGGGAAAAAGAAGTCCTTTCCCCAGGGTCTGGGTGTCAGATGAAAGGTGGCCTTTGGGGTTCTGAGGACTTGTAGGGTACTACTTACTGGCTAGAGTAGAGGAAATGGATTCTATTTGAATATCTGTCTAGAGGCTTTGCCCCACAGGTCCTGGTTGTCCTTGATGGGCTGCAGCTGTGAGCATTGAAGAGAACTGGGATAAAAGGGGGCGGCTTAGCCATTCAGGGAGAGCCTTGAAGGAGCCCTGAACTGGGAAAGAACAGCATGCAGAAGAAAGCGTCTGTGCTGTGAAGATCTGCAGCCATAAGAACACACCGAGGAGGTATGGACTTTAGCAATCTGAGAACAGCATGATGGGACTCTAGAGAAATAGAACAACAACAAGTGGCAGCTTTCGATTTGGAGCAATCCAGCAAAGCTTGCAAATTTCTTGCTGGGCACCACCCTCTTGGTCAGGGCGAGTGGCCAGAAATGGAGGCCATTTTCCATGGGGAAAACGAAGTCATTGGCCCAGGCTCTGGGTGTCAGATGACTGGTGGCATCTGGGGCTGTAAGGACTTGCAGGGTCCTAGTTGCTGGCAGCTTTCGTTCTGGAAGGATCCAGCAGAGTTTGTAGATTCCTGGCTTGGCACTGCCCTGCCTGCCAGGCCAAGTGGCCACAAATGAAGGCCATTTTCCATGGGAAAAACGAAGTCCTTTCCCCAGGGTCTCAGGAATATGTTCAAGGTGGCGTTTGAGGCTCTAAGTACTTCCAGGGCCCTAGTTGCTGCCAGCTTTTCTTTTGGAAAAATCCAGCAACGATTGCATCATTCTAGCTAGGCTCCCACTTTCTGCCAGGGTGAGTGGCTGCCAAGGGAGGCCATTTGCCATGGGAAAAAGAAGTCCTTTCCCCAGGGTCTGGGTGTCAGATGAAAGGTGGCCTTTGGGGTTCTGAGGACTTGTAGGGTACTACTTACTGGCTAGAGTAGAGGAAATGGATTCTATTTGAATATCTGTCCCACAGGTCCTGGTTGTCCTTGATGGGCTGCAGCTGTGAGCATTGAAGAGAACTGGGATAAAAGGGGGCGGCTTAGCCATTCAGGGAGAGCCTTGAAGGAGCCCTGAACTGGGAAAGAACAGCATGCAGAAGAAAGCGTCTGTGCTGTGAAGATCTGCAGCCATAAGAACACACCGAGGAGGTATGGACTTTAGCAATCTGAGAACAGCATGATGGGACTCTAGAGAAATAGAACAACAACAAGTGGCAGCTTTCGATTTGGAGCAATCCAGCAAAGCTTGCAAATTTCTTGCTGGGCACCACCCTCTTGGTCAGGGCGAGTGGCCAGAAATGGAGGCCATTTTCCATGGGGAAAACGAAGTCATTGGCCCAGGCTCTGGGTGTCAGATGACTGGTGGCATCTGGGGCTGTAAGGACTTGCAGGGTCCTAGTTGCTGGCAGCTTTCGTTCTGGAAGGATCCAGCAGAGTTTGTAGATTCCTGGCTTGGCACTGCCCTGCCTGCCAGGCCAAGTGGCCACAAATGAAGGCCATTTTCCATGGGAAAAACGAAGTCCTTTCCCCAGGGTCTCAGTAATATGTTCAAGGTGGCGTTTGAGGCTCTAAGTACTTCCAGGGCCCTAGTTGCTGCCAGCTTTTCTTTTGGAAAAATCCAGCAACGATTGCATCATTCTAGCTAGGCTCCCACTTTCTGCCAGGGTGAGTGGCTGCCAAGGGAGGCCATTTGCCATGGGAAAAAGAAGTCCTTTCCCCAGGGTCTGGGTGTCAGATGAAAGGTGGCCTTTGGGGTTCTGAGGACTTGTAGGGTAGTACTTACTGGCTAGAGTAGAGGAAATGGATTCTATTTGAATATCTGTCCCACAGGTCCTGGTTGTCCTTGATGGGCTGCAGCTGTGAGCATTGAAGAGAACTGGGATAAAAGGGGGCGGCGTAGCCATTCAGGGAGAGCCTTGAAGGAGCCCTGAACTGGGAAAGAACAGCATGCAGAAGAAAGCGTCTGTGCTGTGAAGATCTGCAGCCATAAGAACACACCGAGGAGGTATGGACTTTAGCAATCTGAGAACAGCATGATGGGACTCTAGAGAAATAGAACAACAACAAGTGGTAGCTTTAGATTTGGAGCAATCCAGCAAAGCTTGCAAATTTCTTGCTGGGCACCACCCTCTTGGTCAGGGCGAGTGGCCAGAAATGGAGGCCATTTTCCATGGGGAAAACGAAGTCATTGGCCCAGGCTCTGGGTGTCAGATGACTGGTGGCATCTGGGGCTGTAAGGACTTGCAGGGTCCTAGTTGCTGGCAGCTTTCGTTCTGGAAGGATCCAGCAGAGTTTGTAGATTCCTGGCTTGGCACTGCCCTGCCTGCCAGGCCAAGTGGCCACAAATGAAGGCCATTTCCCATGGGAAAAACGAAGTCCTTTCCCCAGGGTCTCAGTAATATGTTCAAGGTGGCGTTTGAGGCTCTAAGTACTTCCAGGGCCCTAGTTGCTGCCAGCTTTTCTTTTGGAAAAATCCAGCAACGATTGCATCATTCTAGCTAGGCTCCCACTTTCTGCCAGGGTGAGTGGCTGCCAAGGGAGGCCATTTGCCATGGGAAAAAGAAGTCCTTTCCCCAGGGTCTGGGTGTCAGATGAAAGGTGGCCTTTGGGGTTCTGAGGACTTGTAGGGTAGTACTTACTGGCTAGAGTAGAGGAAATGGATTCTATTTGAATATCTGTCCCACAGGTCCTGGTTGTCCTTGATGGGCTGCAGCTGTGAGCATTGAAGAGAACTGGGATAAAAGGGGGCGGCGTAGCCATTCAGGGAGAGCCTTGAAGGAGCCCTGAACTGGGAAAGAACAGCATGCAGAAGAAAGCGTCTGTGCTGTGAAGATCTGCAGCCATAAGAACACACCGAGGAGGTATGGACTTTAGCAATCTGAGAACAGCATGATGGGACTCTAGAGAAATAGAACAACAACAAGTGGCAGCTTTCGATTTGGAGCAATCCAGCAAAGCTTGCAAATTTCTTGCTGGGCACCACCCTCTTGGTCAGGGCGAGTGGCCAGAAATGGAGGCCATTTTCCATGGGGAAAACGAAGTCATTGGCCCAGGCTCTGGGTGTCAGATGACTGGTGGCATCTGGGGCTCTAAGGACTTGCAGGGTCCTAGTTGCTGGCAGCTTTCGTTCTGGAAGGATCCAGCAGAGTTTGTAGATTCCTGGCTTGGCACTGCCCTGCCTGCCAGGCCAAGTGGCCACAAATGAAGGCCATTTCCCATGGGAAAAACGAAGTCCTTTCCCCAGGGTCTCAGGAATATGTTCAAGGTGGCGTTTGAGGCTCTAAGTACTTCCAGGGCCCTAGTTGCTGGCAGCTTTTCTTTTGGAAAAATCCAGCAACGATTGCATCATTCTAGCTAGGCTCCCACTTTCTGCCAGGGTGAGTGGCTGCCAAGGGAGGCCATTTGCCATGGGAAAAAGAAGTCCTTTCCCCAGGGTCTGGGTGTCAGATGAAAGGTGGCCTTTGGGGTTCTGAGGACTTGTAGGGTACTACTTACTGGCTAGAGTAGAGGAAATGGATTCTATTTGAATATCTGTCTAGAGGCTTTGCCCCACAGGTCCTGGTTGTCCTTGATGGGCTGCAGCTGTGAGCATTGAAGAGAACTGGGATAAAAGGGGGCGGCTTAGCCATTCAGGGAGAGCCTTGAAGGAGCCCTGAACTGGGAAAGAACAGCATGCAGAAGAAAGCGTCTGTGCTGTGAAGATCTGCAGCCATAAGAACACACCGAGGAGGTATGGACTTTAGCAATCTGAGAACAGCATGATGGGACTCTAGAGAAATAGAACAACAACAAGTGGCAGCTTTCGATTTGGAGCAATCCAGCAAAGCTTGCAAATTTCTTGCTGGGCACCACCCTCTTGGTCAGGGCGAGTGGCCAGAAATGGAGGCCATTTTCCATGGGGAAAACGAAGTCATTGGCCCAGGCTCTGGGTGTCAGATGACTGGTGGCATCTGGGGCTGTAAGGACTTGCAGGGTCCTAGTTGCTGGCAGCTTTCGTTCTGGAAGGATCCAGCACAGTTTGTAGATTCCTGGCTTGGCACTGCCCTGCCTGCCAGGCCAAGTGGCCACAAATGAAGGCCATTTCCCATGGGAAAAACGAAGTCCTTTCCCCAGGGTCTCAGGAATATGTTCAAGGTGGCGTTTGAGGCTCTAAGTACTTCCAGGGCCCTAGTTGCTGGCAGCTTTTCTTTTGGAAAAATCCAGCAACGATTGCATCATTCTAGCTAGGCTCCCACTTTCTGCCAGGGTGAGTGGCTGCCAAGGGAGGCCATTTGCCATGGGAAAAAGAAGTCCTTTCCCCAGGGTCTGGGTGTCAGATGAAAGGTGGCCTTTGGGGTTCTGAGGACTTGTAGGGTACTACTTACTGGCTAGAGTAGAGGAAATGGATTCTATTTGAATATCTGTCTAGAGGCTTTGCCCCACAGGTCCTGGTTGTCCTTGATGGGCTGCAGCTGTGAGCATTGAAGAGAACTGGGATAAAAGGGGGCGGCTTAGCCATTCAGGGAGAGCCTTGAAGGAGCCCTGAACTGGGAAAGAACAGCATGCAGAAGAAAGCGTCTGTGCTGTGAAGATCTGCAGCCATAAGAACACACCGAGGAGGTATGGACTTTAGCAATCTGAGAACAGCATGATGGGACTCTAGAGAAATAGAACAACAACAAGTGGCAGCTTTCGATTTGGAGCAATCCAGCAAAGCTTGCAAATTTCTTGCTGGGCACCACCCTCTTGGTCAGGGCGAGTGGCCAGAAATGGAGGCCATTTTCCATGGGGAAAACGAAGTCATTGGCCCAGGCTCTGGGTGTCAGATGACTGGTGGCATCTGGGGCTGTAAGGACTTGCAGGGTCCTAGTTGCTGGCAGCTTTCGTTCTGGAAGGATCCAGCAGAGTTTGTAGATTCCTGGCTTGGCACTGCCCTGCCTGCCAGGCCAAGTGGCCACAAATGAAGGCCATTTCCCATGGGAAAAACGAAGTCCTTTCCCCAGGGTCTCAGGAATATGTTCAAGGTGGCGTTTGAGGCTCTAAGTACTTCCAGGGCCCTAGTTGCTGCCAGCTTTTCTTTTGGAAAAATCCAGCAACGATTGCATCATTCTAGCTAGGCTCCCACTTTCTGCCAGGGTGAGTGGCTGCCAAGGGAGGCCATTTGCCATGGGAAAAAGAAGTCCTTTCCCCAGGGTCTGGGTGTCAGATGAAAGGTGGCCTTTGGGGTTCTGAGGACTTGTAGGGTAGTACTTACTGGCTAGAGTAGAGGAAATGGATTCTATTTGAATATCTGTCCCACAGGTCCTGGTTGTCCTTGATGGGCTGCAGCTGTGAGCATTGAAGAGAACTGGGATAAAAGGGGGCGGCGTAGCCATTCAGGGAGAGCCTTGAAGGAGCCCTGAACTGGGAAAGAACAGCATGCAGAAGAAAGCGTCTGTGCTGTGAAGATCTGCAGCCATAAGAACACACCGAGGAGGTATGGACTTTAGCAATCTGAGAACAGCATGATGGGACTCTAGAGAAATAGAACAACAACAAGTGGTAGCTTTAGATTTGGAGCAATCCAGCAAAGCTTGCAAATTTCTTGCTGGGCACCACCCTCTTGGTCAGGGCGAGTGGCCAGAAATGGAGGCAATTTTCCATGGGGAAAACGAAGTCATTGGCCCAGGCTCTGGGTGTCAGATGACTGGTGGCATCTGGGGCTGTAAGGACTTGCAGGGTCCTAGTTGCTGGCAGCTTTCGTTCTGGAAGGATCCAGCACAGTTTGTAGATTCCTGGCTTGGCACTGCCCTGCCTGCCAGGCCAAGTGGCCACAAATGAAGGCCATTTCCCATGGGAAAAACGAAGTCCTTTCCCCAGGGTCTCAGGAATATGTTCAAGGTGGCGTTTGAGGCTCTAAGTACTTCCAGGGCCCTAGTTGCTGGCAGCTTTTCTTTTGGAAAAATCCAGCAACGATTGCATCATTCTAGCTAGGCTCCCACTTTCTGCCAGGGTGAGTGGCTGCCAAGGGAGGCCATTTGCCATGGGAAAAAGAAGTCCTTTCCCCAGGGTCTGGGTGTCAGATGAAAGGTGGCCTTTGGGGTTCTGAGGACTTGTAGGGTACTACTTACTGGCTAGAGTAGAGGAAATGGATTCTATTTGAATATCTGTCCCACAGGTCCTGGTTGTCCTTGATGGGCTGCAGCTGTGAGCATTGAAGAGAACTGGGATAAAAGGGGGCGGCGTAGCCATTCAGGGAGAGCCTTGAAGGAGCCCTGAACTGGGAAAGAACAGCATGCAGAAGAAAGCGTCTGTGCTGTGAAGATCTGCAGCCATAAGAACACACCGAGGAGGTATGGACTTTAGCAATCTGAGAACAGCATGATGGGACTCTAGAGAAATAGAACAACAACAAGTGGTAGCTTTCGATTTGGAGCAATCCAGCAAAGCTTGCAAATTTCTTGCTGGGCACCACCCTCTTGGTCAGGGCGAGTGGCCAGAAATGGAGGCAATTTTCCATGGGGAAAACGAAGTCATTGGCCCAGGCTCTGGGTGTCAGATGACTGGTGGCATCTGGGGCTGTAAGGACTTGCAGGGTCCTAGTTGCTGGCAGCTTTCGTTCTGGAAGGATCCAGCAGAGTTTGTAGATTCCTGGCTTGGCACTGCCCTGCCTGCCAGGCCAAGTGGCCACAAATGAAGGCCATTTCCCATGGGAAAAACGAAGTCCTTTCCCCAGGGTCTCAGGAATATGTTCAAGGTGGCGTTTGAGGCTCTAAGTACTTCCAGGGCCCTAGTTGCTGCCAGCTTTTCTTTTGGAAAAATCCAGCAACGATTGCATCATTCTAGCTAGGCTCCCACTTTCTGCCAGGGTGAGTGGCTGCCAAGGGAGGCCATTTGCCATGGGAAAAAGAAGTCCTTTCCCCAGGGTCTGGGTGTCAGATGAAAGGTGGCCTTTGGGGTTCTGAGGACTTGTAGGGTAGTACTTACTGGCTAGAGTAGAGGAAATGGATTCTATTTGAATATCTGTCTAGAGGCTTTGCCCCACAGGTCCTGGTTGTCCTTGATGGGCTGCAGCTGTGAGCATTGAAGAGAACTGGGATAAAAGGGGGCGGCTTAGCCATTCAGGGAGAGCCTTGAAGGAGCCCTGAACTGGGAAAGAACAGCATGCAGAAGAAAGCGTCTGTGCTGTGAAGATCTGCAGCCATAAGAACACACCGAGGAGGTATGGACTTTAGCAATCTGAGAACAGCATGATGGGACTCTAGAGAAATAGAACAACAACAAGTGGCAGCTTTCGATTTGGAGCAATCCAGCAAAGCTTGCAAATTTCTTGCTGGGCACCACCCTCTTGGTCAGGGCGAGTGGCCAGAAATGGAGGCCATTTTCCATGGGGAAAACGAAGTCATTGGCCCAGGCTCTGGGTGTCAGATGACTGGTGGCATCTGGGGCTGTAAGGACTTGCAGGGTCCTAGTTGCTGGCAGCTTTCGTTCTGGAAGGATCCAGCACAGTTTGTAGATTCCTGGCTTGGCACTGCCCTGCCTGCCAGGCCAAGTGGCCACAAATGAAGGCCATTTTCCATGGGAAAAACGAAGTCCTTTCCCCAGGGTCTCAGGAATATGTTCAAGGTGGCGTTTGAGGCTCTAAGTACTTCCAGGGCCCTAGTTGCTGGCAGCTTTTCTTTTGGAAAAATCCAGCAACGATTGCATCATTCTAGCTAGGCTCCCACTTTCTGCCAGGGTGAGTGGCTGCCAAGGGAGGCCATTTGCCATGGGAAAAAGAAGTCCTTTCCCCAGGGTCTGGGTGTCAGATGAAAGGTGGCCTTTGGGGTTCTGAGGACTTGTAGGGTAGTACTTACTGGCTAGAGTAGAGGAAATGGATTCTATTTGAATATCTGTCCCACAGGTCCTGGTTGTCCTTGATGGGCTGCAGCTGTGAGCATTGAAGAGAACTGGGATAAAAGGGGGCGGCGTAGCCATTCAGGGAGAGCCTTGAAGGAGCCCTGAACTGGGAAAGAACAGCATGCAGAAGAAAGCGTCTGTGCTGTGAAGATCTGCAGCCATAAGAACACACCGAGGAGGTATGGACTTTAGCAATCTGAGAACAGCATGATGGGACTCTAGAGAAATAGAACAACAACAAGTGGTAGCTTTCGATTTGGAGCAATCCAGCAAAGCTTGCAAATTTCTTGCTGGGCACCACCCTCTTGGTCAGGGCGAGTGGCCAGAAATGGAGGCAATTTTCCATGGGGAAAACGAAGTCATTGGCCCAGGCTCTGGGTGTCAGATGACTGGTGGCATCTGGGGCTGTAAGGACTTGCAGGGTCCTAGTTGCTGGCAGCTTTCGTTCTGGAAGGATCCAGCACAGTTTGTAGATTCCTGGCTTGGCACTGCCCTGCCTGCCAGGCCAAGTGGCCACAAATGAAGGCCATTTCCCATGGGAAAAACGAAGTCCTTTCCCCAGGGTCTCAGGAATATGTTCAAGGTGGCGTTTGAGGCTCTAAGTACTTCCAGGGCCCTAGTTGCTGCCAGCTTTTCTTTTGGAAAAATCCAGCAACGATTGCATCATTCTAGCTAGGCTCCCACTTTCTGCCAGGGTGAGTGGCTGCCAAGGGAGGCCATTTGCCATGGGAAAAAGAAGTCCTTTCCCCAGGGTCTGGGTGTCAGATGAAAGGTGGCCTTTGGGGTTCTGAGGACTTGTAGGGTAGTACTTACTGGCTAGAGTAGAGGAAATGGATTCTATTTGAATATCTGTCTAGAGGCTTTGCCCCACAGGTCCTGGTTGTCCTTGATGGGCTGCAGCTGTGAGCATTGAAGAGAACTGGGATAAAAGGGGGCGGCTTAGCCATTCAGGGAGAGCCTTGAAGGAGCCCTGAACTGGGAAAGAACAGCATGCAGAAGAAAGCGTCTGTGCTGTGAAGATCTGCAGCCATAAGAACACACCGAGGAGGTATGGACTTTAGCAATCTGAGAACAGCATGATGGGACTCTAGAGAAATAGAACAACAACAAGTGGTAGCTTTCGATTTGGAGCAATCCAGCAAAGCTTGCAAATTTCTTGCTGGGCACCACCCTCTTGGTCAGGGCGAGTGGCCAGAAATGGAGGCCATTTTCCATGGGGAAAACGAAGTCATTGGCCCAGGCTCTGGGTGTCAGATGACTGGTGGCATCTGGGGCTGTAAGGACTTGCAGGGTCCTAGTTGCTGGCAGCTTTCATTCTGGAAGGATCCAACACAGTTTGTAGATTCCTGGCTTGGCACTGCCCTGCCTGCCAGGCCAAGTGGCCAGAAATGAAGGCCATTTTCCATGGGAAAAACGAAGTCCTTTCCCCAGGGTCTCAGGAATATGTTCAAGGTGGCGTTTGAGGCTCTAAGTACTTCCAGGGCCCTAGTTGCTGGCAGCTTTTCTTTTGGAAAAATCCAGCAACGATTGCATCATTCTAGCTAGGCTCCCACTTTCTGCCAGGGTGAGTGGCTGCCAAGGGAGGCCATTTGCCATGGGAAAAAGAAGTCCTTTCCCCAGGGTCTGGGTGTCAGATGAAAGGTGGCCTTTGGGGTTCTGAGGACTTGTAGGGTAGTACTTACTGGCTAGAGTAGAGGAAATGGATTCTATTTGAATATCTGTCCCACAGGTCCTGGTTGTCCTTGATGGGCTGCAGCTGTGAGCATTGAAGAGAACTGGGATAAAAGGGGGCGGCTTAGCCATTCAGGGAGAGCCTTGAAGGAGCCCTGAACTGGGAAAGAACAGCATGCAGAAGAAAGCATCTGTGCTGTGAAGATCTGCAGCCATAAGAACACACCGAGGAGGTATGGACTTTAGCAATCTGAGAACAGCATGATGGGACTCTAGAGAAATAGAACAACAACAAGTGGCAGCTTTCGATTTGGAGCAATCCAGCAAAGCTTGCAAATTTCTTGCTGGGCACCACCCTCTTGGTCAGGGCGAGTGGCCAGAAATGGAGGCCATTTTCCATGGGGAAAACGAAGTCATTGGCCCAGGCTCTGGGTGTCAGATGACTGGTGGCATCTGGGGCTGTAAGGACTTGCAGGGTCCTAGTTGCTGGCAGCTTTCGTTCTGGAAGGATCCAGCAGAGTTTGTAGATTCCTGGCTTGGCACTGCCCTGCCTGCCAGGCCAAGTGGCCACAAATGAAGGCCATTTTCCATGGGAAAAACGAAGTCCTTTCCCCAGGGTCTCAGTAATATGTTCAAGGTGGCGTTTGAGGCTCTAAGTACTTCCAGGGCCCTAGTTGCTGCCAGCTTTTCTTTTGGAAAAATCCAGCAACGATTGCATCATTCTAGCTAGGCTCCCACTTTCTGCCAGGGTGAGTGGCTGCCAAGGGAGGCCATTTGCCATGGGAAAAAGAAGTCCTTTCCCCAGGGTCTGGGTGTCAGATGAAAGGTGGCCTTTGGGGTTCTGAGGACTTGTAGGGTACTACTTACTGGCTAGAGTAGAGGAAATGGATTCTATTTGAATATCTGTCTAGAGGCTTTGCCCCACAGGTCCTGGTTGTCCTTGATGGGCTGCAGCTGTGAGCATTGAAGAGAACTGGGATAAAAGGGGGCGGCGTAGCCATTCAGGGAGAGCCTTGAAGGAGCCCTGAACTGGGAAAGAACAGCATGCAGAAGAAAGCGTCTGTGCTGTGAAGATCTGCAGCCATAAGAACACACCGAGGAGGTATGGACTTTAGCAATCTGAGAACAGCATGATGGGACTCTAGAGAAATAGAACAACAACAAGTGGTAGCTTTAGATTTGGAGCAATCCAGCAAAGCTTGCAAATTTCTTGCTGGGCACCACCCTCTTGGTCAGGGCGAGTGGCCAGAAATGGAGGCCATTTTCCATGGGGAAAACGAAGTCATTGGCCCAGGCTCTGGGTGTCAGATGACTGGTGGCATCTGGGGCTGTAAGGACTTGCAGGGTCCTAGTTGCTGGCAGCTTTCGTTCTGGAAGGATCCAGCAGAGTTTGTAGATTCCTGGCTTGGCACTGCCCTGCCTGCCAGGCCAAGTGGCCACAAATGAAGGCCATTTCCCATGGGAAAAATGAAGTCCTTTCCCCAGGGTCTCAGGAATATGTTCAAGGTGGCGTTTGAGGCTCTAAGTACTTCCAGGGCCCTAGTTGCTGGCAGCTTTTCTTTTGGAAAAATCCAGCAACGATTGCATCATTCTAGCTAGGCTCCCACTTTCTGCCAGGGTGAGTGGCTGCCAAGGGAGGCCATTTGCCATGGGAAAAAGAAGTCCTTTCCCCAGGGTCTGGGTGTCAGATGAAAGGTGGCCTTTGGGGTTCTGAGGACTTGTAGGGTAGTACTTACTGGCTAGAGTAGAGGAAATGGATTCTATTTGAATATCTGTCCCACAGGTCCTGGTTGTCCTTGATGGGCTGCAGCTGTGAGCATTGAAGAGAACTGGGATAAAAGGGGGCGGCGTAGCCATTCAGGGAGAGCCTTGAAGGAGCCCTGAACTGGGAAAGAACAGCATGCAGAAGAAAGCGTCTGTGCTGTGAAGATCTGCAGCCATAAGAACACACCGAGGAGGTATGGACTTTAGCAATCTGAGAACAGCATGATGGGACTCTAGAGAAATAGAACAACAACAAGTGGTAGCTTTCGATTTGGAGCAATCCAGCAAAGCTTGCAAATTTCTTGCTGGGCACCACCCTCTTGGTCAGGGCGAGTGGCCAGAAATGGAGGCCATTTTCCATGGGGAAAACGAAGTCATTGGCCCAGGCTCTGGGTGTCAGATGACTGGTGGCATCTGGGGCTGTAAGGACTTGCAGGGTCCTAGTTGCTGGCAGCTTTCGTTCTGGAAGGATCCAGCACAGTTTGTAGATTCCTGGCTTGGCACTGCCCTGCCTGCCAGGCCAAGTGGCCACAAATGAAGGCCATTTTCCATGGGAAAAACGAAGTCCTTTCCCCAGGGTCTCAGGAATATGTTCAAGGTGGCGTTTGAGGCTCTAAGTACTTCCAGGGCCCTAGTTGCTGGCAGCTTTTCTTTTGGAAAAATCCAGCAACGATTGCATCATTCTAGCTAGGCTCCCACTTTCTGCCAGGGTGAGTGGCTGCCAAGGGAGGCCATTTGCCATGGGAAAAAGAAGTCCTTTCCCCAGGGTCTGGGTGTCAGATGAAAGGTGGCCTTTGGGGTTCTGAGGACTTGTAGGGTAGTACTTACTGGCTAGAGTAGAGGAAATGGATTCTATTTGAATATCTGTCTAGAGGCTTTGCCCCACAGGTCCTGGTTGTCCTTGATGGGCTGCAGCTGTGAGCATTGAAGAGAACTGGGATAAAAGGGGGCGGCTTAGCCATTCAGGGAGAGCCTTGAAGGAGCCCTGAACTGGGAAAGAACAGCATGCAGAAGAAAGCGTCTGTGCTGTGAAGATCTGCAGCCATAAGAACACACCGAGGAGGTATGGACTTTAGCAATCTGAGAACAGCATGATGGGACTCTAGAGAAATAGAAGAACAACAAGTGGCAGCTTTAGATTTGGAGCAATCCAGCAAAGCTTGCAAATTTCTTGCTGGGCACCACCCTCTTGGTCAGGGCGAGTGGCCAGAAATGGAGGCCATTTTCCATGGGGAAAACGAAGTCATTGGCCCAGGCTCTGGGTGTCAGATGACTGGTGGCATCTGGGGCTGTAAGGACTTGCAGGGTCCTAGTTGCTGGCAGCTTTCGTTCTGGAAGGATCCAGCACAGTTTGTAGATTCCTGGCTTGGCACTGCCCTGCCTGCCAGGCCAAGTGGCCACAAATGAAGGCCATTTTCCATGGGAAAAACGAAGTCCTTTCCCCAGGGTCTCAGGAATATGTTCAAGGTGGCGTTTGAGGCTCTAAGTACTTCCAGGGCCCTAGTTGCTGGCAGCTTTTCTTTTGGAAAAATCCAGCAACGATTGCATCATTCTAGCTAGGCTCCCACTTTCTGCCAGGGTGAGTGGCTGCCAAGGGAGGCCATTTGCCATGGGAAAAAGAAGTCCTTTCCCCAGGGTCTGGGTGTCAGATGAAAGGTGGCCTTTGGGGTTCTGAGGACTTGTAGGGTAGTACTTACTGGCTAGAGTAGAGGAAATGGATTCTATTTGAATATCTGTCCCACAGGTCCTGGTTGTCCTTGATGGGCTGCAGCTGTGAGCATTGAAGAGAACTGGGATAAAAGGGGGCGGCTTAGCCATTCAGGGAGAGCCTTGAAGGAGCCCTGAACTGGGAAAGAACAGCATGCAGAAGAAAGCGTCTGTGCTGTGAAGATCTGCAGCCATAAGAACACACCGAGGAGGTATGGACTTTAGCAATCTGAGAACAGCATGATGGGACTCTAGAGAAATAGAACAACAACAAGTGGCAGCTTTAGATTTGGAGCAATCCAGCAAAGCTTGCAAATTTCTTGCTGGGCACCACCCTCTTGGTCAGGGCGAGTGGCCAGAAATGGAGGCCATTTTCCATGGGGAAAACGAAGTCATTGGCCCAGGCTCTGGGTGTCAGATGACTGGTGGCATCTGGGGCTCTAAGGACTTGCAGGGTCCTAGTTGCTGGCAGCTTTCGTTCTGGAAGGATCCAGCACAGTTTGTAGATTCCTGGCTTGGCACTGCCCTGCCTGCCAGGCCAAGTGGCCACAAATGAAGGCCATTTCCCATGGGAAAAACGAAGTCCTTTCCCCAGGGTCTCAGGAATATGTTCAAGGTGGCGTTTGAGGCTCTAAGTACTTCCAGGGCCCTAGTTGCTGGCAGCTTTTCTTTTGGAAAAATCCAGCAACGATTGCATCATTCTAGCTAGGCTCCCACTTTCTGCCAGGGTGAGTGGCTGCCAAGGGAGGCCATTTGCCATGGGAAAAAGAAGTCCTTTCCCCAGGGTCTGGGTGTCAGATGAAAGGTGGCCTTTGGGGTTCTGAGGACTTGTAGGGTAGTACTTACTGGCTAGAGTAGAGGAAATGGATTCTATTTGAATATCTGTCCCACAGGTCCTGGTTGTCCTTGATGGGCTGCAGCTGTGAGCATTGAAGAGAACTGGGATAAAAGGGGGCGGCGTAGCCATTCAGGGAGAGCCTTGAAGGAGCCCTGAACTGGGAAAGAACAGCATGCAGAAGAAAGCGTCTGTGCTGTGAAGATCTGCAGCCATAAGAACACACCGAGGAGGTATGGACTTTAGCAATCTGAGAACAGCATGATGGGACTCTAGAGAAATAGAACAACAACAAGTGGCAGCTTTAGATTTGGAGCAATCCAGCAAAGCTTGCAAATTTCTTGCTGGGCACCACCCTCTTGGTCAGGGCGAGTGGCCAGAAATGGAGGCCATTTTCCATGGGGAAAACGAAGTCATTGGCCCAGGCTCTGGGTGTCAGATGACTGGTGGCATCTGGGGCTGTAAGGACTTGCAGGGTCCTAGTTGCTGGCAGCTTTCGTTCTGGAAGGATCCAGCAGAGTTTGTAGATTCCTGGCTTGGCACTGCCCTGCCTGCCAGGCCAAGTGGCCAGAAATGAAGGCCATTTTCCATGGGAAAAACGAAGTCCTTTCCCCAGGGTCTCAGGAATATGTTCAAGGTGGCGTTTGAGGCTCTAAGTACTTCCAGGGCCCTAGTTGCTGGCAGCTTTTCTTTTGGAAAAATCCAGCAACGATTGCATCATTCTAGCTAGGCTCCCACTTTCTGCCAGGGTGAGTGGCTGCCAAGGGAGGCCATTTGCCATGGGAAAAAGAAGTCCTTTCCCCAGGGTCTGGGTGTCAGATGAAAGGTGGCCTTTGGGGTTCTGAGGACTTGTAGGGTACTACTTACTGGCTAGAGTAGAGGAAATGGATTCTATTTGAATATCTGTCTAGAGGCTTTGCCCCACAGGTCCTGGTTGTCCTTGATGGGCTGCAGCTGTGAGCATTGAAGAGAACTGGGATAAAAGGGGGCGGCTTAGCCATTCAGGGAGAGCCTTGAAGGAGCCCTGAACTGGGAAAGAACAGCATGCAGAAGAAAGCGTCTGTGCTGTGAAGATCTGCAGCCATAAGAACACACCGAGGAGGTATGGACTTTAGCAATCTGAGAACAGCATGATGGGACTCTAGAGAAATAGAACAACAACAAGTGGCAGCTTTCGATTTGGAGCAATCCAGCAAAGCTTGCAAATTTCTTGCTGGGCACCACCCTCTTGGTCAGGGCGAGTGGCCAGAAATGGAGGCCATTTTCCATGGGGAAAACGAAGTCATTGGCCCAGGCTCTGGGTGTCAGATGACTGGTGGCATCTGGGGCTGTAAGGACTTGCAGGGTCCTAGTTGCTGGCAGCTTTCGTTCTGGAAGGATCCAGCACAGTTTGTAGATTCCTGGCTTGGCACTGCCCTGCCTGCCAGGCCAAGTGGCCACAAATGAAGGCCATTTTCCATGGGAAAAACGAAGTCCTTTCCCCAGGGTCTCAGGAATATGTTCAAGGTGGCGTTTGAGGCTCTAAGTACTTCCAGGGCCCTAGTTGCTGGCAGCTTTTCTTTTGGAAAAATCCAGCAACGATTGCATCATTCTAGCTAGGCTCCCACTTTCTGCCAGGGTGAGTGGCTGCCAAGGGAGGCCATTTGCCATGGGAAAAAGAAGTCCTTTCCCCAGGGTCTGGGTGTCAGATGAAAGGTGGCCTTTGGGGTTCTGAGGACTTGTAGGGTAGTACTTACTGGCTAGAGTAGAGGAAATGGATTCTATTTGAATATCTGTCCCACAGGTCCTGGTTGTCCTTGATGGGCTGCAGCTGTGAGCATTGAAGAGAACTGGGATAAAAGGGGGCGGCTTAGCCATTCAGGGAGAGCCTTGAAGGAGCCCTGAACTGGGAAAGAACAGCATGCAGAAGAAAGCGTCTGTGCTGTGAAGATCTGCAGCCATAAGAACACACCGAGGAGGTATGGACTTTAGCAATCTGAGAACAGCATGATGGGACTCTAGAGAAATAGAACAACAACAAGTGGCAGCTTTAGATTTGGAGCAATCCAGCAAAGCTTGCAAATTTCTTGCTGGGCACCACCCTCTTGGTCAGGGCGAGTGGCCAGAAATGGAGGCCATTTTCCATGGGGAAAACGAAGTCATTGGCCCAGGCTCTGGGTGTCAGATGACTGGTGGCATCTGGGGCTCTAAGGACTTGCAGGGTCCTAGTTGCTGGCAGCTTTCGTTCTGGAAGGATCCAGCAGAGTTTGTAGATTCCTGGCTTGGCACTGCCCTGCCTGCCAGGCCAAGTGGCCACAAATGAAGGCCATTTCCCATGGGAAAAACGAAGTCCTTTCCCCAGGGTCTCAGGAATATGTTCAAGGTGGCGTTTGAGGCTCTAAGTACTTCCAGGGCCCTAGTTGCTGGCAGCTTTTCTTTTGGAAAAATCCAGCAACGATTGCATCATTCTAGCTAGGCTCCCACTTTCTGCCAGGGTGAGTGGCTGCCAAGGGAGGCCATTTGCCATGGGAAAAAGAAGTCCTTTCCCCAGGGTCTGGGTGTCAGATGAAAGGTGGCCTTTGGGGTTCTGAGGACTTGTAGGGTAGTACTTACTGGCTAGAGTAGAGGAAATGGATTCTATTTGAATATCTGTCCCACAGGTCCTGGTTGTCCTTGATGGGCTGCAGCTGTGAGCATTGAAGAGAACTGGGATAAAAGGGGGCGGCGTAGCCATTCAGGGAGAGCCTTGAAGGAGCCCTGAACTGGGAAAGAACAGCATGCAGAAGAAAGCGTCTGTGCTGTGAAGATCTGCAGCCATAAGAACACACCGAGGAGGTATGGACTTTAGCAATCTGAGAACAGCATGATGGGACTCTAGAGAAATAGAACAACAACAAGTGGCAGCTTTAGATTTGGAGCAATCCAGCAAAGCTTGCAAATTTCTTGCTGGGCACCACCCTCTTGGTCAGGGCGAGTGGCCAGAAATGGAGGCCATTTTCCATGGGGAAAACGAAGTCATTGGCCCAGGCTCTGGGTGTCAGATGACTGGTGGCATCTGGGGCTGTAAGGACTTGCAGGGTCCTAGTTGCTGGCAGCTTTCGTTCTGGAAGGATCCAGCACAGTTTGTAGATTCCTGGCTTGGCACTGCCCTGCCTGCCAGGCCAAGTGGCCAGAAATGAAGGCCATTTTCCATGGGAAAAACGAAGTCCTTTCCCCAGGGTCTCAGTAATATGTTCAAGGTGGCGTTTGAGGCTCTAAGTACTTCCAGGGCCCTAGTTGCTGCCAGCTTTTCTTTTGGAAAAATCCAGCAACGATTGCATCATTCTAGCTAGGCTCCCACTTTCTGCCAGGGTGAGTGGCTGCCAAGGGAGGCCATTTGCCATGGGAAAAAGAAGTCCTTTCCCCAGGGTCTGGGTGTCAGATGAAAGGTGGCCTTTGGGGTTCTGAGGACTTGTAGGGTACTACTTACTGGCTAGAGTAGAGGAAATGGATTCTATTTGAATATCTGTCTAGAGGCTTTGCCCCACAGGTCCTGGTTGTCCTTGATGGGCTGCAGCTGTGAGCATTGAAGAGAACTGGGATAAAAGGGGGCGGCTTAGCCATTCAGGGAGAGCCTTGAAGGAGCCCTGAACTGGGAAAGAACAGCATGCAGAAGAAAGCGTCTGTGCTGTGAAGATCTGCAGCCATAAGAACACACCGAGGAGGTATGGACTTTAGCAATCTGAGAACAGCATGATGGGACTCTAGAGAAATAGAACAACAACAAGTGGCAGCTTTCGATTTGGAGCAATCCAGCAAAGCTTGCAAATTTCTTGCTGGGCACCACCCTCTTGGTCAGGGCGAGTGGCCAGAAATGGAGGCCATTTTCCATGGGGAAAACGAAGTCATTGGCCCAGGCTCTGGGTGTCAGATGACTGGTGGCATCTGGGGCTGTAAGGACTTGCAGGGTCCTAGTTGCTGGCAGCTTTCGTTCTGGAAGGATCCAGCAGAGTTTGTAGATTCCTGGCTTGGCACTGCCCTGCCTGCCAGGCCAAGTGGCCACAAATGAAGGCCATTTTCCATGGGAAAAACGAAGTCCTTTCCCCAGGGTCTCAGGAATATGTTCAAGGTGGCGTTTGAGGCTCTAAGTACTTCCAGGGCCCTAGTTGCTGCCAGCTTTTCTTTTGGAAAAATCCAGCAACGATTGCATCATTCTAGCTAGGCTCCCACTTTCTGCCAGGGTGAGTGGCTGCCAAGGGAGGCCATTTGCCATGGGAAAAAGAAGTCCTTTCCCCAGGGTCTGGGTGTCAGATGAAAGGTGGCCTTTGGGGTTCTGAGGACTTGTAGGGTACTACTTACTGGCTAGAGTAGAGGAAATGGATTCTATTTGAATATCTGTCCCACAGGTCCTGGTTGTCCTTGATGGGCTGCAGCTGTGAGCATTGAAGAGAACTGGGATAAAAGGGGGCGGCGTAGCCATTCAGGGAGAGCCTTGAAGGAGCCCTGAACTGGGAAAGAACAGCATGCAGAAGAAAGCGTCTGTGCTGTGAAGATCTGCAGCCATAAGAACACACCGAGGAGGTATGGACTTTAGCAATCTGAGAACAGCATGATGGGACTCTAGAGAAATAGAACAACAACAAGTGGTAGCTTTCGATTTGGAGCAATCCAGCAAAGCTTGCAAATTTCTTGCTGGGCACCACCCTCTTGGTCAGGGCGAGTGGCCAGAAATGGAGGCCATTTTCCATGGGGAAAACGAAGTCATTGGCCCAGGCTCTGGGTGTCAGATGACTGGTGGCATCTGGGGCTGTAAGGACTTGCAGGGTCCTAGTTGCTGGCAGCTTTCGTTCTGGAAGGATCCAGCACAGTTTGTAGATTCCTGGCTTGGCACTGCCCTGCCTGCCAGGCCAAGTGGCCACAAATGAAGGCCATTTCCCATGGGAAAAACGAAGTCCTTTCCCCAGGGTCTCAGGAATATGTTCAAGGTGGCGTTTGAGGCTCTAAGTACTTCCAGGGCCCTAGTTGCTGGCAGCTTTTCTTTTGGAAAAATCCAGCAACGATTGCATCATTCTAGCTAGGCTCCCACTTTCTGCCAGGGTGAGTGGCTGCCAAGGGAGGCCATTTGCCATGGGAAAAAGAAGTCCTTTCCCCAGGGTCTGGGTGTCAGATGAAAGGTGGCCTTTGGGGTTCTGAGGACTTGTAGGGTACTACTTACTGGCTAGAGTAGAGGAAATGGATTCTATTTGAATATCTGTCCCACAGGTCCTGGTTGTCCTTGATGGGCTGCAGCTGTGAGCATTGAAGAGAACTGGGATAAAAGGGGGCAGCGTAGCCATTCAGGGAGAGCCTTGAAGGAGCCCTGAACTGGGAAAGAACAGCATGCAGAAGAAAGCGTCTGTGCTGTGAAGATCTGCAGCCATAAGAACACACCGAGGAGGTATGGACTTTAGCAATCTGAGAACAGCATGATGGGACTCTAGAGAAATAGAACAACAACAAGTGGCAGCTTTCGATTTGGAGCAATCCAGCAAAGCTTGCAAATTTCTTGCTGGGCACCACCCTCTTGGTCAGGGCGAGTGGCCAGAAATGGAGGCCATTTTCCATGGGGAAAACGAAGTCATTGGCCCAGGCTCTGGGTGTCAGATGACTGGTGGCATCTGGGGCTCTAAGGACTTGCAGGGTCCTAGTTGCTGGCAGCTTTCGTTCTGGAAGGATCCAGCAGAGTTTGTAGATTCCTGGCTTGGCACTGCCCTGCCTGCCAGGCCAAGTGGCCACAAATGAAGGCCATTTTCCATGGGAAAAACGAAGTCCTTTCCCCAGGGTCTCAGGAATATGTTCAAGGTGGCGTTTGAGGCTCTAAGTACTTCCAGGGCCCTAGTTGCTGCCAGCTTTTCTTTTGGAAAAATCCAGCAACGATTGCATCATTCTAGCTAGGCTCCCACTTTCTGCCAGGGTGAGTGGCTGCCAAGGGAGGCCATTTGCCATGGGAAAAAGAAGTCCTTTCCCCAGGGTCTGGGTGTCAGATGAAAGGTGGCCTTTGGGGTTCTGAGGACTTGTAGGGTAGTACTTACTGGCTAGAGTAGAGGAAATGGATTCTATTTGAATATCTGTCCCACAGGTCCTGGTTGTCCTTGATGGGCTGCAGCTGTGAGCATTGAAGAGAACTGGGATAAAAGGGGGCGGCTTAGCCATTCAGGGAGAGCCTTGAAGGAGCCCTGAACTGGGAAAGAACAGCATGCAGAAGAAAGCGTCTGTGCTGTGAAGATCTGCAGCCATAAGAACACACCGAGGAGGTATGGACTTTAGCAATCTGAGAACAGCATGATGGGACTCTAGAGAAATAGAACAACAACAAGTGGCAGCTTTCGATTTGGAGCAATCCAGCAAAGCTTGCAAATTTCTTGCTGGGCACCACCCTCTTGGTCAGGGCGAGTGGCCAGAAATGGAGGCCATTTTCCATGGGGAAAACGAAGTCATTGGCCCAGGCTCTGGGTGTCAGATGACTGGTGGCATCTGGGGCTCTAAGGACTTGCAGGGTCCTAGTTGCTGGCAGCTTTCGTTCTGGAAGGATCCAGCAGAGTTTGTAGATTCCTGGCTTGGCACTGCCCTGCCTGCCAGGCCAAGTGGCCACAAATGAAGGCCATTTTCCATGGGAAAAACGAAGTCCTTTCCCCAGGGTCTCAGTAATATGTTCAAGGTGGCGTTTGAGGCTCTAAGTACTTCCAGGGCCCTAGTTGCTGCCAGCTTTTCTTTTGGAAAAATCCAGCAACGATTGCATCATTCTAGCTAGGCTCCCACTTTCTGCCAGGGTGAGTGGCTGCCAAGGGAGGCCATTTGCCATGGGAAAAAGAAGTCCTTTCCCCAGGGTCTGGGTGTCAGATGAAAGGTGGCCTTTGGGGTTCTGAGGACTTGTAGGGTAGTACTTACTGGCTAGAGTAGAGGAAATGGATTCTATTTGAATATCTGTCTAGAGGCTTTGCCCCACAGGTCCTGGTTGTCCTTGATGGGCTGCAGCTGTGAGCATTGAAGAGAACTGGGATAAAAGGGGGCGGCGTAGCCATTCAGGGAGAGCCTTGAAGGAGCCCTGAACTGGGAAAGAACAGCATGCAGAAGAAAGCGTCTGTGCTGTGAAGATCTGCAGCCATAAGAACACACCGAGGAGGTATGGACTTTAGCAATCTGAGAACAGCATGATGGGACTCTAGAGAAATAGAACAACAACAAGTGGTAGCTTTAGATTTGGAGCAATCCAGCAAAGCTTGCAAATTTCTTGCTGGGCACCACCCTCTTGGTCAGGGCGAGTGGCCAGAAATGGAGGCCATTTTCCATGGGGAAAACGAAGTCATTGGCCCAGGCTCTGGGTGTCAGATGACTGGTGGCATCTGGGGCTCTAAGGACTTGCAGGGTCCTAGTTGCTGGCAGCTTTCGTTCTGGAAGGATCCAGCAGAGTTTGTAGATTCCTGGCTTGGCACTGCCCTGCCTGCCAGGCCAAGTGGCCACAAATGAAGGCCATTTCCCATGGGAAAAATGAAGTCCTTTCCCCAGGGTCTCAGGAATATGTTCAAGGTGGCGTTTGAGGCTCTAAGTACTTCCAGGGCCCTAGTTGCTGCCAGCTTTTCTTTTGGAAAAATCCAGCAACGATTGCATCATTCTAGCTAGGCTCCCACTTTCTGCCAGGGTGAGTGGCTGCCAAGGGAGGCCATTTGCCATGGGAAAAAGAAGTCCTTTCCCCAGGGTCTGGGTGTCAGATGAAAGGTGGCCTTTGGGGTTCTGAGGACTTGTAGGGTAGTACTTACTGGCTAGAGTAGAGGAAATGGATTCTATTTGAATATCTGTCCCACAGGTCCTGGTTGTCCTTGATGGGCTGCAGCTGTGAGCATTGAAGAGAACTGGGATAAAAGGGGGCGGCGTAGCCATTCAGGGAGAGCCTTGAAGGAGCCCTGAACTGGGAAAGAACAGCATGCAGAAGAAAGCGTCTGTGCTGTGAAGATCTGCAGCCATAAGAACACACCGAGGAGGTATGGACTTTAGCAATCTGAGAACAGCATGATGGGACTCTAGAGAAATAGAACAACAACAAGTGGTAGCTTTCGATTTGGAGCAATCCAGCAAAGCTTGCAAATTTCTTGCTGGGCACCACCCTCTTGGTCAGGGCGAGTGGCCAGAAATGGAGGCCATTTTCCATGGGGAAAACGAAGTCATTGGCCCAGGCTCTGGGTGTCAGATGACTGGTGGCATCTGGGGCTGTAAGGACTTGCAGGGTCCTAGTTGCTGGCAGCTTTCGTTCTGGAAGGATCCAGCACAGTTTGTAGATTCCTGGCTTGGCACTGCCCTGCCTGCCAGGCCAAGTGGCCACAAATGAAGGCCATTTTCCATGGGAAAAACGAAGTCCTTTCCCCAGGGTCTCAGGAATATGTTCAAGGTGGCGTTTGAGGCTCTAAGTACTTCCAGGGCCCTAGTTGCTGGCAGCTTTTCTTTTGGAAAAATCCAGCAACGATTGCATCATTCTAGCTAGGCTCCCACTTTCTGCCAGGGTGAGTGGCTGCCAAGGGAGGCCATTTGCCATGGGAAAAAGAAGTCCTTTCCCCAGGGTCTGGGTGTCAGATGAAAGGTGGCCTTTGGGGTTCTGAGGACTTGTAGGGTAGTACTTACTGGCTAGAGTAGAGGAAATGGATTCTATTTGAATATCTGTCTAGAGGCTTTGCCCCACAGGTCCTGGTTGTCCTTGATGGGCTGCAGCTGTGAGCATTGAAGAGAACTGGGATAAAAGGGGGCGGCTTAGCCATTCAGGGAGAGCCTTGAAGGAGCCCTGAACTGGGAAAGAACAGCATGCAGAAGAAAGCGTCTGTGCTGTGAAGATCTGCAGCCATAAGAACACACCGAGGAGGTATGGACTTTAGCAATCTGAGAACAGCATGATGGGACTCTAGAGAAATAGAACAACAACAAGTGGCAGCTTTAGATTTGGAGCAATCCAGCAAAGCTTGCAAATTTCTTGCTGGGCACCACCCTCTTGGTCAGGGCGAGTGGCCAGAAATGGAGGCCATTTTCCATGGGGAAAACGAAGTCATTGGCCCAGGCTCTGGGTGTCAGATGACTGGTGGCATCTGGGGCTCTAAGGACTTGCAGGGTCCTAGTTGCTGGCAGCTTTCGTTCTGGAAGGATCCAGCAGAGTTTGTAGATTCCTGGCTTGGCACTGCCCTGCCTGCCAGGCCAAGTGGCCACAAATGAAGGCCATTTCCCATGGGAAAAACGAAGTCCTTTCCCCAGGGTCTCAGGAATATGTTCAAGGTGGCGTTTGAGGCTCTAAGTACTTCCAGGGCCCTAGTTGCTGGCAGCTTTTCTTTTGGAAAAATCCAGCAACGATTGCATCATTCTAGCTAGGCTCCCACTTTCTGCCAGGGTGAGTGGCTGCCAAGGGAGGCCATTTGCCATGGGAAAAAGAAGTCCTTTCCCCAGGGTCTGGGTGTCAGATGAAAGGTGGCCTTTGGGGTTCTGAGGACTTGTAGGGTAGTACTTACTGGCTAGAGTAGAGGAAATGGATTCTATTTGAATATCTGTCCCACAGGTCCTGGTTGTCCTTGATGGGCTGCAGCTGTGAGCATTGAAGAGAACTGGGATAAAAGGGGGCGGCGTAGCCATTCAGGGAGAGCCTTGAAGGAGCCCTGAACTGGGAAAGAACAGCATGCAGAAGAAAGCGTCTGTGCTGTGAAGATCTGCAGCCATAAGAACACACCGAGGAGGTATGGACTTTAGCAATCTGAGAACAGCATGATGGGACTCTAGAGAAATAGAACAACAACAAGTGGCAGCTTTAGATTTGGAGCAATCCAGCAAAGCTTGCAAATTTCTTGCTGGGCACCACCCTCTTGGTCAGGGCGAGTGGCCAGAAATGGAGGCCATTTTCCATGGGGAAAACGAAGTCATTGGCCCAGGCTCTGGGTGTCAGATGACTGGTGGCATCTGGGGCTGTAAGGACTTGCAGGGTCCTAGTTGCTGGCAGCTTTCGTTCTGGAAGGATCCAGCAGAGTTTGTAGATTCCTGGCTTGGCACTGCCCTGCCTGCCAGGCCAAGTGGCCAGAAATGAAGGCCATTTTCCATGGGAAAAACGAAGTCCTTTCCCCAGGGTCTCAGTAATATGTTCAAGGTGGCGTTTGAGGCTCTAAGTACTTCCAGGGCCCTAGTTGCTGCCAGCTTTTCTTTTGGAAAAATCCAGCAACGATTGCATCATTCTAGCTAGGCTCCCACTTTCTGCCAGGGTGAGTGGCTGCCAAGGGAGGCCATTTGCCATGGGAAAAAGAAGTCCTTTCCCCAGGGTCTGGGTGTCAGATGAAAGGTGGCCTTTGGGGTTCTGAGGACTTGTAGGGTACTACTTACTGGCTAGAGTAGAGGAAATGGATTCTATTTGAATATCTGTCTAGAGGCTTTGCCCCACAGGTCCTGGTTGTCCTTGATGGGCTGCAGCTGTGAGCATTGAAGAGAACTGGGATAAAAGGGGGCGGCGTAGCCATTCAGGGAGAGCCTTGAAGGAGCCCTGAACTGGGAAAGAACAGCATGCAGAAGAAAGCGTCTGTGCTGTGAAGATCTGCAGCCATAAGAACACACCGAGGAGGTATGGACTTTAGCAATCTGAGAACAGCATGATGGGACTCTAGAGAAATAGAACAACAACAAGTGGTAGCTTTAGATTTGGAGCAATCCAGCAAAGCTTGCAAATTTCTTGCTGGGCACCACCCTCTTGGTCAGGGCGAGTGGCCAGAAATGGAGGCCATTTTCCATGGGGAAAACGAAGTCATTGGCCCAGGCTCTGGGTGTCAGATGACTGGTGGCATCTGGGGCTGTAAGGACTTGCAGGGTCCTAGTTGCTGGCAGCTTTCGTTCTGGAAGGATCCAGCAGAGTTTGTAGATTCCTGGCTTGGCACTGCCCTGCCTGCCAGGCCAAGTGGCCACAAATGAAGGCCATTTTCCATGGGAAAAACGAAGTCCTTTCCCCAGGGTCTCAGGAATATGTTCAAGGTGGCGTTTGAGGCTCTAAGTACTTCCAGGGCCCTAGTTGCTGCCAGCTTTTCTTTTGGAAAAATCCAGCAACGATTGCATCATTCTAGCTAGGCTCCCACTTTCTGCCAGGGTGAGTGGCTGCCAAGGGAGGCCATTTGCCATGGGAAAAAGAAGTCCTTTCCCCAGGGTCTGGGTGTCAGATGAAAGGTGGCCTTTGGGGTTCTGAGGACTTGTAGGGTAGTACTTACTGGCTAGAGTAGAGGAAATGGATTCTATTTGAATATCTGTCCCACAGGTCCTGGTTGTCCTTGATGGGCTGCAGCTGTGAGCATTGAAGAGAACTGGGATAAAAGGGGGCGGCGTAGCCATTCAGGGAGAGCCTTGAAGGAGCCCTGAACTGGGAAAGAACAGCATGCAGAAGAAAGCGTCTGTGCTGTGAAGATCTGCAGCCATAAGAACACACCGAGGAGGTATGGACTTTAGCAATCTGAGAACAGCATGATGGGACTCTAGAGAAATAGAACAACAACAAGTGGTAGCTTTCGATTTGGAGCAATCCAGCAAAGCTTGCAAATTTCTTGCTGGGCACCACCCTCTTGGTCAGGGCGAGTGGCCAGAAATGGAGGCCATTTTCCATGGGGAAAACGAAGTCATTGGCCCAGGCTCTGGGTGTCAGATGACTGGTGGCATCTGGGGCTGTAAGGACTTGCAGGGTCCTAGTTGCTGGCAGCTTTCGTTCTGGAAGGATCCAGCAGAGTTTGTAGATTCCTGGCTTGGCACTGCCCTGCCTGCCAGGCCAAGTGGCCACAAATGAAGGCCATTTTCCATGGGAAAAACGAAGTCCTTTCCCCAGGGTCTCAGGAATATGTTCAAGGTGGCGTTTGAGGCTCTAAGTACTTCCAGGGCCCTAGTTGCTGCCAGCTTTTCTTTTGGAAAAATCCAGCAACGATTGCATCATTCTAGCTAGGCTCCCACTTTCTGCCAGGGTGAGTGGCTGCCAAGGGAGGCCATTTGCCATGGGAAAAAGAAGTCCTTTCCCCAGGGTCTGGGTGTCAGATGAAAGGTGGCCTTTGGGGTTCTGAGGACTTGTAGGGTAGTACTTACTGGCTAGAGTAGAGGAAATGGATTCTATTTGAATATCTGTCTAGAGGCTTTGCCCCACAGGTCCTGGTTGTCCTTGATGGGCTGCAGCTGTGAGCATTGAAGAGAACTGGGATAAAAGGGGGCGGCTTAGCCATTCAGGGAGAGCCTTGAAGGAGCCCTGAACTGGGAAAGAACAGCATGCAGAAGAAAGCGTCTGTGCTGTGAAGATCTGCAGCCATAAGAACACACCGAGGAGGTATGGACTTTAGCAATCTGAGAACAGCATGATGGGACTCTAGAGAAATAGAACAACAACAAGTGGTAGCTTTAGATTTGGAGCAATCCAGCAAAGCTTGCAAATTTCTTGCTGGGCACCACCCTCTTGGTCAGGGCGAGTGGCCAGAAATGGAGGCCATTTTCCATGGGGAAAACGAAGTCATTGGCCCAGGCTCTGGGTGTCAGATGACTGGTGGCATCTGGGGCTCTAAGGACTTGCAGGGTCCTAGTTGCTGGCAGCTTTCGTTCTGGAAGGATCCAGCACAGTTTGTAGATTCCTGGCTTGGCACTGCCCTGCCTGCCAGGCAGAGTGGCCACAAATGAAGGCCATTTTCCATGGGAAAAACGAAGTCCTTTCCCCAGGGTCTCAGTAATATGTTCAAGGTGGCGTTTGAGGCTCTAAGTACTTCCAGGGCCCTAGTTGCTGCCAGCTTTTCTTTTGGAAAAATCCAGCAACGATTGCATCATTCTAGCTAGGCTCCCACTTTCTGCCAGGGTGAGTGGCTGCCAAGGGAGGCCATTTGCCATGGGAAAAAGAAGTCCTTTCCCCAGGGTCTGGGTGTCAGATGAAAGGTGGCCTTTGGGGTTCTGAGGACTTGTAGGGTAGTACTTACTGGCTAGAGTAGAGGAAATGGATTCTATTTGAATATCTGTCTAGAGGCTTTGCCCCACAGGTCCTGGTTGTCCTTGATGGGCTGCAGCTGTGAGCATTGAAGAGAACTGGGATAAAAGGGGGCGGCGTAGCCATTCAGGGAGAGCCTTGAAGGAGCCCTGAACTGGGAAAGAACAGCATGCAGAAGAAAGCGTCTGTGCTGTGAAGATCTGCAGCCATAAGAACACACCGAGGAGGTATGGACTTTAGCAATCTGAGAACAGCATGATGGGACTCTAGAGAAATAGAAGAACAACAAGTGGCAGCTTTCGATTTGGAGCAATCCAGCAAAGCTTGCAAATTTCTTGCTGGGCACCACCCTCTTGGTCAGGGCGAGTGGCCAGAAATGGAGGCCATTTTCCATGGGGAAAACGAAGTCATTGGCCCAGGCTCTGGGTGTCAGATGACTGGTGGCATCTGGGGCTGTAAGGACTTGCAGGGTCCTAGTTGCTGGCAGCTTTCGTTCTGGAAGGATCCAGCACAGTTTGTAGATTCCTGGCTTGGCACTGCCCTGCCTGCCAGGCAGAGTGGCCAGAAATGAAGGCCATTTTCCATGGGAAAAACGAAGTCCTTTCCCCAGGGTCTCAGGAATATGTTCAAGGTGGCGTTTGAGGCTCTAAGTACTTCCAGGGCCCTAGTTGCTGCCAGCTTTTCTTTTGGAAAAATCCAGCAACGATTGCATCATTCTAGCTAGGCTCCCACTTTCTGCCAGGGTGAGTGGCTGCCAAGGGAGGCCATTTGCCATGGGAAAAAGAAGTCCTTTCCCCAGGGTCTGGGTGTCAGATGAAAGGTGGCCTTTGGGGTTCTGAGGACTTGTAGGGTAGTACTTACTGGCTAGAGTAGAGGAAATGGATTCTATTTGAATATCTGTCCCACAGGTCCTGGTTGTCCTTGATGGGCTGCAGCTGTGAGCATTGAAGAGAACTGGGATAAAAGGGGGCGGCGTAGCCATTCAGGGAGAGCCTTGAAGGAGCCCTGAACTGGGAAAGAACAGCATGCAGAAGAAAGCGTCTGTGCTGTGAAGATCTGCAGCCATAAGAACACACCGAGGAGGTATGGACTTTAGCAATCTGAGAACAGCATGATGGGACTCTAGAGAAATAGAAGAACAACAAGTGGCAGCTTTCGATTTGGAGCAATCCAGCAAAGCTTGCAAATTTCTTGCTGGGCACCACCCTCTTGGTCAGGGCGAGTGGCCAGAAATGGAGGCCATTTTCCATGGGGAAAACGAAGTCATTGGCCCAGGCTCTGGGTGTCAGATGACTGGTGGCATCTGGGGCTGTAAGGACTTGCAGGGTCCTAGTTGCTGGCAGCTTTCGTTCTGGAAGGATCCAGCAGAGTTTGTAGATTCCTGGCTTGGCACTGCCCTGCCTGCCAGGCAGAGTGGCCACAAATGAAGGCCATTTTCCATGGGAAAAACGAAGTCCTTTCCCCAGGGTCTCAGTAATATGTTCAAGGTGGCGTTTGAGGCTCTAAGTACTTCCAGGGCCCTAGTTGCTGCCAGCTTTTCTTTTGGAAAAATCCAGCAACGATTGCATCATTCTAGCTAGGCTCCCACTTTCTGCCAGGGTGAGTGGCTGCCAAGGGAGGCCATTTGCCATGGGAAAAAGAAGTCCTTTCCCCAGGGTCTGGGTGTCAGATGAAAGGTGGCCTTTGGGGTTCTGAGGACTTGTAGGGTAGTACTTACTGGCTAGAGTAGAGGAAATGGATTCTATTTGAATATCTGTCCCACAGGTCCTGGTTGTCCTTGATGGGCTGCAGCTGTGAGCATTGAAGAGAACTGGGATAAAAGGGGGCGGCGTAGCCATTCAGGGAGAGCCTTGAAGGAGCCCTGAACTGGGAAAGAACAGCATGCAGAAGAAAGCGTCTGTGCTGTGAAGATCTGCAGCCATAAGAACACACCGAGGAGGTATGGACTTTAGCAATCTGAGAACAGCATGATGGGACTCTAGAGAAATAGAACAACAACAAGTGGTAGCTTTAGATTTGGAGCAATCCAGCAAAGCTTGCAAATTTCTTGCTGGGCACCACCCTCTTGGTCAGGGCGAGTGGCCAGAAATGGAGGCAATTTTCCATGGGGAAAACGAAGTCATTGGCCCAGGCTCTGGGTGTCAGATGACTGGTGGCATCTGGGGCTGTAAGGACTTGCAGGGTCCTAGTTGCTGGCAGCTTTCGTTCTGGAAGGATCCAGCACAGTTTGTAGATTCCTGGCTTGGCACTGCCCTGCCTGCCAGGCCAAGTGGCCACAAATGAAGGCCATTTTCCATGGGAAAAAGAAGTCCTTTCCCCAGGGTCTCAGGAATATGTTCAAGGTGGCGTTTGAGGCTCTAAGTACTTCCAGGGCCCTAGTTGCTGCCAGCTTTTCTTTTGGAAAAATCCAGCAACGATTGCATCATTCTAGCTAGGCTCCCACTTTCTGCCAGGGTGAGTGGCTGCCAAGGGAGGCCATTTGCCATGGGAAAAAGAAGTCCTTTCCCCAGGGTCTGGGTGTCAGATGAAAGGTGGCCTTTGGGGTTCTGAGGACTTGTAGGGTAGTACTTACTGGCTAGAGTAGAGGAAATGGATTCTATTTGAATATCTGTCCCACAGGTCCTGGTTGTCCTTGATGGGCTGCAGCTGTGAGCATTGAAGAGAACTGGGATAAAAGGGGGCGGCGTAGCCATTCAGGGAGAGCCTTGAAGGAGCCCTGAACTGGGAAAGAACAGCATGCAGAAGAAAGCGTCTGTGCTGTGAAGATCTGCAGCCATAAGAACACACCGAGGAGGTATGGACTTTAGCAATCTGAGAACAGCATGATGGGACTCTAGAGAAATAGAACAACAACAAGTGGCAGCTTTAGATTTGGAGCAATCCAGCAAAGCTTGCAAATTTCTTGCTGGGCACCACCCTCTTGGTCAGGGCGAGTGGCCAGAAATGGAGGCCATTTTCCATGGGGAAAACGAAGTCATTGGCCCAGGCTCTGGGTGTCAGATGACTGGTGGCATCTGGGGCTGTAAGGACTTGCAGGGTCCTAGTTGCTGGCAGCTTTCGTTCTGGAAGGATCCAGCAGAGTTTGTAGATTCCTGGCTTGGCACTGCCCTGCCTGCCAGGCCAAGTGGCCAGAAATGAAGGCCATTTCCCATGGGAAAAACGAAGTCCTTTCCCCAGGGTCTCAGTAATATGTTCAAGGTGGCGTTTGAGGCTCTAAGTACTTCCAGGGCCCTAGTTGCTGCCAGCTTTTCTTTTGGAAAAATCCAGCAACGATTGCATCATTCTAGCTAGGCTCCCACTTTCTGCCAGGGTGAGTGGCTGCCAAGGGAGGCCATTTGCCATGGGAAAAAGAAGTCCTTTCCCCAGGGTCTGGGTGTCAGATGAAAGGTGGCCTTTGGGGTTCTGAGGACTTGTAGGGTACTACTTACTGGCTAGAGTAGAGGAAATGGATTCTATTTGAATATCTGTCTAGAGGCTTTGCCCCACAGGTCCTGGTTGTCCTTGATGGGCTGCAGCTGTGAGCATTGAAGAGAACTGGGATAAAAGGGGGCGGCTTAGCCATTCAGGGAGAGCCTTGAAGGAGCCCTGAACTGGGAAAGAACAGCATGCAGAAGAAAGCGTCTGTGCTGTGAAGATCTGCAGCCATAAGAACACACCGAGGAGGTATGGACTTTAGCAATCTGAGAACAGCATGATGGGACTCTAGAGAAATAGAACAACAACAAGTGGCAGCTTTCGATTTGGAGCAATCCAGCAAAGCTTGCAAATTTCTTGCTGGGCACCACCCTCTTGGTCAGGGCGAGTGGCCAGAAATGGAGGCCATTTTCCATGGGGAAAACGAAGTCATTGGCCCAGGCTCTGGGTGTCAGATGACTGGTGGCATCTGGGGCTGTAAGGACTTGCAGGGTCCTAGTTGCTGGCAGCTTTCGTTCTGGAAGGATCCAGCACAGTTTGTAGATTCCTGGCTTGGCACTGCCCTGCCTGCCAGGCCAAGTGGCCAGAAATGAAGGCCATTTCCCATGGGAAAAACGAAGTCCTTTCCCCAGGGTCTCAGGAATATGTTCAAGGTGGCGTTTGAGGCTCTAAGTACTTCCAGGGCCCTAGTTGCTGCCAGCTTTTCTTTTGGAAAAATCCAGCAACGATTGCATCATTCTAGCTAGGCTCCCACTTTCTGCCAGGGTGAGTGGCTGCCAAGGGAGGCCATTTGCCATGGGAAAAAGAAGTCCTTTCCCCAGGGTCTGGGTGTCAGATGAAAGGTGGCCTTTGGGGTTCTGAGGACTTGTAGGGTAGTACTTACTGGCTAGAGTAGAGGAAATGGATTCTATTTGAATATCTGTCCCACAGGTCCTGGTTGTCCTTGATGGGCTGCAGCTGTGAGCATTGAAGAGAACTGGGATAAAAGGGGGCGGCTTAGCCATTCAGGGAGAGCCTTGAAGGAGCCCTGAACTGGGAAAGAACAGCATGCAGAAGAAAGCGTCTGTGCTGTGAAGATCTGCAGCCATAAGAACACACCGAGGAGGTATGGACTTTAGCAATCTGAGAACAGCATGATGGGACTCTAGAGAAATAGAACAACAACAAGTGGCAGCTTTAGATTTGGAGCAATCCAGCAAAGCTTGCAAATTTCTTGCTGGGCACCACCCTCTTGGTCAGGGCGAGTGGCCAGAAATGGAGGCCATTTTCCATGGGGAAAACGAAGTCATTGGCCCAGGCTCTGGGTGTCAGATGACTGGTGGCATCTGGGGCTCTAAGGACTTGCAGGGTCCTAGTTGCTGGCAGCTTTCGTTCTGGAAGGATCCAGCACAGTTTGTAGATTCCTGGCTTGGCACTGCCCTGCCTGCCAGGCCAAGTGGCCACAAATGAAGGCCATTTCCCATGGGAAAAACGAAGTCCTTTCCCCAGGGTCTCAGGAATATGTTCAAGGTGGCGTTTGAGGCTCTAAGTACTTCCAGGGCCCTAGTTGCTGGCAGCTTTTCTTTTGGAAAAATCCAGCAACGATTGCATCATTCTAGCTAGGCTCCCACTTTCTGCCAGGGTGAGTGGCTGCCAAGGGAGGCCATTTGCCATGGGAAAAAGAAGTCCTTTCCCCAGGGTCTGGGTGTCAGATGAAAGGTGGCCTTTGGGGTTCTGAGGACTTGTAGGGTAGTACTTACTGGCTAGAGTAGAGGAAATGGATTCTATTTGAATATCTGTCCCACAGGTCCTGGTTGTCCTTGATGGGCTGCAGCTGTGAGCATTGAAGAGAACTGGGATAAAAGGGGGCGGCGTAGCCATTCAGGGAGAGCCTTGAAGGAGCCCTGAACTGGGAAAGAACAGCATGCAGAAGAAAGCGTCTGTGCTGTGAAGATCTGCAGCCATAAGAACACACCGAGGAGGTATGGACTTTAGCAATCTGAGAACAGCATGATGGGACTCTAGAGAAATAGAACAACAACAAGTGGCAGCTTTAGATTTGGAGCAATCCAGCAAAGCTTGCAAATTTCTTGCTGGGCACCACCCTCTTGGTCAGGGCGAGTGGCCAGAAATGGAGGCCATTTTCCATGGGGAAAACGAAGTCATTGGCCCAGGCTCTGGGTGTCAGATGACTGGTGGCATCTGGGGCTGTAAGGACTTGCAGGGTCCTAGTTGCTGGCAGCTTTCGTTCTGGAAGGATCCAGCACAGTTTGTAGATTCCTGGCTTGGCACTGCCCTGCCTGCCAGGCCAAGTGGCCAGAAATGAAGGCCATTTTCCATGGGAAAAACGAAGTCCTTTCCCCAGGGTCTCAGTAATATGTTCAAGGTGGCGTTTGAGGCTCTAAGTACTTCCAGGGCCCTAGTTGCTGCCAGCTTTTCTTTTGGAAAAATCCAGCAACGATTGCATCATTCTAGCTAGGCTCCCACTTTCTGCCAGGGTGAGTGGCTGCCAAGGGAGGCCATTTGCCATGGGAAAAAGAAGTCCTTTCCCCAGGGTCTGGGTGTCAGATGAAAGGTGGCCTTTGGGGTTCTGAGGACTTGTAGGGTAGTACTTACTGGCTAGAGTAGAGGAAATGGATTCTATTTGAATATCTGTCTAGAGGCTTTGCCCCACAGGTCCTGGTTGTCCTTGATGGGCTGCAGCTGTGAGCATTGAAGAGAACTGGGATAAAAGGGGGCGGCTTAGCCATTCAGGGAGAGCCTTGAAGGAGCCCTGAACTGGGAAAGAACAGCATGCAGAAGAAAGCGTCTGTGCTGTGAAGATCTGCAGCCATAAGAACACACCGAGGAGGTATGGACTTTAGCAATCTGAGAACAGCATGATGGGACTCTAGAGAAATAGAACAACAACAAGTGGCAGCTTTCGATTTGGAGCAATCCAGCAAAGCTTGCAAATTTCTTGCTGGGCACCACCCTCTTGGTCAGGGCGAGTGGCCAGAAATGGAGGCCATTTTCCATGGGGAAAACGAAGTCATTGGCCCAGGCTCTGGGTGTCAGATGACTGGTGGCATCTGGGGCTGTAAGGACTTGCAGGGTCCTAGTTGCTGGCAGCTTTCGTTCTGGAAGGATCCAGCAGAGTTTGTAGATTCCTGGCTTGGCACTGCCCTGCCTGCCAGGCCAAGTGGCCACAAATGAAGGCCATTTTCCATGGGAAAAACGAAGTCCTTTCCCCAGGGTCTCAGGAATATGTTCAAGGTGGCGTTTGAGGCTCTAAGTACTTCCAGGGCCCTAGTTGCTGGCAGCTTTTCTTTTGGAAAAATCCAGCAACGATTGCATCATTCTAGCTAGGCTCCCACTTTCTGCCAGGGTGAGTGGCTGCCAAGGGAGGCCATTTGCCATGGGAAAAAGAAGTCCTTTCCCCAGGGTCTGGGTGTCAGATGAAAGGTGGCCTTTGGGGTTCTGAGGACTTGTAGGGTAGTACTTACTGGCTAGAGTAGAGGAAATGGATTCTATTTGAATATCTGTCCCACAGGTCCTGGTTGTCCTTGATGGGCTGCAGCTGTGAGCATTGAAGAGAACTGGGATAAAAGGGGGCGGCGTAGCCATTCAGGGAGAGCCTTGAAGGAGCCCTGAACTGGGAAAGAACAGCATGCAGAAGAAAGCGTCTGTGCTGTGAAGATCTGCAGCCATAAGAACACACCGAGGAGGTATGGACTTTAGCAATCTGAGAACAGCATGATGGGACTCTAGAGAAATAGAACAACAACAAGTGGTAGCTTTAGATTTGGAGCAATCCAGCAAAGCTTGCAAATTTCTTGCTGGGCACCACCCTCTTGGTCAGGGCGAGTGGCCAGAAATGGAGGCCATTTTCCATGGGGAAAACGAAGTCATTGGCCCAGGCTCTGGGTGTCAGATGACTGGTGGCATCTGGGGCTGTAAGGACTTGCAGGGTCCTAGTTGCTGGCAGCTTTCGTTCTGGAAGGATCCAGCACAGTTTGTAGATTCCTGGCTTGGCACTGCCCTGCCTGCCAGGCCAAGTGGCCACAAATGAAGGCCATTTCCCATGGGAAAAACGAAGTCCTTTCCCCAGGGTCTCAGGAATATGTTCAAGGTGGCGTTTGAGGCTCTAAGTACTTCCAGGGCCCTAGTTGCTGCCAGCTTTTCTTTTGGAAAAATCCAGCAACGATTGCATCATTCTAGCTAGGCTCCCACTTTCTGCCAGGGTGAGTGGCTGCCAAGGGAGGCCATTTGCCATGGGAAAAAGAAGTCCTTTCCCCAGGGTCTGGGTGTCAGATGAAAGGTGGCCTTTGGGGTTCTGAGGACTTGTAGGGTACTACTTACTGGCTAGAGTAGAGGAAATGGATTCTATTTGAATATCTGTCCCACAGGTCCTGGTTGTCCTTGATGGGCTGCAGCTGTGAGCATTGAAGAGAACTGGGATAAAAGGGGGCGGCGTAGCCATTCAGGGAGAGCCTTGAAGGAGCCCTGAACTGGGAAAGAACAGCATGCAGAAGAAAGCGTCTGTGCTGTGAAGATCTGCAGCCATAAGAACACACCGAGGAGGTATGGACTTTAGCAATCTGAGAACAGCATGATGGGACTCTAGAGAAATAGAACAACAACAAGTGGCAGCTTTCGATTTGGAGCAATCCAGCAAAGCTTGCAAATTTCTTGCTGGGCACCACCCTCTTGGTCAGGGCGAGTGGCCAGAAATGGAGGCCATTTTCCATGGGGAAAACGAAGTCATTGGCCCAGGCTCTGGGTGTCAGATGACTGGTGGCATCTGGGGCTGTAAGGACTTGCAGGGTCCTAGTTGCTGGCAGCTTTCGTTCTGGAAGGATCCAGCAGAGTTTGTAGATTCCTGGCTTGGCACTGCCCTGCCTGCCAGGCCAAGTGGCCAGAAATGAAGGCCATTTTCCATGGGAAAAACGAAGTCCTTTCCCCAGGGTCTCAGGAATATGTTCAAGGTGGCGTTTGAGGCTCTAAGTACTTCCAGGGCCCTAGTTGCTGCCAGCTTTTCTTTTGGAAAAATCCAGCAACGATTGCATCATTCTAGCTAGGCTCCCACTTTCTGCCAGGGTGAGTGGCTGCCAAGGGAGGCCATTTGCCATGGGAAAAAGAAGTCCTTTCCCCAGGGTCTGGGTGTCAGATGAAAGGTGGCCTTTGGGGTTCTGAGGACTTGTAGGGTAGTACTTACTGGCTAGAGTAGAGGAAATGGATTCTATTTGAATATCTGTCCCACAGGTCCTGGTTGTCCTTGATGGGCTGCAGCTGTGAGCATTGAAGAGAACTGGGATAAAAGGGGGCGGCTTAGCCATTCAGGGAGAGCCTTGAAGGAGCCCTGAACTGGGAAAGAACAGCATGCAGAAGAAAGCGTCTGTGCTGTGAAGATCTGCAGCCATAAGAACACACCGAGGAGGTATGGACTTTAGCAATCTGAGAACAGCATGATGGGACTCTAGAGAAATAGAACAACAACAAGTGGCAGCTTTCGATTTGGAGCAATCCAGCAAAGCTTGCAAATTTCTTGCTGGGCACCACCCTCTTGGTCAGGGCGAGTGGCCAGAAATGGAGGCCATTTTCCATGGGGAAAACGAAGTCATTGGCCCAGGCTCTGGGTGTCAGATGACTGGTGGCATCTGGGGCTCTAAGGACTTGCAGGGTCCTAGTTGCTGGCAGCTTTCGTTCTGGAAGGATCCAGCAGAGTTTGTAGATTCCTGGCTTGGCACTGCCCTGCCTGCCAGGCCAAGTGGCCACAAATGAAGGCCATTTCCCATGGGAAAAACGAAGTCCTTTCCCCAGGGTCTCAGTAATATGTTCAAGGTGGCGTTTGAGGCTCTAAGTACTTCCAGGGCCCTAGTTGCTGCCAGCTTTTCTTTTGGAAAAATCCAGCAACGATTGCATCATTCTAGCTAGGCTCCCACTTTCTGCCAGGGTGAGTGGCTGCCAAGGGAGGCCATTTGCCATGGGAAAAAGAAGTCCTTTCCCCAGGGTCTGGGTGTCAGATGAAAGGTGGCCTTCGGGGTTCTGAGGACTTGTAGGGTACTACTTACTGGCTAGAGTAGAGGAAATGGATTCTATTTGAATATCTGTCTAGAGGCTTTGCCCCACAGGTCCTGGTTGTCCTTGATGGGCTGCAGCTGTGAGCATTGAAGAGAACTGGGATAAAAGGGGGCGGCTTAGCCATTCAGGGAGAGCCTTGAAGGAGCCCTGAACTGGGAAAGAACAGCATGCAGAAGAAAGCGTCTGTGCTGTGAAGATCTGCAGCCATAAGAACACACCGAGGAGGTATGGACTTTAGCAATCTGAGAACAGCATGATGGGACTCTAGAGAAATAGAACAACAACAAGTGGTAGCTTTCGATTTGGAGCAATCCAGCAAAGCTTGCAAATTTCTTGCTGGGCACCACCCTCTTGGTCAGGGCGAGTGGCCAGAAATGGAGGCCATTTTCCATGGGGAAAACGAAGTCATTGGCCCAGGCTCTGGGTGTCAGATGACTGGTGGCATCTGGGGCTCTAAGGACTTGCAGGGTCCTAGTTGCTGGCAGCTTTCGTTCTGGAAGGATCCAGCACAGTTTGTAGATTCCTGGCTTGGCACTGCCCTGCCTGCCAGGCCAAGTGGCCACAAATGAAGGCCATTTCCCATGGGAAAAACGAAGTCCTTTCCCCAGGGTCTCAGGAATATGTTCAAGGTGGCGTTTGAGGCTCTAAGTACTTCCAGGGCCCTAGTTGCTGCCAGCTTTTCTTTTGGAAAAATCCAGCAACGATTGCATCATTCTAGCTAGGCTCCCACTTTCTGCCAGGGTGAGTGGCTGCCAAGGGAGGCCATTTGCCATGGGAAAAAGAAGTCCTTTCCCCAGGGTCTGGGTGTCAGATGAAAGGTGGCCTTTGGGGTTCTGAGGACTTGTAGGGTACTACTTACTGGCTAGAGTAGAGGAAATGGATTCTATTTGAATATCTGTCCCACAGGTCCTGGTTGTCCTTGATGGGCTGCAGCTGTGAGCATTGAAGAGAACTGGGATAAAAGGGGGCGGCGTAGCCATTCAGGGAGAGCCTTGAAGGAGCCCTGAACTGGGAAAGAACAGCATGCAGAAGAAAGCGTCTGTGCTGTGAAGATCTGCAGTCATAAGAACACACCGAGGAGGTATGGACTTTAGCAATCTGAGAACAGCATGATGGGACTCTAGAGAAATAGAACAACAACAAGTGGCAGCTTTAGATTTGGAGCAATCCAGCAAAGCTTGCAAATTTCTTGCTGGGCACCACCCTCTTGGTCAGGGCGAGTGGCCAGAAATGGAGGCCATTTTCCATGGGGAAAACGAAGTCATTGGCCCAGGCTCTGGGTGTCAGATGACTGGTGGCATCTGGGGCTGTAAGGACTTGCAGGGTCCTAGTTGCTGGCAGCTTTCGTTCTGGAAGGATCCAGCACAGTTTGTAGATTCCTGGCTTGGCACTGCCCTGCCTGCCAGGCCAAGTGGCCACAAATGAAGGCCATTTTCCATGGGAAAAACGAAGTCCTTTCCCCAGGGTCTCAGGAATATGTTCAAGGTGGCGTTTGAGGCTCTAAGTACTTCCAGGGCCCTAGTTGCTGCCAGCTTTTCTTTTGGAAAAATCCAGCAACGATTGCATCATTCTAGCTAGGCTCCCACTTTCTGCCAGGGTGAGTGGCTGCCAAGGGAGGCCATTTGCCATGGGAAAAAGAAGTCCTTTCCCCAGGGTCTGGGTGTCAGATGAAAGGTGGCCTTTGGGGTTCTGAGGACTTGTAGGGTAGTACTTACTGGCTAGAGTAGAGGAAATGGATTCTATTTGAATATCTGTCCCACAGGTCCTGGTTGTCCTTGATGGGCTGCAGCTGTGAGCATTGAAGAGAACTGGGATAAAAGGGGGCGGCTTAGCCATTCAGGGAGAGCCTTGAAGGAGCCCTGAACTGGGAAAGAACAGCATGCAGAAGAAAGCGTCTGTGCTGTGAAGATCTGCAGCCATAAGAACACACCGAGGAGGTATGGACTTTAGCAATCTGAGAACAGCATGATGGGACTCTAGAGAAATAGAACAACAACAAGTGGCAGCTTTAGATTTGGAGCAATCCAGCAAAGCTTGCAAATTTCTTGCTGGGCACCACCCTCTTGGTCAGGGCGAGTGGCCAGAAATGGAGGCCATTTTCCATGGGGAAAACGAAGTCATTGGCCCAGGCTCTGGGTGTCAGATGACTGGTGGCATCTGGGGCTGTAAGGACTTGCAGGGTCCTAGTTGCTGGCAGCTTTCGTTCTGGAAGGATCCAGCAGAGTTTGTAGATTCCTGGCTTGGCACTGCCCTGCCTGCCAGGCCAAGTGGCCACAAATGAAGGCCATTTCCCATGGGAAAAACGAAGTCCTTTCCCCAGGGTCTCAGGAATATGTTCAAGGTGGCGTTTGAGGCTCTAAGTACTTCCAGGGCCCTAGTTGCTGCCAGCTTTTCTTTTGGAAAAATCCAGCAACGATTGCATCATTCTAGCTAGGCTCCCACTTTCTGCCAGGGTGAGTGGCTGCCAAGGGAGGCCATTTGCCATGGGAAAAAGAAGTCCTTTCCCCAGGGTCTGGGTGTCAGATGAAAGGTGGCCTTTGGGGTTCTGAGGACTTGTAGGGTACTACTTACTGGCTAGAGTAGAGGAAATGGATTCTATTTGAATATCTGTCTAGAGGCTTTGCCCCACAGGTCCTGGTTGTCCTTGATGGGCTGCAGCTGTGAGCATTGAAGAGAACTGGGATAAAAGGGGGCGGCTTAGCCATTCAGGGAGAGCCTTGAAGGAGCCCTGAACTGGGAAAGAACAGCATGCAGAAGAAAGCGTCTGTGCTGTGAAGATCTGCAGCCATAAGAACACACCGAGGAGGTATGGACTTTAGCAATCTGAGAACAGCATGATGGGACTCTAGAGAAATAGAACAACAACAAGTGGTAGCTTTCGATTTGGAGCAATCCAGCAAAGCTTGCAAATTTCTTGCTGGGCACCACCCTCTTGGTCAGGGCGAGTGGCCAGAAATGGAGGCCATTTTCCATGGGGAAAACGAAGTCATTGGCCCAGGCTCTGGGTGTCAGATGACTGGTGGCATCTGGGGCTCTAAGGACTTGCAGGGTCCTAGTTGCTGGCAGCTTTCGTTCTGGAAGGATCCAGCACAGTTTGTAGATTCCTGGCTTGGCACTGCCCTGCCTGCCAGGCCAAGTGGCCACAAATGAAGGCCATTTCCCATGGGAAAAACGAAGTCCTTTCCCCAGGGTCTCAGGAATATGTTCAAGGTGGCGTTTGAGGCTCTAAGTACTTCCAGGGCCCTAGTTGCTGGCAGCTTTTCTTTTGGAAAAATCCAGCAACGATTGCATCATTCTAGCTAGGCTCCCACTTTCTGCCAGGGTGAGTGGCTGCCAAGGGAGGCCATTTGCCATGGGAAAAAGAAGTCCTTTCCCCAGGGTCTGGGTGTCAGATGAAAGGTGGCCTTTGGGGTTCTGAGGACTTGTAGGGTAGTACTTACTGGCTAGAGTAGAGGAAATGGATTCTATTTGAATATCTGTCTAGAGGCTTTGCCCCACAGGTCCTGGTTGTCCTTGATGGGCTGCAGCTGTGAGCATTGAAGAGAACTGGGATAAAAGGGGGCGGCTTAGCCATTCAGGGAGAGCCTTGAAGGAGCCCTGAACTGGGAAAGAACAGCATGCAGAAGAAAGCGTCTGTGCTGTGAAGATCTGCAGCCATAAGAACACACCGAGGAGGTATGGACTTTAGCAATCTGAGAACAGCATGATGGGACTCTAGAGAAATAGAACAACAACAAGTGGCAGCTTTCGATTTGGAGCAATCCAGCAAAGCTTGCAAATTTCTTGCTGGGCACCACCCTCTTGGTCAGGGCGAGTGGCCAGAAATGGAGGCCATTTTCCATGGGGAAAACGAAGTCATTGGCCCAGGCTCTGGGTGTCAGATGACTGGTGGCATCTGGGGCTGTAAGGACTTGCAGGGTCCTAGTTGCTGGCAGCTTTCGTTCTGGAAGGATCCAGCACAGTTTGTAGATTCCTGGCTTGGCACTGCCCTGCCTGCCAGGCCAAGTGGCCACAAATGAAGGCCATTTCCCATGGGAAAAACGAAGTCCTTTCCCCAGGGTCTCAGGAATATGTTCAAGGTGGCGTTTGAGGCTCTAAGTACTTCCAGGGCCCTAGTTGCTGGCAGCTTTTCTTTTGGAAAAATCCAGCAACGATTGCATCATTCTAGCTAGGCTCCCACTTTCTGCCAGGGTGAGTGGCTGCCAAGGGAGGCCATTTGCCATGGGAAAAAGAAGTCCTTTCCCCAGGGTCTGGGTGTCAGATGAAAGGTGGCCTTTGGGGTTCTGAGGACTTGTAGGGTACTACTTACTGGCTAGAGTAGAGGAAATGGATTCTATTTGAATATCTGTCCCACAGGTCCTGGTTGTCCTTGATGGGCTGCAGCTGTGAGCATTGAAGAGAACTGGGATAAAAGGGGGCGGCGTAGCCATTCAGGGAGAGCCTTGAAGGAGCCCTGAACTGGGAAAGAACAGCATGCAGAAGAAAGCGTCTGTGCTGTGAAGATCTGCAGCCATAAGAACACACCGAGGAGGTATGGACTTTAGCAATCTGAGAACAGCATGATGGGACTCTAGAGAAATAGAACAACAACAAGTGGTAGCTTTCGATTTGGAGCAATCCAGCAAAGCTTGCAAATTTCTTGCTGGGCACCACCCTCTTGGTCAGGGCGAGTGGCCAGAAATGGAGGCCATTTTCCATGGGGAAAACGAAGTCATTGGCCCAGGCTCTGGGTGTCAGATGACTGGTGGCATCTGGGGCTGTAAGGACTTGCAGGGTCCTAGTTGCTGGCAGCTTTCGTTCTGGAAGGATCCAGCACAGTTTGTAGATTCCTGGCTTGGCACTGCCCTGCCTGCCAGGCCAAGTGGCCACAAATGAAGGCCATTTTCCATGGGAAAAACGAAGTCCTTTCCCCAGGGTCTCAGGAATATGTTCAAGGTGGCGTTTGAGGCTCTAAGTACTTCCAGGGCCCTAGTTGCTGCCAGCTTTTCTTTTGGAAAAATCCAGCAACGATTGCATCATTCTAGCTAGGCTCCCACTTTCTGCCAGGGTGAGTGGCTGCCAAGGGAGGCCATTTGCCATGGGAAAAAGAAGTCCTTTCCCCAGGGTCTGGGTGTCAGATGAAAGGTGGCCTTTGGGGTTCTGAGGACTTGTAGGGTAGTACTTACTGGCTAGAGTAGAGGAAATGGATTCTATTTGAATATCTGTCCCACAGGTCCTGGTTGTCCTTGATGGGCTGCAGCTGTGAGCATTGAAGAGAACTGGGATAAAAGGGGGCGGCGTAGCCATTCAGGGAGAGCCTTGAAGGAGCCCTGAACTGGGAAAGAACAGCATGCAGAAGAAAGCGTCTGTGCTGTGAAGATCTGCAGCCATAAGAACACACCGAGGAGGTATGGACTTTAGCAATCTGAGAACAGCATGATGGGACTCTAGAGAAATAGAACAACAACAAGTGGTAGCTTTAGATTTGGAGCAATCCAGCAAAGCTTGCAAATTTCTTGCTGGGCACCACCCTCTTGGTCAGGGCGAGTGGCCAGAAATGGAGGCCATTTTCCATGGGGAAAACGAAGTCATTGGCCCAGGCTCTGGGTGTCAGATGACTGGTGGCATCTGGGGCTCTAAGGACTTGCAGGGTCCTAGTTGCTGGCAGCTTTCGTTCTGGAAGGATCCAGCAGAGTTTGTAGATTCCTGGCTTGGCACTGCCCTGCCTGCCAGGCCAAGTGGCCACAAATGAAGGCCATTTCCCATGGGAAAAACGAAGTCCTTTCCCCAGGGTCTCAGTAATATGTTCAAGGTGGCGTTTGAGGCTCTAAGTACTTCCAGGGCCCTAGTTGCTGCCAGCTTTTCTTTTGGAAAAATCCAGCAACGATTGCATCATTCTAGCTAGGCTCCCACTTTCTGCCAGGGTGAGTGGCTGCCAAGGGAGGCCATTTGCCATGGGAAAAAGAAGTCCTTTCCCCAGGGTCTGGGTGTCAGATGAAAGGTGGCCTTTGGGGTTCTGAGGACTTGTAGGGTAGTACTTACTGGCTAGAGTAGAGGAAATGGATTCTATTTGAATATCTGTCTAGAGGCTTTGCCCCACAGGTCCTGGTTGTCCTTGATGGGCTGCAGCTGTGAGCATTGAAGAGAACTGGGATAAAAGGGGGCGGCTTAGCCATTCAGGGAGAGCCTTGAAGGAGCCCTGAACTGGGAAAGAACAGCATGCAGAAGAAAGCGTCTGTGCTGTGAAGATCTGCAGCCATAAGAACACACCGAGGAGGTATGGACTTTAGCAATCTGAGAACAGCATGATGGGACTCTAGAGAAATAGAACAACAACAAGTGGCAGCTTTCGATTTGGAGCAATCCAGCAAAGCTTGCAAATTTCTTGCTGGGCACCACCCTCTTGGTCAGGGCGAGTGGCCAGAAATGGAGGCCATTTTCCATGGGGAAAACGAAGTCATTGGCCCAGGCTCTGGGTGTCAGATGACTGGTGGCATCTGGGGCTGTAAGGACTTGCAGGGTCCTAGTTGCTGGCAGCTTTCGTTCTGGAAGGATCCAGCAGAGTTTGTAGATTCCTGGCTTGGCACTGCCCTGCCTGCCAGGCCAAGTGGCCACAAATGAAGGCCATTTTCCATGGGAAAAACGAAGTCCTTTCCCCAGGGTCTCAGGAATATGTTCAAGGTGGCGTTTGAGGCTCTAAGTACTTCCAGGGCCCTAGTTGCTGCCAGCTTTTCTTTTGGAAAAATCCAGCAACGATTGCATCATTCTAGCTAGGCTCCCACTTTCTGCCAGGGTGAGTGGCTGCCAAGGGAGGCCATTTGCCATGGGAAAAAGAAGTCCTTTCCCCAGGGTCTGGGTGTCAGATGAAAGGTGGCCTTTGGGGTTCTGAGGACTTGTAGGGTAGTACTTACTGGCTAGAGTAGAGGAAATGGATTCTATTTGAATATCTGTCCCACAGGTCCTGGTTGTCCTTGATGGGCTGCAGCTGTGAGCATTGAAGAGAACTGGGATAAAAGGGGGCGGCGTAGCCATTCAGGGAGAGCCTTGAAGGAGCCCTGAACTGGGAAAGAACAGCATGCAGAAGAAAGCGTCTGTGCTGTGAAGATCTGCAGCCATAAGAACACACCGAGGAGGTATGGACTTTAGCAATCTGAGAACAGCATGATGGGACTCTAGAGAAATAGAACAACAACAAGTGGTAGCTTTCGATTTGGAGCAATCCAGCAAAGCTTGCAAATTTCTTGCTGGGCACCACCCTCTTGGTCAGGGCGAGTGGCCAGAAATGGAGGCCATTTTCCATGGGGAAAACGAAGTCATTGGCCCAGGCTCTGGGTGTCAGATGACTGGTGGCATCTGGGGCTGTAAGGACTTGCAGGGTCCTAGTTGCTGGCAGCTTTCGTTCTGGAAGGATCCAGCACAGTTTGTAGATTCCTGGCTTGGCACTGCCCTGCCTGCCAGGCCAAGTGGCCACAAATGAAGGCCATTTCCCATGGGAAAAACGAAGTCCTTTCCCCAGGGTCTCAGGAATATGTTCAAGGTGGCGTTTGAGGCTCTAAGTACTTCCAGGGCCCTAGTTGCTGGCAGCTTTTCTTTTGGAAAAATCCAGCAACGATTGCATCATTCTAGCTAGGCTCCCACTTTCTGCCAGGGTGAGTGGCTGCCAAGGGAGGCCATTTGCCATGGGAAAAAGAAGTCCTTTCCCCAGGGTCTGGGTGTCAGATGAAAGGTGGCCTTTGGGGTTCTGAGGACTTGTAGGGTAGTACTTACTGGCTAGAGTAGAGGAAATGGATTCTATTTGAATATCTGTCCCACAGGTCCTGGTTGTCCTTGATGGGCTGCAGCTGTGAGCATTGAAGAGAACTGGGATAAAAGGGGGCGGCGTAGCCATTCAGGGAGAGCCTTGAAGGAGCCCTGAACTGGGAAAGAACAGCATGCAGAAGAAAGCGTCTGTGCTGTGAAGATCTGCAGCCATAAGAACACACCGAGGAGGTATGGACTTTAGCAATCTGAGAACAGCATGATGGGACTCTAGAGAAATAGAACAACAACAAGTGGTAGCTTTCGATTTGGAGCAATCCAGCAAAGCTTGCAAATTTCTTGCTGGGCACCACCCTCTTGGTCAGGGCGAGTGGCCAGAAATGGAGGCAATTTTCCATGGGGAAAACGAAGTCATTGGCCCAGGCTCTGGGTGTCAGATGACTGGTGGCATCTGGGGCTCTAAGGACTTGCAGGGTCCTAGTTGCTGGCAGCTTTCGTTCTGGAAGGATCCAGCAGAGTTTGTAGATTCCTGGCTTGGCACTGCCCTGCCTGCCAGGCCAAGTGGCCACAAATGAAGGCCATTTCCCATGGGAAAAACGAAGTCCTTTCCCCAGGGTCTCAGGAATATGTTCAAGGTGGCGTTTGAGGCTCTAAGTACTTCCAGGGCCCTAGTTGCTGCCAGCTTTTCTTTTGGAAAAATCCAGCAACGATTGCATCATTCTAGCTAGGCTCCCACTTTCTGCCAGGGTGAGTGGCTGCCAAGGGAGGCCATTTGCCATGGGAAAAAGAAGTCCTTTCCCCAGGGTCTGGGTGTCAGATGAAAGGTGGCCTTTGGGGTTCTGAGGACTTGTAGGGTAGTACTTACTGGCTAGAGTAGAGGAAATGGATTCTATTTGAATATCTGTCTAGAGGCTTTGCCCCACAGGTCCTGGTTGTCCTTGATGGGCTGCAGCTGTGAGCATTGAAGAGAACTGGGATAAAAGGGGGCGGCGTAGCCATTCAGGGAGAGCCTTGAAGGAGCCCTGAACTGGGAAAGAACAGCATGCAGAAGAAAGCGTCTGTGCTGTGAAGATCTGCAGCCATAAGAACACACCGAGGAGGTATGGACTTTAGCAATCTGAGAACAGCATGATGGGACTCTAGAGAAATAGAAGAACAACAAGTGGCAGCTTTCGATTTGGAGCAATCCAGCAAAGCTTGCAAATTTCTTGCTGGGCACCACCCTCTTGGTCAGGGCGAGTGGCCAGAAATGGAGGCCATTTTCCATGGGGAAAACGAAGTCATTGGCCCAGGCTCTGGGTGTCAGATGACTGGTGGCATCTGGGGCTGTAAGGACTTGCAGGGTCCTAGTTGCTGGCAGCTTTCGTTCTGGAAGGATCCAGCACAGTTTGTAGATTCCTGGCTTGGCACTGCCCTGCCTGCCAGGCCAAGTGGCCACAAATGAAGGCCATTTTCCATGGGAAAAACGAAGTCCTTTCCCCAGGGTCTCAGTAATATGTTCAAGGTGGCGTTTGAGGCTCTAAGTACTTCCAGGGCCCTAGTTGCTGGCAGCTTTTCTTTTGGAAAAATCCAGCAACGATTGCATCATTCTAGCTAGGCTCCCACTTTCTGCCAGGGTGAGTGGCTGCCAAGGGAGGCCATTTGCCATGGGAAAAAGAAGTCCTTTCCCCAGGGTCTGGGTGTCAGATGAAAGGTGGCCTTTGGGGTTCTGAGGACTTGTAGGGTAGTACTTACTGGCTAGAGTAGAGGAAATGGATTCTATTTGAATATCTGTCTAGAGGCTTTGCCCCACAGGTCCTGGTTGTCCTTGATGGGCTGCAGCTGTGAGCATTGAAGAGAACTGGGATAAAAGGGGGCGGCTTAGCCATTCAGGGAGAGCCTTGAAGGAGCCCTGAACTGGGAAAGAACAGCATGCAGAAGAAAGCGTCTGTGCTGTGAAGATCTGCAGCCATAAGAACACACCGAGGAGGTATGGACTTTAGCAATCTGAGAACAGCATGATGGGACTCTAGAGAAATAGAACAACAACAAGTGGTAGCTTTCGATTTGGAGCAATCCAGCAAAGCTTGCAAATTTCTTGCTGGGCACCACCCTCTTGGTCAGGGCGAGTGGCCAGAAATGGAGGCCATTTTCCATGGGGAAAACGAAGTCATTGGCCCAGGCTCTGGGTGTCAGATGACTGGTGGCATCTGGGGCTGTAAGGACTTGCAGGGTCCTAGTTGCTGGCAGCTTTCGTTCTGGAAGGATCCAGCAGAGTTTGTAGATTCCTGGCTTGGCACTGCCCTGCCTGCCAGGCCAAGTGGCCACAAATGAAGGCCATTTTCCATGGGAAAAACGAAGTCCTTTCCCCAGGGTCTCAGGAATATGTTCAAGGTGGCGTTTGAGGCTCTAAGTACTTCCAGGGCCCTAGTTGCTGCCAGCTTTTCTTTTGGAAAAATCCAGCAACGATTGCATCATTCTAGCTAGGCTCCCACTTTCTGCCAGGGTGAGTGGCTGCCAAGGGAGGCCATTTGCCATGGGAAAAAGAAGTCCTTTCCCCAGGGTCTGGGTGTCAGATGAAAGGTGGCCTTTGGGGTTCTGAGGACTTGTAGGGTACTACTTACTGGCTAGAGTAGAGGAAATGGATTCTATTTGAATATCTGTCCCACAGGTCCTGGTTGTCCTTGATGGGCTGCAGCTGTGAGCATTGAAGAGAACTGGGATAAAAGGGGGCGGCGTAGCCATTCAGGGAGAGCCTTGAAGGAGCCCTGAACTGGGAAAGAACAGCATGCAGAAGAAAGCGTCTGTGCTGTGAAGATCTGCAGCCATAAGAACACACCGAGGAGGTATGGACTTTAGCAATCTGAGAACAGCATGATGGGACTCTAGAGAAATAGAACAACAACAAGTGGTAGCTTTCGATTTGGAGCAATCCAGCAAAGCTTGCAAATTTCTTGCTGGGCACCACCCTCTTGGTCAGGGCGAGTGGCCAGAAATGGAGGCCATTTTCCATGGGGAAAACGAAGTCATTGGCCCAGGCTCTGGGTGTCAGATGACTGGTGGCATCTGGGGCTCTAAGGACTTGCAGGGTCCTAGTTGCTGGCAGCTTTCGTTCTGGAAGGATCCAGCACAGTTTGTAGATTCCTGGCTTGGCACTGCCCTGCCTGCCAGGCCAAGTGGCCAGAAATGAAGGCCATTTCCCATGGGAAAAACGAAGTCCTTTCCCCAGGGTCTCAGGAATATGTTCAAGGTGGCGTTTGAGGCTCTAAGTACTTCCAGGGCCCTAGTTGCTGCCAGCTTTTCTTTTGGAAAAATCCAGCAACGATTGCATCATTCTAGCTAGGCTCCCACTTTCTGCCAGGGTGAGTGGCTGCCAAGGGAGGCCATTTGCCATGGGAAAAAGAAGTCCTTTCCCCAGGGTCTGGGTGTCAGATGAAAGGTGGCCTTTGGGGTTCTGAGGACTTGTAGGGTACTACTTACTGGCTAGAGTAGAGGAAATGGATTCTATTTGAATATCTGTCCCACAGGTCCTGGTTGTCCTTGATGGGCTGCAGCTGTGAGCATTGAAGAGAACTGGGATAAAAGGGGGCGGCGTAGCCATTCAGGGAGAGCCTTGAAGGAGCCCTGAACTGGGAAAGAACAGCATGCAGAAGAAAGCGTCTGTGCTGTGAAGATCTGCAGTCATAAGAACACACCGAGGAGGTATGGACTTTAGCAATCTGAGAACAGCATGATGGGACTCTAGAGAAATAGAACAACAACAAGTGGCAGCTTTAGATTTGGAGCAATCCAGCAAAGCTTGCAAATTTCTTGCTGGGCACCACCCTCTTGGTCAGGGCGAGTGGCCAGAAATGGAGGCCATTTTCCATGGGGAAAACGAAGTCATTGGCCCAGGCTCTGGGTGTCAGATGACTGGTGGCATCTGGGGCTGTAAGGACTTGCAGGGTCCTAGTTGCTGGCAGCTTTCGTTCTGGAAGGATCCAGCACAGTTTGTAGATTCCTGGCTTGGCACTGCCCTGCCTGCCAGGCCAAGTGGCCACAAATGAAGGCCATTTTCCATGGGAAAAACGAAGTCCTTTCCCCAGGGTCTCAGGAATATGTTCAAGGTGGCGTTTGAGGCTCTAAGTACTTCCAGGGCCCTAGTTGCTGGCAGCTTTTCTTTTGGAAAAATCCAGCAACGATTGCATCATTCTAGCTAGGCTCCCACTTTCTGCCAGGGTGAGTGGCTGCCAAGGGAGGCCATTTGCCATGGGAAAAAGAAGTCCTTTCCCCAGGGTCTGGGTGTCAGATGAAAGGTGGCCTTTGGGGTTCTGAGGACTTGTAGGGTAGTACTTACTGGCTAGAGTAGAGGAAATGGATTCTATTTGAATATCTGTCCCACAGGTCCTGGTTGTCCTTGATGGGCTGCAGCTGTGAGCATTGAAGAGAACTGGGATAAAAGGGGGCGGCTTAGCCATTCAGGGAGAGCCTTGAAGGAGCCCTGAACTGGGAAAGAACAGCATGCAGAAGAAAGCGTCTGTGCTGTGAAGATCTGCAGCCATAAGAACACACCGAGGAGGTATGGACTTTAGCAATCTGAGAACAGCATGATGGGACTCTAGAGAAATAGAACAACAACAAGTGGCAGCTTTAGATTTGGAGCAATCCAGCAAAGCTTGCAAATTTCTTGCTGGGCACCACCCTCTTGGTCAGGGCGAGTGGCCAGAAATGGAGGCCATTTTCCATGGGGAAAACGAAGTCATTGGCCCAGGCTCTGGGTGTCAGATGACTGGTGGCATCTGGGGCTGTAAGGACTTGCAGGGTCCTAGTTGCTGGCAGCTTTCGTTCTGGAAGGATCCAGCAGAGTTTGTAGATTCCTGGCTTGGCACTGCCCTGCCTGCCAGGCCAAGTGGCCACAAATGAAGGCCATTTCCCATGGGAAAAACGAAGTCCTTTCCCCAGGGTCTCAGGAATATGTTCAAGGTGGCGTTTGAGGCTCTAAGTACTTCCAGGGCCCTAGTTGCTGCCAGCTTTTCTTTTGGAAAAATCCAGCAACGATTGCATCATTCTAGCTAGGCTCCCACTTTCTGCCAGGGTGAGTGGCTGCCAAGGGAGGCCATTTGCCATGGGAAAAAGAAGTCCTTTCCCCAGGGTCTGGGTGTCAGATGAAAGGTGGCCTTTGGGGTTCTGAGGACTTGTAGGGTACTACTTACTGGCTAGAGTAGAGGAAATGGATTCTATTTGAATATCTGTCTAGAGGCTTTGCCCCACAGGTCCTGGTTGTCCTTGATGGGCTGCAGCTGTGAGCATTGAAGAGAACTGGGATAAAAGGGGGCGGCTTAGCCATTCAGGGAGAGCCTTGAAGGAGCCCTGAACTGGGAAAGAACAGCATGCAGAAGAAAGCGTCTGTGCTGTGAAGATCTGCAGCCATAAGAACACACCGAGGAGGTATGGACTTTAGCAATCTGAGAACAGCATGATGGGACTCTAGAGAAATAGAACAACAACAAGTGGTAGCTTTCGATTTGGAGCAATCCAGCAAAGCTTGCAAATTTCTTGCTGGGCACCACCCTCTTGGTCAGGGCGAGTGGCCAGAAATGGAGGCCATTTTCCATGGGGAAAACGAAGTCATTGGCCCAGGCTCTGGGTGTCAGATGACTGGTGGCATCTGGGGCTCTAAGGACTTGCAGGGTCCTAGTTGCTGGCAGCTTTCGTTCTGGAAGGATCCAGCACAGTTTGTAGATTCCTGGCTTGGCACTGCCCTGCCTGCCAGGCCAAGTGGCCACAAATGAAGGCCATTTCCCATGGGAAAAACGAAGTCCTTTCCCCAGGGTCTCAGGAATATGTTCAAGGTGGCGTTTGAGGCTCTAAGTACTTCCAGGGCCCTAGTTGCTGGCAGCTTTTCTTTTGGAAAAATCCAGCAACGATTGCATCATTCTAGCTAGGCTCCCACTTTCTGCCAGGGTGAGTGGCTGCCAAGGGAGGCCATTTGCCATGGGAAAAAGAAGTCCTTTCCCCAGGGTCTGGGTGTCAGATGAAAGGTGGCCTTTGGGGTTCTGAGGACTTGTAGGGTAGTACTTACTGGCTAGAGTAGAGGAAATGGATTCTATTTGAATATCTGTCCCACAGGTCCTGGTTGTCCTTGATGGGCTGCAGCTGTGAGCATTGAAGAGAACTGGGATAAAAGGGGGCGGCTTAGCCATTCAGGGAGAGCCTTGAAGGAGCCCTGAACTGGGAAAGAACAGCATGCAGAAGAAAGCGTCTGTGCTGTGAAGATCTGCAGCCATAAGAACACACCGAGGAGGTATGGACTTTAGCAATCTGAGAACAGCATGATGGGACTCTAGAGAAATAGAACAACAACAAGTGGCAGCTTTAGATTTGGAGCAATCCAGCAAAGCTTGCAAATTTCTTGCTGGGCACCACCCTCTTGGTCAGGGCGAGTGGCCAGAAATGGAGGCCATTTTCCATGGGGAAAACGAAGTCATTGGCCCAGGCTCTGGGTGTCAGATGACTGGTGGCATCTGGGGCTGTAAGGACTTGCAGGGTCCTAGTTGCTGGCAGCTTTCGTTCTGGAAGGATCCAGCAGAGTTTGTAGATTCCTGGCTTGGCACTGCCCTGCCTGCCAGGCCAAGTGGCCACAAATGAAGGCCATTTCCCATGGGAAAAACGAAGTCCTTTCCCCAGGGTCTCAGGAATATGTTCAAGGTGGCGTTTGAGGCTCTAAGTACTTCCAGGGCCCTAGTTGCTGCCAGCTTTTCTTTTGGAAAAATCCAGCAACGATTGCATCATTCTAGCTAGGCTCCCACTTTCTGCCAGGGTGAGTGGCTGCCAAGGGAGGCCATTTGCCATGGGAAAAAGAAGTCCTTTCCCCAGGGTCTGGGTGTCAGATGAAAGGTGGCCTTTGGGGTTCTGAGGACTTGTAGGGTACTACTTACTGGCTAGAGTAGAGGAAATGGATTCTATTTGAATATCTGTCTAGAGGCTTTGCCCCACAGGTCCTGGTTGTCCTTGATGGGCTGCAGCTGTGAGCATTGAAGAGAACTGGGATAAAAGGGGGCGGCTTAGCCATTCAGGGAGAGCCTTGAAGGAGCCCTGAACTGGGAAAGAACAGCATGCAGAAGAAAGCGTCTGTGCTGTGAAGATCTGCAGCCATAAGAACACACCGAGGAGGTATGGACTTTAGCAATCTGAGAACAGCATGATGGGACTCTAGAGAAATAGAACAACAACAAGTGGTAGCTTTCGATTTGGAGCAATCCAGCAAAGCTTGCAAATTTCTTGCTGGGCACCACCCTCTTGGTCAGGGCGAGTGGCCAGAAATGGAGGCCATTTTCCATGGGGAAAACGAAGTCATTGGCCCAGGCTCTGGGTGTCAGATGACTGGTGGCATCTGGGGCTCTAAGGACTTGCAGGGTCCTAGTTGCTGGCAGCTTTCGTTCTGGAAGGATCCAGCACAGTTTGTAGATTCCTGGCTTGGCACTGCCCTGCCTGCCAGGCCAAGTGGCCACAAATGAAGGCCATTTCCCATGGGAAAAACGAAGTCCTTTCCCCAGGGTCTCAGGAATATGTTCAAGGTGGCGTTTGAGGCTCTAAGTACTTCCAGGGCCCTAGTTGCTGGCAGCTTTTCTTTTGGAAAAATCCAGCAACGATTGCATCATTCTAGCTAGGCTCCCACTTTCTGCCAGGGTGAGTGGCTGCCAAGGGAGGCCATTTGCCATGGGAAAAAGAAGTCCTTTCCCCAGGGTCTGGGTGTCAGATGAAAGGTGGCCTTTGGGGTTCTGAGGACTTGTAGGGTAGTACTTACTGGCTAGAGTAGAGGAAATGGATTCTATTTGAATATCTGTCTAGAGGCTTTGCCCCACAGGTCCTGGTTGTCCTTGATGGGCTGCAGCTGTGAGCATTGAAGAGAACTGGGATAAAAGGGGGCGGCGTAGCCATTCAGGGAGAGCCTTGAAGGAGCCCTGAACTGGGAAAGAACAGCATGCAGAAGAAAGCGTCTGTGCTGTGAAGATCTGCAGCCATAAGAACACACCGAGGAGGTATGGACTTTAGCAATCTGAGAACAGCATGATGGGACTCTAGAGAAATAGAACAACAACAAGTGGCAGCTTTCGATTTGGAGCAATCCAGCAAAGCTTGCAAATTTCTTGCTGGGCACCACCCTCTTGGTCAGGGCGAGTGGCCAGAAATGGAGGCCATTTTCCATGGGGAAAACGAAGTCATTGGCCCAGGCTCTGGGTGTCAGATGACTGGTGGCATCTGGGGCTGTAAGGACTTGCAGGGTCCTAGTTGCTGGCAGCTTTCGTTCTGGAAGGATCCAGCACAGTTTGTAGATTCCTGGCTTGGCACTGCCCTGCCTGCCAGGCCAAGTGGCCACAAATGAAGGCCATTTCCCATGGGAAAAACGAAGTCCTTTCCCCAGGGTCTCAGGAATATGTTCAAGGTGGCGTTTGAGGCTCTAAGTACTTCCAGGGCCCTAGTTGCTGGCAGCTTTTCTTTTGGAAAAATCCAGCAACGATTGCATCATTCTAGCTAGGCTCCCACTTTCTGCCAGGGTGAGTGGCTGCCAAGGGAGGCCATTTGCCATGGGAAAAAGAAGTCCTTTCCCCAGGGTCTGGGTGTCAGATGAAAGGTGGCCTTTGGGGTTCTGAGGACTTGTAGGGTACTACTTACTGGCTAGAGTAGAGGAAATGGATTCTATTTGAATATCTGTCCCACAGGTCCTGGTTGTCCTTGATGGGCTGCAGCTGTGAGCATTGAAGAGAACTGGGATAAAAGGGGGCGGCGTAGCCATTCAGGGAGAGCCTTGAAGGAGCCCTGAACTGGGAAAGAACAGCATGCAGAAGAAAGCGTCTGTGCTGTGAAGATCTGCAGCCATAAGAACACACCGAGGAGGTATGGACTTTAGCAATCTGAGAACAGCATGATGGGACTCTAGAGAAATAGAACAACAACAAGTGGTAGCTTTCGATTTGGAGCAATCCAGCAAAGCTTGCAAATTTCTTGCTGGGCACCACCCTCTTGGTCAGGGCGAGTGGCCAGAAATGGAGGCCATTTTCCATGGGGAAAACGAAGTCATTGGCCCAGGCTCTGGGTGTCAGATGACTGGTGGCATCTGGGGCTGTAAGGACTTGCAGGGTCCTAGTTGCTGGCAGCTTTCGTTCTGGAAGGATCCAGCACAGTTTGTAGATTCCTGGCTTGGCACTGCCCTGCCTGCCAGGCCAAGTGGCCACAAATGAAGGCCATTTTCCATGGGAAAAACGAAGTCCTTTCCCCAGGGTCTCAGGAATATGTTCAAGGTGGCGTTTGAGGCTCTAAGTACTTCCAGGGCCCTAGTTGCTGGCAGCTTTTCTTTTGGAAAAATCCAGCAACGATTGCATCATTCTAGCTAGGCTCCCACTTTCTGCCAGGGTGAGTGGCTGCCAAGGGAGGCCATTTGCCATGGGAAAAAGAAGTCCTTTCCCCAGGGTCTGGGTGTCAGATGAAAGGTGGCCTTTGGGGTTCTGAGGACTTGTAGGGTACTACTTACTGGCTAGAGTAGAGGAAATGGATTCTATTTGAATATCTGTCCCACAGGTCCTGGTTGTCCTTGATGGGCTGCAGCTGTGAGCATTGAAGAGAACTGGGATAAAAGGGGGCGGCGTAGCCATTCAGGGAGAGCCTTGAAGGAGCCCTGAACTGGGAAAGAACAGCATGCAGAAGAAAGCGTCTGTGCTGTGAAGATCTGCAGCCATAAGAACACACCGAGGAGGTATGGACTTTAGCAATCTGAGAACAGCATGATGGGACTCTAGAGAAATAGAACAACAACAAGTGGTAGCTTTAGATTTGGAGCAATCCAGCAAAGCTTGCAAATTTCTTGCTGGGCACCACCCTCTTGGTCAGGGCGAGTGGCCAGAAATGGAGGCCATTTTCCATGGGGAAAACGAAGTCATTGGCCCAGGCTCTGGGTGTCAGATGACTGGTGGCATCTGGGGCTCTAAGGACTTGCAGGGTCCTAGTTGCTGGCAGCTTTCGTTCTGGAAGGATCCAGCAGAGTTTGTAGATTCCTGGCTTGGCACTGCCCTGCCTGCCAGGCCAAGTGGCCACAAATGAAGGCCATTTCCCATGGGAAAAACGAAGTCCTTTCCCCAGGGTCTCAGGAATATGTTCAAGGTGGCGTTTGAGGCTCTAAGTACTTCCAGGGCCCTAGTTGCTGCCAGCTTTTCTTTTGGAAAAATCCAGCAACGATTGCATCATTCTAGCTAGGCTCCCACTTTCTGCCAGGGTGAGTGGCTGCCAAGGGAGGCCATTTGCCATGGGAAAAAGAAGTCCTTTCCCCAGGGTCTGGGTGTCAGATGAAAGGTGGCCTTTGGGGTTCTGAGGACTTGTAGGGTAGTACTTACTGGCTAGAGTAGAGGAAATGGATTCTATTTGAATATCTGTCTAGAGGCTTTGCCCCACAGGTCCTGGTTGTCCTTGATGGGCTGCAGCTGTGAGCATTGAAGAGAACTGGGATAAAAGGGGGCGGCTTAGCCATTCAGGGAGAGCCTTGAAGGAGCCCTGAACTGGGAAAGAACAGCATGCAGAAGAAAGCGTCTGTGCTGTGAAGATCTGCAGCCATAAGAACACACCGAGGAGGTATGGACTTTAGCAATCTGAGAACAGCATGATGGGACTCTAGAGAAATAGAACAACAACAAGTGGCAGCTTTCGATTTGGAGCAATCCAGCAAAGCTTGCAAATTTCTTGCTGGGCACCACCCTCTTGGTCAGGGCGAGTGGCCAGAAATGGAGGCCATTTTCCATGGGGAAAACGAAGTCATTGGCCCAGGCTCTGGGTGTCAGATGACTGGTGGCATCTGGGGCTGTAAGGACTTGCAGGGTCCTAGTTGCTGGCAGCTTTCGTTCTGGAAGGATCCAGCAGAGTTTGTAGATTCCTGGCTTGGCACTGCCCTGCCTGCCAGGCCAAGTGGCCACAAATGAAGGCCATTTTCCATGGGAAAAACGAAGTCCTTTCCCCAGGGTCTCAGGAATATGTTCAAGGTGGCGTTTGAGGCTCTAAGTACTTCCAGGGCCCTAGTTGCTGCCAGCTTTTCTTTTGGAAAAATCCAGCAACGATTGCATCATTCTAGCTAGGCTCCCACTTTCTGCCAGGGTGAGTGGCTGCCAAGGGAGGCCATTTGCCATGGGAAAAAGAAGTCCTTTCCCCAGGGTCTGGGTGTCAGATGAAAGGTGGCCTTTGGGGTTCTGAGGACTTGTAGGGTAGTACTTACTGGCTAGAGTAGAGGAAATGGATTCTATTTGAATATCTGTCCCACAGGTCCTGGTTGTCCTTGATGGGCTGCAGCTGTGAGCATTGAAGAGAACTGGGATAAAAGGGGGCGGCGTAGCCATTCAGGGAGAGCCTTGAAGGAGCCCTGAACTGGGAAAGAACAGCATGCAGAAGAAAGCGTCTGTGCTGTGAAGATCTGCAGCCATAAGAACACACCGAGGAGGTATGGACTTTAGCAATCTGAGAACAGCATGATGGGACTCTAGAGAAATAGAACAACAACAAGTGGTAGCTTTCGATTTGGAGCAATCCAGCAAAGCTTGCAAATTTCTTGCTGGGCACCACCCTCTTGGTCAGGGCGAGTGGCCAGAAATGGAGGCCATTTTCCATGGGGAAAACGAAGTCATTGGCCCAGGCTCTGGGTGTCAGATGACTGGTGGCATCTGGGGCTGTAAGGACTTGCAGGGTCCTAGTTGCTGGCAGCTTTCGTTCTGGAAGGATCCAGCACAGTTTGTAGATTCCTGGCTTGGCACTGCCCTGCCTGCCAGGCCAAGTGGCCACAAATGAAGGCCATTTCCCATGGGAAAAACGAAGTCCTTTCCCCAGGGTCTCAGGAATATGTTCAAGGTGGCGTTTGAGGCTCTAAGTACTTCCAGGGCCCTAGTTGCTGGCAGCTTTTCTTTTGGAAAAATCCAGCAACGATTGCATCATTCTAGCTAGGCTCCCACTTTCTGCCAGGGTGAGTGGCTGCCAAGGGAGGCCATTTGCCATGGGAAAAAGAAGTCCTTTCCCCAGGGTCTGGGTGTCAGATGAAAGGTGGCCTTTGGGGTTCTGAGGACTTGTAGGGTAGTACTTACTGGCTAGAGTAGAGGAAATGGATTCTATTTGAATATCTGTCCCACAGGTCCTGGTTGTCCTTGATGGGCTGCAGCTGTGAGCATTGAAGAGAACTGGGATAAAAGGGGGCGGCGTAGCCATTCAGGGAGAGCCTTGAAGGAGCCCTGAACTGGGAAAGAACAGCATGCAGAAGAAAGCGTCTGTGCTGTGAAGATCTGCAGCCATAAGAACACACCGAGGAGGTATGGACTTTAGCAATCTGAGAACAGCATGATGGGACTCTAGAGAAATAGAACAACAACAAGTGGTAGCTTTCGATTTGGAGCAATCCAGCAAAGCTTGCAAATTTCTTGCTGGGCACCACCCTCTTGGTCAGGGCGAGTGGCCAGAAATGGAGGCAATTTTCCATGGGGAAAACGAAGTCATTGGCCCAGGCTCTGGGTGTCAGATGACTGGTGGCATCTGGGGCTGTAAGGACTTGCAGGGTCCTAGTTGCTGGCAGCTTTCGTTCTGGAAGGATCCAGCAGAGTTTGTAGATTCCTGGCTTGGCACTGCCCTGCCTGCCAGGCCAAGTGGCCACAAATGAAGGCCATTTCCCATGGGAAAAACGAAGTCCTTTCCCCAGGGTCTCAGGAATATGTTCAAGGTGGCGTTTGAGGCTCTAAGTACTTCCAGGGCCCTAGTTGCTGCCAGCTTTTCTTTTGGAAAAATCCAGCAACGATTGCATCATTCTAGCTAGGCTCCCACTTTCTGCCAGGGTGAGTGGCTGCCAAGGGAGGCCATTTGCCATGGGAAAAAGAAGTCCTTTCCCCAGGGTCTGGGTGTCAGATGAAAGGTGGCCTTTGGGGTTCTGAGGACTTGTAGGGTAGTACTTACTGGCTAGAGTAGAGGAAATGGATTCTATTTGAATATCTGTCTAGAGGCTTTGCCCCACAGGTCCTGGTTGTCCTTGATGGGCTGCAGCTGTGAGCATTGAAGAGAACTGGGATAAAAGGGGGCGGCTTAGCCATTCAGGGAGAGCCTTGAAGGAGCCCTGAACTGGGAAAGAACAGCATGCAGAAGAAAGCGTCTGTGCTGTGAAGATCTGCAGCCATAAGAACACACCGAGGAGGTATGGACTTTAGCAATCTGAGAACAGCATGATGGGACTCTAGAGAAATAGAAGAACAACAAGTGGCAGCTTTCGATTTGGAGCAATCCAGCAAAGCTTGCAAATTTCTTGCTGGGCACCACCCTCTTGGTCAGGGCGAGTGGCCAGAAATGGAGGCCATTTTCCATGGGGAAAACGAAGTCATTGGCCCAGGCTCTGGGTGTCAGATGACTGGTGGCATCTGGGGCTGTAAGGACTTGCAGGGTCCTAGTTGCTGGCAGCTTTCGTTCTGGAAGGATCCAGCACAGTTTGTAGATTCCTGGCTTGGCACTGCCCTGCCTGCCAGGCCAAGTGGCCACAAATGAAGGCCATTTTCCATGGGAAAAACGAAGTCCTTTCCCCAGGGTCTCAGGAATATGTTCAAGGTGGCGTTTGAGGCTCTAAGTACTTCCAGGGCCCTAGTTGCTGCCAGCTTTTCTTTTGGAAAAATCCAGCAACGATTGCATCATTCTAGCTAGGCTCCCACTTTCTGCCAGGGTGAGTGGCTGCCAAGGGAGGCCATTTGCCATGGGAAAAAGAAGTCCTTTCCCCAGGGTCTGGGTGTCAGATGAAAGGTGGCCTTTGGGGTTCTGAGGACTTGTAGGGTAGTACTTACTGGCTAGAGTAGAGGAAATGGATTCTATTTGAATATCTGTCCCACAGGTCCTGGTTGTCCTTGATGGGCTGCAGCTGTGAGCATTGAAGAGAACTGGGATAAAAGGGGGCGGCGTAGCCATTCAGGGAGAGCCTTGAAGGAGCCCTGAACTGGGAAAGAACAGCATGCAGAAGAAAGCATCTGTGCTGTGAAGATCTGCAGCCATAAGAACACACCGAGGAGGTATGGACTTTAGCAATCTGAGAACAGCATGATGGGACTCTAGAGAAATAGAACAACAACAAGTGGCAGCTTTAGATTTGGAGCAATCCAGCAAAGCTTGCAAATTTCTTGCTGGGCACCACCCTCTTGGTCAGGGCGAGTGGCCAGAAATGGAGGCCATTTTCCATGGGGAAAACGAAGTCATTGGCCCAGGCTCTGGGTGTCAGATGACTGGTGGCATCTGGGGCTCTAAGGACTTGCAGGGTCCTAGTTGCTGGCAGCTTTCGTTCTGGAAGGATCCAGCAGAGTTTGTAGATTCCTGGCTTGGCACTGCCCTGCCTGCCAGGCCAAGTGGCCACAAATGAAGGCCATTTTCCATGGGAAAAACGAAGTCCTTTCCCCAGGGTCTCAGTAATATGTTCAAGGTGGCGTTTGAGGCTCTAAGTACTTCCAGGGCCCTAGTTGCTGGCAGCTTTTCTTTTGGAAAAATCCAGCAACGATTGCATCATTCTAGCTAGGCTCCCACTTTCTGCCAGGGTGAGTGGCTGCCAAGGGAGGCCATTTGCCATGGGAAAAAGAAGTCCTTTCCCCAGGGTCTGGGTGTCAGATGAAAGGTGGCCTTTGGGGTTCTGAGGACTTGTAGGGTAGTACTTACTGGCTAGAGTAGAGGAAATGGATTCTATTTGAATATCTGTCTAGAGGCTTTGCCCCACAGGTCCTGGTTGTCCTTGATGGGCTGCAGCTGTGAGCATTGAAGAGAACTGGGATAAAAGGGGGCGGCGTAGCCATTCAGGGAGAGCCTTGAAGGAGCCCTGAACTGGGAAAGAACAGCATGCAGAAGAAAGCGTCTGTGCTGTGAAGATCTGCAGCCATAAGAACACACCGAGGAGGTATGGACTTTAGCAATCTGAGAACAGCATGATGGGACTCTAGAGAAATAGAACAACAACAAGTGGTAGCTTTAGATTTGGAGCAATCCAGCAAAGCTTGCAAATTTCTTGCTGGGCACCACCCTCTTGGTCAGGGCGAGTGGCCAGAAATGGAGGCCATTTTCCATGGGGAAAACGAAGTCATTGGCCCAGGCTCTGGGTGTCAGATGACTGGTGGCATCTGGGGCTGTAAGGACTTGCAGGGTCCTAGTTGCTGGCAGCTTTCGTTCTGGAAGGATCCAGCACAGTTTGTAGATTCCTGGCTTGGCACTGCCCTGCCTGCCAGGCCAAGTGGCCACAAATGAAGGCCATTTCCCATGGGAAAAACGAAGTCCTTTCCCCAGGGTCTCAGGAATATGTTCAAGGTGGCGTTTGAGGCTCTAAGTACTTCCAGGGCCCTAGTTGCTGCCAGCTTTTCTTTTGGAAAAATCCAGCAACGATTGCATCATTCTAGCTAGGCTCCCACTTTCTGCCAGGGTGAGTGGCTGCCAAGGGAGGCCATTTGCCATGGGAAAAAGAAGTCCTTTCCCCAGGGTCTGGGTGTCAGATGAAAGGTGGCCTTTGGGGTTCTGAGGACTTGTAGGGTACTACTTACTGGCTAGAGTAGAGGAAATGGATTCTATTTGAATATCTGTCCCACAGGTCCTGGTTGTCCTTGATGGGCTGCAGCTGTGAGCATTGAAGAGAACTGGGATAAAAGGGGGCGGCGTAGCCATTCAGGGAGAGCCTTGAAGGAGCCCTGAACTGGGAAAGAACAGCATGCAGAAGAAAGCGTCTGTGCTGTGAAGATCTGCAGCCATAAGAACACACCGAGGAGGTATGGACTTTAGCAATCTGAGAACAGCATGATGGGACTCTAGAGAAATAGAACAACAACAAGTGGTAGCTTTCGATTTGGAGCAATCCAGCAAAGCTTGCAAATTTCTTGCTGGGCACCACCCTCTTGGTCAGGGCGAGTGGCCAGAAATGGAGGCCATTTTCCATGGGGAAAACGAAGTCATTGGCCCAGGCTCTGGGTGTCAGATGACTGGTGGCATCTGGGGCTCTAAGGACTTGCAGGGTCCTAGTTGCTGGCAGCTTTCGTTCTGGAAGGATCCAGCAGAGTTTGTAGATTCCTGGCTTGGCACTGCCCTGCCTGCCAGGCCAAGTGGCCAGAAATGAAGGCCATTTTCCATGGGAAAAACGAAGTCCTTTCCCCAGGGTCTCAGGAATATGTTCAAGGTGGCGTTTGAGGCTCTAAGTACTTCCAGGGCCCTAGTTGCTGCCAGCTTTTCTTTTGGAAAAATCCAGCAACGATTGCATCATTCTAGCTAGGCTCCCACTTTCTGCCAGGGTGAGTGGCTGCCAAGGGAGGCCATTTGCCATGGGAAAAAGAAGTCCTTTCCCCAGGGTCTGGGTGTCAGATGAAAGGTGGCCTTTGGGGTTCTGAGGACTTGTAGGGTAGTACTTACTGGCTAGAGTAGAGGAAATGGATTCTATTTGAATATCTGTCTAGAGGCTTTGCCCCACAGGTCCTGGTTGTCCTTGATGGGCTGCAGCTGTGAGCATTGAAGAGAACTGGGATAAAAGGGGGCGGCTTAGCCATTCAGGGAGAGCCTTGAAGGAGCCCTGAACTGGGAAAGAACAGCATGCAGAAGAAAGCGTCTGTGCTGTGAAGATCTGCAGCCATAAGAACACACCGAGGAGGTATGGACTTTAGCAATCTGAGAACAGCATGATGGGACTCTAGAGAAATAGAAGAACAACAAGTGGCAGCTTTCGATTTGGAGCAATCCAGCAAAGCTTGCAAATTTCTTGCTGGGCACCACCCTCTTGGTCAGGGCGAGTGGCCAGAAATGGAGGCCATTTTCCATGGGGAAAACGAAGTCATTGGCCCAGGCTCTGGGTGTCAGATGACTGGTGGCATCTGGGGCTGTAAGGACTTGCAGGGTCCTAGTTGCTGGCAGCTTTCGTTCTGGAAGGATCCAGCACAGTTTGTAGATTCCTGGCTTGGCACTGCCCTGCCTGCCAGGCCAAGTGGCCACAAATGAAGGCCATTTTCCATGGGAAAAACGAAGTCCTTTCCCCAGGGTCTCAGGAATATGTTCAAGGTGGCGTTTGAGGCTCTAAGTACTTCCAGGGCCCTAGTTGCTGGCAGCTTTTCTTTTGGAAAAATCCAGCAACGATTGCATCATTCTAGCTAGGCTCCCACTTTCTGCCAGGGTGAGTGGCTGCCAAGGGAGGCCATTTGCCATGGGAAAAAGAAGTCCTTTCCCCAGGGTCTGGGTGTCAGATGAAAGGTGGCCTTTGGGGTTCTGAGGACTTGTAGGGTAGTACTTACTGGCTAGAGTAGAGGAAATGGATTCTATTTGAATATCTGTCCCACAGGTCCTGGTTGTCCTTGATGGGCTGCAGCTGTGAGCATTGAAGAGAACTGGGATAAAAGGGGGCGGCGTAGCCATTCAGGGAGAGCCTTGAAGGAGCCCTGAACTGGGAAAGAACAGCATGCAGAAGAAAGCGTCTGTGCTGTGAAGATCTGCAGCCATAAGAACACACCGAGGAGGTATGGACTTTAGCAATCTGAGAACAGCATGATGGGACTCTAGAGAAATAGAACAACAACAAGTGGTAGCTTTAGATTTGGAGCAATCCAGCAAAGCTTGCAAATTTCTTGCTGGGCACCACCCTCTTGGTCAGGGCGAGTGGCCAGAAATGGAGGCCATTTTCCATGGGGAAAACGAAGTCATTGGCCCAGGCTCTGGGTGTCAGATGACTGGTGGCATCTGGGGCTGTAAGGACTTGCAGGGTCCTAGTTGCTGGCAGCTTTCGTTCTGGAAGGATCCAGCACAGTTTGTAGATTCCTGGCTTGGCACTGCCCTGCCTGCCAGGCCAAGTGGCCACAAATGAAGGCCATTTCCCATGGGAAAAACGAAGTCCTTTCCCCAGGGTCTCAGGAATATGTTCAAGGTGGCGTTTGAGGCTCTAAGTACTTCCAGGGCCCTAGTTGCTGCCAGCTTTTCTTTTGGAAAAATCCAGCAACGATTGCATCATTCTAGCTAGGCTCCCACTTTCTGCCAGGGTGAGTGGCTGCCAAGGGAGGCCATTTGCCATGGGAAAAAGAAGTCCTTTCCCCAGGGTCTGGGTGTCAGATGAAAGGTGGCCTTTGGGGTTCTGAGGACTTGTAGGGTACTACTTACTGGCTAGAGTAGAGGAAATGGATTCTATTTGAATATCTGTCCCACAGGTCCTGGTTGTCCTTGATGGGCTGCAGCTGTGAGCATTGAAGAGAACTGGGATAAAAGGGGGCGGCGTAGCCATTCAGGGAGAGCCTTGAAGGAGCCCTGAACTGGGAAAGAACAGCATGCAGAAGAAAGCGTCTGTGCTGTGAAGATCTGCAGCCATAAGAACACACCGAGGAGGTATGGACTTTAGCAATCTGAGAACAGCATGATGGGACTCTAGAGAAATAGAACAACAACAAGTGGTAGCTTTCGATTTGGAGCAATCCAGCAAAGCTTGCAAATTTCTTGCTGGGCACCACCCTCTTGGTCAGGGCGAGTGGCCAGAAATGGAGGCCATTTTCCATGGGGAAAACGAAGTCATTGGCCCAGGCTCTGGGTGTCAGATGACTGGTGGCATCTGGGGCTCTAAGGACTTGCAGGGTCCTAGTTGCTGGCAGCTTTCGTTCTGGAAGGATCCAGCAGAGTTTGTAGATTCCTGGCTTGGCACTGCCCTGCCTGCCAGGCCAAGTGGCCACAAATGAAGGCCATTTCCCATGGGAAAAACGAAGTCCTTTCCCCAGGGTCTCAGGAATATGTTCAAGGTGGCGTTTGAGGCTCTAAGTACTTCCAGGGCCCTAGTTGCTGCCAGCTTTTCTTTTGGAAAAATCCAGCAACGATTGCATCATTCTAGCTAGGCTCCCACTTTCTGCCAGGGTGAGTGGCTGCCAAGGGAGGCCATTTGCCATGGGAAAAAGAAGTCCTTTCCCCAGGGTCTGGGTGTCAGATGAAAGGTGGCCTTTGGGGTTCTGAGGACTTGTAGGGTAGTACTTACTGGCTAGAGTAGAGGAAATGGATTCTATTTGAATATCTGTCTAGAGGCTTTGCCCCACAGGTCCTGGTTGTCCTTGATGGGCTGCAGCTGTGAGCATTGAAGAGAACTGGGATAAAAGGGGGCGGCTTAGCCATTCAGGGAGAGCCTTGAAGGAGCCCTGAACTGGGAAAGAACAGCATGCAGAAGAAAGCGTCTGTGCTGTGAAGATCTGCAGCCATAAGAACACACCGAGGAGGTATGGACTTTAGCAATCTGAGAACAGCATGATGGGACTCTAGAGAAATAGAAGAACAACAAGTGGCAGCTTTCGATTTGGAGCAATCCAGCAAAGCTTGCAAATTTCTTGCTGGGCACCACCCTCTTGGTCAGGGCGAGTGGCCAGAAATGGAGGCCATTTTCCATGGGGAAAACGAAGTCATTGGCCCAGGCTCTGGGTGTCAGATGACTGGTGGCATCTGGGGCTGTAAGGACTTGCAGGGTCCTAGTTGCTGGCAGCTTTCGTTCTGGAAGGATCCAGCACAGTTTGTAGATTCCTGGCTTGGCACTGCCCTGCCTGCCAGGCCAAGTGGCCACAAATGAAGGCCATTTTCCATGGGAAAAACGAAGTCCTTTCCCCAGGGTCTCAGGAATATGTTCAAGGTGGCGTTTGAGGCTCTAAGTACTTCCAGGGCCCTAGTTGCTGCCAGCTTTTCTTTTGGAAAAATCCAGCAACGATTGCATCATTCTAGCTAGGCTCCCACTTTCTGCCAGGGTGAGTGGCTGCCAAGGGAGGCCATTTGCCATGGGAAAAAGAAGTCCTTTCCCCAGGGTCTGGGTGTCAGATGAAAGGTGGCCTTTGGGGTTCTGAGGACTTGTAGGGTAGTACTTACTGGCTAGAGTAGAGGAAATGGATTCTATTTGAATATCTGTCCCACAGGTCCTGGTTGTCCTTGATGGGCTGCAGCTGTGAGCATTGAAGAGAACTGGGATAAAAGGGGGCGGCGTAGCCATTCAGGGAGAGCCTTGAAGGAGCCCTGAACTGGGAAAGAACAGCATGCAGAAGAAAGCGTCTGTGCTGTGAAGATCTGCAGCCATAAGAACACACCGAGGAGGTATGGACTTTAGCAATCTGAGAACAGCATGATGGGACTCTAGAGAAATAGAACAACAACAAGTGGTAGCTTTAGATTTGGAGCAATCCAGCAAAGCTTGCAAATTTCTTGCTGGGCACCACCCTCTTGGTCAGGGCGAGTGGCCAGAAATGGAGGCCATTTTCCATGGGGAAAACGAAGTCATTGGCCCAGGCTCTGGGTGTCAGATGACTGGTGGCATCTGGGGCTGTAAGGACTTGCAGGGTCCTAGTTGCTGGCAGCTTTCGTTCTGGAAGGATCCAGCACAGTTTGTAGATTCCTGGCTTGGCACTGCCCTGCCTGCCAGGCCAAGTGGCCACAAATGAAGGCCATTTCCCATGGGAAAAATGAAGTCCTTTCCCCAGGGTCTCAGGAATATGTTCAAGGTGGCGTTTGAGGCTCTAAGTACTTCCAGGGCCCTAGTTGCTGGCAGCTTTTCTTTTGGAAAAATCCAGCAACGATTGCATCATTCTAGCTAGGCTCCCACTTTCTGCCAGGGTGAGTGGCTGCCAAGGGAGGCCATTTGCCATGGGAAAAAGAAGTCCTTTCCCCAGGGTCTGGGTGTCAGATGAAAGGTGGCCTTTGGGGTTCTGAGGACTTGTAGGGTAGTACTTACTGGCTAGAGTAGAGGAAATGGATTCTATTTGAATATCTGTCCCACAGGTCCTGGTTGTCCTTGATGGGCTGCAGCTGTGAGCATTGAAGAGAACTGGGATAAAAGGGGGCGGCGTAGCCATTCAGGGAGAGCCTTGAAGGAGCCCTGAACTGGGAAAGAACAGCATGCAGAAGAAAGCGTCTGTGCTGTGAAGATCTGCAGCCATAAGAACACACCGAGGAGGTATGGACTTTAGCAATCTGAGAACAGCATGATGGGACTCTAGAGAAATAGAACAACAACAAGTGGTAGCTTTCGATTTGGAGCAATCCAGCAAAGCTTGCAAATTTCTTGCTGGGCACCACCCTCTTGGTCAGGGCGAGTGGCCAGAAATGGAGGCCATTTTCCATGGGGAAAACGAAGTCATTGGCCCAGGCTCTGGGTGTCAGATGACTGGTGGCATCTGGGGCTGTAAGGACTTGCAGGGTCCTAGTTGCTGGCAGCTTTCGTTCTGGAAGGATCCAGCACAGTTTGTAGATTCCTGGCTTGGCACTGCCCTGCCTGCCAGGCCAAGTGGCCACAAATGAAGGCCATTTTCCATGGGAAAAACGAAGTCCTTTCCCCAGGGTCTCAGGAATATGTTCAAGGTGGCGTTTGAGGCTCTAAGTACTTCCAGGGCCCTAGTTGCTGGCAGCTTTTCTTTTGGAAAAATCCAGCAACGATTGCATCATTCTAGCTAGGCTCCCACTTTCTGCCAGGGTGAGTGGCTGCCAAGGGAGGCCATTTGCCATGGGAAAAAGAAGTCCTTTCCCCAGGGTCTGGGTGTCAGATGAAAGGTGGCCTTTGGGGTTCTGAGGACTTGTAGGGTAGTACTTACTGGCTAGAGTAGAGGAAATGGATTCTATTTGAATATCTGTCTAGAGGCTTTGCCCCACAGGTCCTGGTTGTCCTTGATGGGCTGCAGCTGTGAGCATTGAAGAGAACTGGGATAAAAGGGGGCGGCTTAGCCATTCAGGGAGAGCCTTGAAGGAGCCCTGAACTGGGAAAGAACAGCATGCAGAAGAAAGCGTCTGTGCTGTGAAGATCTGCAGCCATAAGAACACACCGAGGAGGTATGGACTTTAGCAATCTGAGAACAGCATGATGGGACTCTAGAGAAATAGAACAACAACAAGTGGCAGCTTTCGATTTGGAGCAATCCAGCAAAGCTTGCAAATTTCTTGCTGGGCACCACCCTCTTGGTCAGGGCGAGTGGCCAGAAATGGAGGCCATTTTCCATGGGGAAAACGAAGTCATTGGCCCAGGCTCTGGGTGTCAGATGACTGGTGGCATCTGGGGCTGTAAGGACTTGCAGGGTCCTAGTTGCTGGCAGCTTTCGTTCTGGAAGGATCCAGCACAGTTTGTAGATTCCTGGCTTGGCACTGCCCTGCCTGCCAGGCCAAGTGGCCAGAAATGAAGGCCATTTTCCATGGGAAAAACGAAGTCCTTTCCCCAGGGTCTCAGGAATATGTTCAAGGTGGCGTTTGAGGCTCTAAGTACTTCCAGGGCCCTAGTTGCTGGCAGCTTTTCTTTTGGAAAAATCCAGCAACGATTGCATCATTCTAGCTAGGCTCCCACTTTCTGCCAGGGTGAGTGGCTGCCAAGGGAGGCCATTTGCCATGGGAAAAAGAAGTCCTTTCCCCAGGGTCTGGGTGTCAGATGAAAGGTGGCCTTTGGGGTTCTGAGGACTTGTAGGGTAGTACTTACTGGCTAGAGTAGAGGAAATGGATTCTATTTGAATATCTGTCCCACAGGTCCTGGTTGTCCTTGATGGGCTGCAGCTGTGAGCATTGAAGAGAACTGGGATAAAAGGGGGCGGCTTAGCCATTCAGGGAGAGCCTTGAAGGAGCCCTGAACTGGGAAAGAACAGCATGCAGAAGAAAGCGTCTGTGCTGTGAAGATCTGCAGCCATAAGAACACACCGAGGAGGTATGGACTTTAGCAATCTGAGAACAGCATGATGGGACTCTAGAGAAATAGAACAACAACAAGTGGCAGCTTTCGATTTGGAGCAATCCAGCAAAGCTTGCAAATTTCTTGCTGGGCACCACCCTCTTGGTCAGGGCGAGTGGCCAGAAATGGAGGCCATTTTCCATGGGGAAAACGAAGTCATTGGCCCAGGCTCTGGGTGTCAGATGACTGGTGGCATCTGGGGCTGTAAGGACTTGCAGGGTCCTAGTTGCTGGCAGCTTTCGTTCTGGAAGGATCCAGCACAGTTTGTAGATTCCTGGCTTGGCACTGCCCTGCCTGCCAGGCAGAGTGGCCAGAAATGAAGGCCATTTTCCATGGGAAAAACGAAGTCCTTTCCCCAGGGTCTCAGGAATATGTTCAAGGTGGCGTTTGAGGCTCTAAGTACTTCCAGGGCCCTAGTTGCTGGCAGCTTTTCTTTTGGAAAAATCCAGCAACGATTGCATCATTCTAGCTAGGCTCCCACTTTCTGCCAGGGTGAGTGGCTGCCAAGGGAGGCCATTTGCCATGGGAAAAAGAAGTCCTTTCCCCAGGGTCTGGGTGTCAGATGAAAGGTGGCCTTTGGGGTTCTGAGGACTTGTAGGGTAGTACTTACTGGCTAGAGTAGAGGAAATGGATTCTATTTGAATATCTGTCCCACAGGTCCTGGTTGTCCTTGATGGGCTGCAGCTGTGAGCATTGAAGAGAACTGGGATAAAAGGGGGCGGCGTAGCCATTCAGGGAGAGCCTTGAAGGAGCCCTGAACTGGGAAAGAACAGCATGCAGAAGAAAGCGTCTGTGCTGTGAAGATCTGCAGCCATAAGAACACACCGAGGAGGTATGGACTTTAGCAATCTGAGAACAGCATGATGGGACTCTAGAGAAATAGAACAACAACAAGTGGCAGCTTTCGATTTGGAGCAATCCAGCAAAGCTTGCAAATTTCTTGCTGGGCACCACCCTCTTGGTCAGGGCGAGTGGCCAGAAATGGAGGCCATTTTCCATGGGGAAAACGAAGTCATTGGCCCAGGCTCTGGGTGTCAGATGACTGGTGGCATCTGGGGCTGTAAGGACTTGCAGGGTCCTAGTTGCTGGCAGCTTTCGTTCTGGAAGGATCCAGCAGAGTTTGTAGATTCCTGGCTTGGCACTGCCCTGCCTGCCAGGCCAAGTGGCCAGAAATGAAGGCCATTTTCCATGGGAAAAACGAAGTCCTTTCCCCAGGGTCTCAGGAATATGTTCAAGGTGGCGTTTGAGGCTCTAAGTACTTCCAGGGCCCTAGTTGCTGGCAGCTTTTCTTTTGGAAAAATCCAGCAACGATTGCATCATTCTAGCTAGGCTCCCACTTTCTGCCAGGGTGAGTGGCTGCCAAGGGAGGCCATTTGCCATGGGAAAAAGAAGTCCTTTCCCCAGGGTCTGGGTGTCAGATGAAAGGTGGCCTTTGGGGTTCTGAGGACTTGTAGGGTAGTACTTACTGGCTAGAGTAGAGGAAATGGATTCTATTTGAATATCTGTCTAGAGGCTTTGCCCCACAGGTCCTGGTTGTCCTTGATGGGCTGCAGCTGTGAGCATTGAAGAGAACTGGGATAAAAGGGGGCGGCTTAGCCATTCAGGGAGAGCCTTGAAGGAGCCCTGAACTGGGAAAGAACAGCATGCAGAAGAAAGCGTCTGTGCTGTGAAGATCTGCAGCCATAAGAACACACCGAGGAGGTATGGACTTTAGCAATCTGAGAACAGCATGATGGGACTCTAGAGAAATAGAACAACAACAAGTGGTAGCTTTCGATTTGGAGCAATCCAGCAAAGCTTGCAAATTTCTTGCTGGGCACCACCCTCTTGGTCAGGGCGAGTGGCCAGAAATGGAGGCCATTTTCCATGGGGAAAACGAAGTCATTGGCCCAGGCTCTGGGTGTCAGATGACTGGTGGCATCTGGGGCTCTAAGGACTTGCAGGGTCCTAGTTGCTGGCAGCTTTCGTTCTGGAAGGATCCAGCAGAGTTTGTAGATTCCTGGCTTGGCACTGCCCTGCCTGCCAGGCCAAGTGGCCACAAATGAAGGCCATTTTCCATGGGAAAAACGAAGTCCTTTCCCCAGGGTCTCAGGAATATGTTCAAGGTGGCGTTTGAGGCTCTAAGTACTTCCAGGGTCCTAGTTGCTGCCAGCTTTTCTTTTGGAAAAATCCAGCAACGATTGCATCATTCTAGCTAGGCTCCCACTTTCTGCCAGGGTGAGTGGCTGCCAAGGGAGGCCATTTGCCATGGGAAAAAGAAGTCCTTTCCCCAGGGTCTGGGTGTCAGATGAAAGGTGGCCTTTGGGGTTCTGAGGACTTGTAGGGTACTACTTACTGGCTAGAGTAGAGGAAATGGATTCTATTTGAATATCTGTCCCACAGGTCCTGGTTGTCCTTGATGGGCTGCAGCTGTGAGCATTGAAGAGAACTGGGATAAAAGGGGGCGGCTTAGCCATTCAGGGAGAGCCTTGAAGGAGCCCTGAACTGGGAAAGAACAGCATGCAGAAGAAAGCGTCTGTGCTGTGAAGATCTGCAGCCATAAGAACACACCGAGGAGGTATGGACTTTAGCAATCTGAGAACAGCATGATGGGACTCTAGAGAAATAGAACAACAACAAGTGGCAGCTTTAGATTTGGAGCAATCCAGCAAAGCTTGCAAATTTCTTGCTGGGCACCACCCTCTTGGTCAGGGCGAGTGGCCAGAAATGGAGGCCATTTTCCATGGGGAAAACGAAGTCATTGGCCCAGGCTCTGGGTGTCAGATGACTGGTGGCATCTGGGGCTGTAAGGACTTGCAGGGTCCTAGTTGCTGGCAGCTTTCGTTCTGGAAGGATCCAGCAGAGTTTGTAGATTCCTGGCTTGGCACTGCCCTGCCTGCCAGGCAGAGTGGCCAGAAATGAAGGCCATTTTCCATGGGAAAAACGAAGTCCTTTCCCCAGGGTCTCAGGAATATGTTCAAGGTGGCGTTTGAGGCTCTAAGTACTTCCAGGGCCCTAGTTGCTGGCAGCTTTTCTTTTGGAAAAATCCAGCAACGATTGCATCATTCTAGCTAGGCTCCCACTTTCTGCCAGGGTGAGTGGCTGCCAAGGGAGGCCATTTGCCATGGGAAAAAGAAGTCCTTTCCCCAGGGTCTGGGTGTCAGATGAAAGGTGGCCTTTGGGGTTCTGAGGACTTGTAGGGTAGTACTTACTGGCTAGAGTAGAGGAAATGGATTCTATTTGAATATCTGTCCCACAGGTCCTGGTTGTCCTTGATGGGCTGCAGCTGTGAGCATTGAAGAGAACTGGGATAAAAGGGGGCGGCGTAGCCATTCAGGGAGAGCCTTGAAGGAGCCCTGAACTGGGAAAGAACAGCATGCAGAAGAAAGCGTCTGTGCTGTGAAGATCTGCAGCCATAAGAACACACCGAGGAGGTATGGACTTTAGCAATCTGAGAACAGCATGATGGGACTCTAGAGAAATAGAACAACAACAAGTGGCAGCTTTAGATTTGGAGCAATCCAGCAAAGCTTGCAAATTTCTTGCTGGGCACCACCCTCTTGGTCAGGGCGAGTGGCCAGAAATGGAGGCCATTTTCCATGGGGAAAACGAAGTCATTGGCCCAGGCTCTGGGTGTCAGATGACTGGTGGCATCTGGGGCTGTAAGGACTTGCAGGGTCCTAGTTGCTGGCAGCTTTCGTTCTGGAAGGATCCAGCAGAGTTTGTAGATTCCTGGCTTGGCACTGCCCTGCCTGCCAGGCCAAGTGGCCAGAAATGAAGGCCATTTTCCATGGGAAAAACGAAGTCCTTTCCCCAGGGTCTCAGTAATATGTTCAAGGTGGCGTTTGAGGCTCTAAGTACTTCCAGGGCCCTAGTTGCTGCCAGCTTTTCTTTTGGAAAAATCCAGCAACGATTGCATCATTCTAGCTAGGCTCCCACTTTCTGCCAGGGTGAGTGGCTGCCAAGGGAGGCCATTTGCCATGGGAAAAAGAAGTCCTTTCCCCAGGGTCTGGGTGTCAGATGAAAGGTGGCCTTTGGGGTTCTGAGGACTTGTAGGGTAGTACTTACTGGCTAGAGTAGAGGAAATGGATTCTATTTGAATATCTGTCTAGAGGCTTTGCCCCACAGGTCCTGGTTGTCCTTGATGGGCTGCAGCTGTGAGCATTGAAGAGAACTGGGATAAAAGGGGGCGGCTTAGCCATTCAGGGAGAGCCTTGAAGGAGCCCTGAACTGGGAAAGAACAGCATGCAGAAGAAAGCGTCTGTGCTGTGAAGATCTGCAGCCATAAGAACACACCGAGGAGGTATGGACTTTAGCAATCTGAGAACAGCATGATGGGACTCTAGAGAAATAGAACAACAACAAGTGGTAGCTTTCGATTTGGAGCAATCCAGCAAAGCTTGCAAATTTCTTGCTGGGCACCACCCTCTTGGTCAGGGCGAGTGGCCAGAAATGGAGGCCATTTTCCATGGGGAAAACGAAGTCATTGGCCCAGGCTCTGGGTGTCAGATGACTGGTGGCATCTGGGGCTGTAAGGACTTGCAGGGTCCTAGTTGCTGGCAGCTTTCGTTCTGGAAGGATCCAGCAGAGTTTGTAGATTCCTGGCTTGGCACTGCCCTGCCTGCCAGGCCAAGTGGCCACAAATGAAGGCCATTTTCCATGGGAAAAACGAAGTCCTTTCCCCAGGGTCTCAGGAATATGTTCAAGGTGGCGTTTGAGGCTCTAAGTACTTCCAGGGCCCTAGTTGCTGCCAGCTTTTCTTTTGGAAAAATCCAGCAACGATTGCATCATTCTAGCTAGGCTCCCACTTTCTGCTAGGGTGAGTGGCTGCCAAGGGAGGCCATTTGCCATGGGAAAAAGAAGTCCTTTCCCCAGGGTCTGGGTGTCAGATGAAAGGTGGCCTTTGGGGTTCTGAGGACTTGTAGGGTAGTACTTACTGGCTAGAGTAGAGGAAATGGATTCTATTTGAATATCTGTCTAGAGGCTTTGCCCCACAGGTCCTGGTTGTCCTTGATGGGCTGCAGCTGTGAGCATTGAAGAGAACTGGGATAAAAGGGGGCGGCTTAGCCATTCAGGGAGAGCCTTGAAGGAGCCCTGAACTGGGAAAGAACAGCATGCAGAAGAAAGCGTCTGTGCTGTGAAGATCTGCAGCCATAAGAACACACCGAGGAGGTATGGACTTTAGCAATCTGAGAACAGCATGATGGGACTCTAGAGAAATAGAACAACAACAAGTGGCAGCTTTCGATTTGGAGCAATCCAGCAAAGCTTGCAAATTTCTTGCTGGGCACCACCCTCTTGGTCAGGGCGAGTGGCCAGAAATGGAGGCCATTTTCCATGGGGAAAACGAAGTCATTGGCCCAGGCTCTGGGTGTCAGATGACTGGTGGCATCTGGGGCTGTAAGGACTTGCAGGGTCCTAGTTGCTGGCAGCTTTCGTTCTGGAAGGATCCAGCAGAGTTTGTAGATTCCTGGCTTGGCACTGCCCTGCCTGCCAGGCCAAGTGGCCACAAATGAAGGCCATTTTCCATGGGAAAAACGAAGTCCTTTCCCCAGGGTCTCAGGAATATGTTCAAGGTGGCGTTTGAGGCTCTAAGTACTTCCAGGGCCCTAGTTGCTGGCAGCTTTTCTTTTGGAAAAATCCAGCAACGATTGCATCATTCTAGCTAGGCTCCCACTTTCTGCCAGGGTGAGTGGCTGCCAAGGGAGGCCATTTGCCATGGGAAAAAGAAGTCCTTTCCCCAGGGTCTGGGTGTCAGATGAAAGGTGGCCTTTGGGGTTCTGAGGACTTGTAGGGTAGTACTTACTGGCTAGAGTAGAGGAAATGGATTCTATTTGAATATCTGTCCCACAGGTCCTGGTTGTCCTTGATGGGCTGCAGCTGTGAGCATTGAAGAGAACTGGGATAAAAGGGGGCGGCTTAGCCATTCAGGGAGAGCCTTGAAGGAGCCCTGAACTGGGAAAGAACAGCATGCAGAAGAAAGCGTCTGTGCTGTGAAGATCTGCAGCCATAAGAACACACCGAGGAGGTATGGACTTTAGCAATCTGAGAACAGCATGATGGGACTCTAGAGAAATAGAACAACAACAAGTGGCAGCTTTCGATTTGGAGCAATCCAGCAAAGCTTGCAAATTTCTTGCTGGGCACCACCCTCTTGGTCAGGGCGAGTGGCCAGAAATGGAGGCCATTTTCCATGGGGAAAACGAAGTCATTGGCCCAGGCTCTGGGTGTCAGATGACTGGTGGCATCTGGGGCTGTAAGGACTTGCAGGGTCCTAGTTGCTGGCAGCTTTCGTTCTGGAAGGATCCAGCAGAGTTTGTAGATTCCTGGCTTGGCACTGCCCTGCCTGCCAGGCAGAGTGGCCAGAAATGAAGGCCATTTTCCATGGGAAAAACGAAGTCCTTTCCCCAGGGTCTCAGGAATATGTTCAAGGTGGCGTTTGAGGCTCTAAGTACTTCCAGGGCCCTAGTTGCTGCCAGCTTTTCTTTTGGAAAAATCCAGCAACGATTGCATCATTCTAGCTAGGCTCCCACTTTCTGCCAGGGTGAGTGGCTGCCAAGGGAGGCCATTTGCCATGGGAAAAAGAAGTCCTTTCCCCAGGGTCTGGGTGTCAGATGAAAGGTGGCCTTTGGGGTTCTGAGGACTTGTAGGGTACTACTTACTGGCTAGAGTAGAGGAAATGGATTCTATTTGAATATCTGTCCCACAGGTCCTGGTTGTCCTTGATGGGCTGCAGCTGTGAGCATTGAAGAGAACTGGGATAAAAGGGGGCGGCTTAGCCATTCAGGGAGAGCCTTGAAGGAGCCCTGAACTGGGAAAGAACAGCATGCAGAAGAAAGCGTCTGTGCTGTGAAGATCTGCAGCCATAAGAACACACCGAGGAGGTATGGACTTTAGCAATCTGAGAACAGCATGATGGGACTCTAGAGAAATAGAACAACAACAAGTGGTAGCTTTAGATTTGGAGCAATCCAGCAAAGCTTGCAAATTTCTTGCTGGGCACCACCCTCTTGGTCAGGGCGAGTGGCCAGAAATGGAGGCCATTTTCCATGGGGAAAACGAAGTCATTGGCCCAGGCTCTGGGTGTCAGATGACTGGTGGCATCTGGGGCTGTAAGGACTTGCAGGGTCCTAGTTGCTGGCAGCTTTCGTTCTGGAAGGATCCAGCAGAGTTTGTAGATTCCTGGCTTGGCACTGCCCTGCCTGCCAGGCAGAGTGGCCAGAAATGAAGGCCATTTCCCATGGGAAAAACGAAGTCCTTTCCCCAGGGTCTCAGGAATATGTTCAAGGTGGCGTTTGAGGCTCTAAGTACTTCCAGGGCCCTAGTTGCTGGCAGCTTTTCTTTTGGAAAAATCCAGCAACGATTGCATCATTCTAGCTAGGCTCCCACTTTCTGCCAGGGTGAGTGGCTGCCAAGGGAGGCCATTTGCCATGGGAAAAAGAAGTCCTTTCCCCAGGGTCTGGGTGTCAGATGAAAGGTGGCCTTTGGGGTTCTGAGGACTTGTAGGGTAGTACTTACTGGCTAGAGTAGAGGAAATGGATTCTATTTGAATATCTGTCCCACAGGTCCTGGTTGTCCTTGATGGGCTGCAGCTGTGAGCATTGAAGAGAACTGGGATAAAAGGGGGCGGCGTAGCCATTCAGGGAGAGCCTTGAAGGAGCCCTGAACTGGGAAAGAACAGCATGCAGAAGAAAGCGTCTGTGCTGTGAAGATCTGCAGCCATAAGAACACACCGAGGAGGTATGGACTTTAGCAATCTGAGAACAGCATGATGGGACTCTAGAGAAATAGAACAACAACAAGTGGCAGCTTTAGATTTGGAGCAATCCAGCAAAGCTTGCAAATTTCTTGCTGGGCACCACCCTCTTGGTCAGGGCGAGTGGCCAGAAATGGAGGCCATTTTCCATGGGGAAAACGAAGTCATTGGCCCAGGCTCTGGGTGTCAGATGACTGGTGGCATCTGGGGCTGTAAGGACTTGCAGGGTCCTAGTTGCTGGCAGCTTTCGTTCTGGAAGGATCCAGCACAGTTTGTAGATTCCTGGCTTGGCACTGCCCTGCCTGCCAGGCCAAGTGGCCACAAATGAAGGCCATTTTCCATGGGAAAAACGAAGTCCTTTCCCCAGGGTCTCAGGAATATGTTCAAGGTGGCGTTTGAGGCTCTAAGTACTTCCAGGGCCCTAGTTGCTGCCAGCTTTTCTTTTGGAAAAATCCAGCAACGATTGCATCATTCTAGCTAGGCTCCCACTTTCTGCCAGGGTGAGTGGCTGCCAAGGGAGGCCATTTGCCATGGGAAAAAGAAGTCCTTTCCCCAGGGTCTGGGTGTCAGATGAAAGGTGGCCTTTGGGGTTCTGAGGACTTGTAGGGTACTACTTACTGGCTAGAGTAGAGGAAATGGATTCTATTTGAATATCTGTCCCACAGGTCCTGGTTGTCCTTGATGGGCTGCAGCTGTGAGCATTGAAGAGAACTGGGATAAAAGGGGGCGGCTTAGCCATTCAGGGAGAGCCTTGAAGGAGCCCTGAACTGGGAAAGAACAGCATGCAGAAGAAAGCGTCTGTGCTGTGAAGATCTGCAGCCATAAGAACACACCGAGGAGGTATGGACTTTAGCAATCTGAGAACAGCATGATGGGACTCTAGAGAAATAGAACAACAACAAGTGGTAGCTTTAGATTTGGAGCAATCCAGCAAAGCTTGCAAATTTCTTGCTGGGCACCACCCTCTTGGTCAGGGCGAGTGGCCAGAAATGGAGGCCATTTTCCATGGGGAAAACGAAGTCATTGGCCCAGGCTCTGGGTGTCAGATGACTGGTGGCATCTGGGGCTCTAAGGACTTGCAGGGTCCTAGTTGCTGGCAGCTTTCGTTCTGGAAGGATCCAGCAGAGTTTGTAGATTCCTGGCTTGGCACTGCCCTGCCTGCCAGGCAGAGTGGCCAGAAATGAAGGCCATTTCCCATGGGAAAAACGAAGTCCTTTCCCCAGGGTCTCAGGAATATGTTCAAGGTGGCGTTTGAGGCTCTAAGTACTTCCAGGGCCCTAGTTGCTGGCAGCTTTTCTTTTGGAAAAATCCAGCAACGATTGCATCATTCTAGCTAGGCTCCCACTTTCTGCCAGGGTGAGTGGCTGCCAAGGGAGGCCATTTGCCATGGGAAAAAGAAGTCCTTTCCCCAGGGTCTGGGTGTCAGATGAAAGGTGGCCTTTGGGGTTCTGAGGACTTGTAGGGTAGTACTTACTGGCTAGAGTAGAGGAAATGGATTCTATTTGAATATCTGTCCCACAGGTCCTGGTTGTCCTTGATGGGCTGCAGCTGTGAGCATTGAAGAGAACTGGGATAAAAGGGGGCGGCGTAGCCATTCAGGGAGAGCCTTGAAGGAGCCCTGAACTGGGAAAGAACAGCATGCAGAAGAAAGCGTCTGTGCTGTGAAGATCTGCAGCCATAAGAACACACCGAGGAGGTATGGACTTTAGCAATCTGAGAACAGCATGATGGGACTCTAGAGAAATAGAACAACAACAAGTGGCAGCTTTAGATTTGGAGCAATCCAGCAAAGCTTGCAAATTTCTTGCTGGGCACCACCCTCTTGGTCAGGGCGAGTGGCCAGAAATGGAGGCCATTTTCCATGGGGAAAACGAAGTCATTGGCCCAGGCTCTGGGTGTCAGATGACTGGTGGCATCTGGGGCTGTAAGGACTTGCAGGGTCCTAGTTGCTGGCAGCTTTCGTTCTGGAAGGATCCAGCAGAGTTTGTAGATTCCTGGCTTGGCACTGCCCTGCCTGCCAGGCCAAGTGGCCACAAATGAAGGCCATTTTCCATGGGAAAAACGAAGTCCTTTCCCCAGGGTCTCAGGAATATGTTCAAGGTGGCGTTTGAGGCTCTAAGTACTTCCAGGGCCCTAGTTGCTGGCAGCTTTTCTTTTGGAAAAATCCAGCAACGATTGCATCATTCTAGCTAGGCTCCCACTTTCTGCCAGGGTGAGTGGCTGCCAAGGGAGGCCATTTGCCATGGGAAAAAGAAGTCCTTTCCCCAGGGTCTGGGTGTCAGATGAAAGGTGGCCTTTGGGGTTCTGAGGACTTGTAGGGTAGTACTTACTGGCTAGAGTAGAGGAAATGGATTCTATTTGAATATCTGTCCCACAGGTCCTGGTTGTCCTTGATGGGCTGCAGCTGTGAGCATTGAAGAGAACTGGGATAAAAGGGGGCGGCTTAGCCATTCAGGGAGAGCCTTGAAGGAGCCCTGAACTGGGAAAGAACAGCATGCAGAAGAAAGCGTCTGTGCTGTGAAGATCTGCAGCCATAAGAACACACCGAGGAGGTATGGACTTTAGCAATCTGAGAACAGCATGATGGGACTCTAGAGAAATAGAACAACAACAAGTGGCAGCTTTCGATTTGGAGCAATCCAGCAAAGCTTGCAAATTTCTTGCTGGGCACCACCCTCTTGGTCAGGGCGAGTGGCCAGAAATGGAGGCCATTTTCCATGGGGAAAACGAAGTCATTGGCCCAGGCTCTGGGTGTCAGATGACTGGTGGCATCTGGGGCTGTAAGGACTTGCAGGGTCCTAGTTGCTGGCAGCTTTCGTTCTGGAAGGATCCAGCAGAGTTTGTAGATTCCTGGCTTGGCACTGCCCTGCCTGCCAGGCAGAGTGGCCAGAAATGAAGGCCATTTTCCATGGGAAAAACGAAGTCCTTTCCCCAGGGTCTCAGGAATATGTTCAAGGTGGCGTTTGAGGCTCTAAGTACTTCCAGGGCCCTAGTTGCTGGCAGCTTTTCTTTTGGAAAAATCCAGCAACGATTGCATCATTCTAGCTAGGCTCCCACTTTCTGCCAGGGTGAGTGGCTGCCAAGGGAGGCCATTTGCCATGGGAAAAAGAAGTCCTTTCCCCAGGGTCTGGGTGTCAGATGAAAGGTGGCCTTTGGGGTTCTGAGGACTTGTAGGGTAGTACTTACTGGCTAGAGTAGAGGAAATGGATTCTATTTGAATATCTGTCCCACAGGTCCTGGTTGTCCTTGATGGGCTGCAGCTGTGAGCATTGAAGAGAACTGGGATAAAAGGGGGCGGCGTAGCCATTCAGGGAGAGCCTTGAAGGAGCCCTGGACTGGGAAAGAACAGCATGCAGAAGAAAGCGTCTGTGCTGTGAAGATCTGCAGCCATAAGAACACACCGAGGAGGTATGGACTTTAGCAATCTGAGAACAGCATGATGGGACTCTAGAGAAATAGAACAACAACAAGTGGCAGCTTTAGATTTGGAGCAATCCAGCAAAGCTTGCAAATTTCTTGCTGGGCACCACCCTCTTGGTCAGGGCGAGTGGCCAGAAATGGAGGCCATTTTCCATGGGGAAAACGAAGTCATTGGCCCAGGCTCTGGGTGTCAGATGACTGGTGGCATCTGGGGCTGTAAGGACTTGCAGGGTCCTAGTTGCTGGCAGCTTTCGTTCTGGAAGGATCCAGCAGAGTTTGTAGATTCCTGGCTTGGCACTGCCCTGCCTGCCAGGCCAAGTGGCCACAAATGAAGGCCATTTTCCATGGGAAAAACGAAGTCCTTTCCCCAGGGTCTCAGTAATATGTTCAAGGTGGCGTTTGAGGCTCTAAGTACTTCCAGGGCCCTAGTTGCTGGCAGCTTTTCTTTTGGAAAAATCCAGCAACGATTGCATCATTCTAGCTAGGCTCCCACTTTCTGCCAGGGTGAGTGGCTGCCAAGGGAGGCCATTTGCCATGGGAAAAAGAAGTCCTTTCCCCAGGGTCTGGGTGTCAGATGAAAGGTGGCCTTTGGGGTTCTGAGGACTTGTAGGGTAGTACTTACTGGCTAGAGTAGAGGAAATGGATTCTATTTGAATATCTGTCTAGAGGCTTTGCCCCACAGGTCCTGGTTGTCCTTGATGGGCTGCAGCTGTGAGCATTGAAGAGAACTGGGATAAAAGGGGGCGGCTTAGCCATTCAGGGAGAGCCTTGAAGGAGCCCTGAACTGGGAAAGAACAGCATGCAGAAGAAAGCGTCTGTGCTGTGAAGATCTGCAGCCATAAGAACACACCGAGGAGGTATGGACTTTAGCAATCTGAGAACAGCATGATGGGACTCTAGAGAAATAGAACAACAACAAGTGGTAGCTTTAGATTTGGAGCAATCCAGCAAAGCTTGCAAATTTCTTGCTGGGCACCACCCTCTTGGTCAGGGCGAGTGGCCAGAAATGGAGGCCATTTTCCATGGGGAAAACGAAGTCATTGGCCCAGGCTCTGGGTGTCAGATGACTGGTGGCATCTGGGGCTGTAAGGACTTGCAGGGTCCTAGTTGCTGGCAGCTTTCGTTCTGGAAGGATCCAGCACAGTTTGTAGATTCCTGGCTTGGCACTGCCCTGCCTGCCAGGCCAAGTGGCCAGAAATGAAGGCCATTTTCCATGGGAAAAACGAAGTCCTTTCCCCAGGGTCTCAGGAATATGTTCAAGGTGGCGTTTGAGGCTCTAAGTACTTCCAGGGCCCTAGTTGCTGCCAGCTTTTCTTTTGGAAAAATCCAGCAACGATTGCATCATTCTAGCTAGGCTCCCACTTTCTGCCAGGGTGAGTGGCTGCCAAGGGAGGCCATTTGCCATGGGAAAAAGAAGTCCTTTCCCCAGGGTCTGGGTGTCAGATGAAAGGTGGCCTTTGGGGTTCTGAGGACTTGTAGGGTACTACTTACTGGCTAGAGTAGAGGAAATGGATTCTATTTGAATATCTGTCCCACAGGTCCTGGTTGTCCTTGATGGGCTGCAGCTGTGAGCATTGAAGAGAACTGGGATAAAAGGGGGCGGCTTAGCCATTCAGGGAGAGCCTTGAAGGAGCCCTGAACTGGGAAAGAACAGCATGCAGAAGAAAGCGTCTGTGCTGTGAAGATCTGCAGCCATAAGAACACACCGAGGAGGTATGGACTTTAGCAATCTGAGAACAGCATGATGGGACTCTAGAGAAATAGAACAACAACAAGTGGTAGCTTTAGATTTGGAGCAATCCAGCAAAGCTTGCAAATTTCTTGCTGGGCACCACCCTCTTGGTCAGGGCGAGTGGCCAGAAATGGAGGCCATTTTCCATGGGGAAAACGAAGTCATTGGCCCAGGCTCTGGGTGTCAGATGACTGGTGGCATCTGGGGCTGTAAGGACTTGCAGGGTCCTAGTTGCTGGCAGCTTTCGTTCTGGAAGGATCCAGCAGAGTTTGTAGATTCCTGGCTTGGCACTGCCCTGCCTGCCAGGCAGAGTGGCCAGAAATGAAGGCCATTTCCCATGGGAAAAACGAAGTCCTTTCCCCAGGGTCTCAGGAATATGTTCAAGGTGGCGTTTGAGGCTCTAAGTACTTCCAGGGCCCTAGTTGCTGGCAGCTTTTCTTTTGGAAAAATCCAGCAACGATTGCATCATTCTAGCTAGGCTCCCACTTTCTGCCAGGGTGAGTGGCTGCCAAGGGAGGCCATTTGCCATGGGAAAAAGAAGTCCTTTCCCCAGGGTCTGGGTGTCAGATGAAAGGTGGCCTTTGGGGTTCTGAGGACTTGTAGGGTAGTACTTACTGGCTAGAGTAGAGGAAATGGATTCTATTTGAATATCTGTCCCACAGGTCCTGGTTGTCCTTGATGGGCTGCAGCTGTGAGCATTGAAGAGAACTGGGATAAAAGGGGGCGGCGTAGCCATTCAGGGAGAGCCTTGAAGGAGCCCTGAACTGGGAAAGAACAGCATGCAGAAGAAAGCGTCTGTGCTGTGAAGATCTGCAGCCATAAGAACACACCGAGGAGGTATGGACTTTAGCAATCTGAGAACAGCATGATGGGACTCTAGAGAAATAGAACAACAACAAGTGGCAGCTTTAGATTTGGAGCAATCCAGCAAAGCTTGCAAATTTCTTGCTGGGCACCACCCTCTTGGTCAGGGCGAGTGGCCAGAAATGGAGGCCATTTTCCATGGGGAAAACGAAGTCATTGGCCCAGGCTCTGGGTGTCAGATGACTGGTGGCATCTGGGGCTGTAAGGACTTGCAGGGTCCTAGTTGCTGGCAGCTTTCGTTCTGGAAGGATCCAGCACAGTTTGTAGATTCCTGGCTTGGCACTGCCCTGCCTGCCAGGCCAAGTGGCCACAAATGAAGGCCATTTTCCATGGGAAAAACGAAGTCCTTTCCCCAGGGTCTCAGGAATATGTTCAAGGTGGCGTTTGAGGCTCTAAGTACTTCCAGGGCCCTAGTTGCTGCCAGCTTTTCTTTTGGAAAAATCCAGCAACGATTGCATCATTCTAGCTAGGCTCCCACTTTCTGCCAGGGTGAGTGGCTGCCAAGGGAGGCCATTTGCCATGGGAAAAAGAAGTCCTTTCCCCAGGGTCTGGGTGTCAGATGAAAGGTGGCCTTTGGGGTTCTGAGGACTTGTAGGGTACTACTTACTGGCTAGAGTAGAGGAAATGGATTCTATTTGAATATCTGTCCCACAGGTCCTGGTTGTCCTTGATGGGCTGCAGCTGTGAGCATTGAAGAGAACTGGGATAAAAGGGGGCGGCTTAGCCATTCAGGGAGAGCCTTGAAGGAGCCCTGAACTGGGAAAGAACAGCATGCAGAAGAAAGCGTCTGTGCTGTGAAGATCTGCAGCCATAAGAACACACCGAGGAGGTATGGACTTTAGCAATCTGAGAACAGCATGATGGGACTCTAGAGAAATAGAACAACAACAAGTGGTAGCTTTAGATTTGGAGCAATCCAGCAAAGCTTGCAAATTTCTTGCTGGGCACCACCCTCTTGGTCAGGGCGAGTGGCCAGAAATGGAGGCCATTTTCCATGGGGAAAACGAAGTCATTGGCCCAGGCTCTGGGTGTCAGATGACTGGTGGCATCTGGGGCTCTAAGGACTTGCAGGGTCCTAGTTGCTGGCAGCTTTCGTTCTGGAAGGATCCAGCAGAGTTTGTAGATTCCTGGCTTGGCACTGCCCTGCCTGCCAGGCAGAGTGGCCAGAAATGAAGGCCATTTCCCATGGGAAAAACGAAGTCCTTTCCCCAGGGTCTCAGGAATATGTTCAAGGTGGCGTTTGAGGCTCTAAGTACTTCCAGGGCCCTAGTTGCTGGCAGCTTTTCTTTTGGAAAAATCCAGCAACGATTGCATCATTCTAGCTAGGCTCCCACTTTCTGCCAGGGTGAGTGGCTGCCAAGGGAGGCCATTTGCCATGGGAAAAAGAAGTCCTTTCCCCAGGGTCTGGGTGTCAGATGAAAGGTGGCCTTTGGGGTTCTGAGGACTTGTAGGGTAGTACTTACTGGCTAGAGTAGAGGAAATGGATTCTATTTGAATATCTGTCCCACAGGTCCTGGTTGTCCTTGATGGGCTGCAGCTGTGAGCATTGAAGAGAACTGGGATAAAAGGGGGCGGCGTAGCCATTCAGGGAGAGCCTTGAAGGAGCCCTGAACTGGGAAAGAACAGCATGCAGAAGAAAGCGTCTGTGCTGTGAAGATCTGCAGCCATAAGAACACACCGAGGAGGTATGGACTTTAGCAATCTGAGAACAGCATGATGGGACTCTAGAGAAATAGAACAACAACAAGTGGCAGCTTTAGATTTGGAGCAATCCAGCAAAGCTTGCAAATTTCTTGCTGGGCACCACCCTCTTGGTCAGGGCGAGTGGCCAGAAATGGAGGCCATTTTCCATGGGGAAAACGAAGTCATTGGCCCAGGCTCTGGGTGTCAGATGACTGGTGGCATCTGGGGCTGTAAGGACTTGCAGGGTCCTAGTTGCTGGCAGCTTTCGTTCTGGAAGGATCCAGCAGAGTTTGTAGATTCCTGGCTTGGCACTGCCCTGCCTGCCAGGCCAAGTGGCCACAAATGAAGGCCATTTTCCATGGGAAAAACGAAGTCCTTTCCCCAGGGTCTCAGGAATATGTTCAAGGTGGCGTTTGAGGCTCTAAGTACTTCCAGGGCCCTAGTTGCTGCCAGCTTTTCTTTTGGAAAAATCCAGCAACGATTGCATCATTCTAGCTAGGCTCCCACTTTCTGCCAGGGTGAGTGGCTGCCAAGGGAGGCCATTTGCCATGGGAAAAAGAAGTCCTTTCCCCAGGGTCTGGGTGTCAGATGAAAGGTGGCCTTTGGGGTTCTGAGGACTTGTAGGGTAGTACTTACTGGCTAGAGTAGAGGAAATGGATTCTATTTGAATATCTGTCTAGAGGCTTTGCCCCACAGGTCCTGGTTGTCCTTGATGGGCTGCAGCTGTGAGCATTGAAGAGAACTGGGATAAAAGGGGGCGGCTTAGCCATTCAGGGAGAGCCTTGAAGGAGCCCTGAACTGGGAAAGAACAGCATGCAGAAGAAAGCGTCTGTGCTGTGAAGATCTGCAGCCATAAGAACACACCGAGGAGGTATGGACTTTAGCAATCTGAGAACAGCATGATGGGACTCTAGAGAAATAGAACAACAACAAGTGGTAGCTTTCGATTTGGAGCAATCCAGCAAAGCTTGCAAATTTCTTGCTGGGCACCACCCTCTTGGTCAGGGCGAGTGGCCAGAAATGGAGGCCATTTTCCATGGGGAAAACGAAGTCATTGGCCCAGGCTCTGGGTGTCAGATGACTGGTGGCATCTGGGGCTCTAAGGACTTGCAGGGTCCTAGTTGCTGGCAGCTTTCGTTCTGGAAGGATCCAGCAGAGTTTGTAGATTCCTGGCTTGGCACTGCCCTGCCTGCCAGGCCAAGTGGCCACAAATGAAGGCCATTTCCCATGGGAAAAACGAAGTCCTTTCCCCAGGGTCTCAGGAATATGTTCAAGGTGGCGTTTGAGGCTCTAAGTACTTCCAGGGCCCTAGTTGCTGCCAGCTTTTCTTTTGGAAAAATCCAGCAACGATTGCATCATTCTAGCTAGGCTCCCACTTTCTGCCAGGGTGAGTGGCTGCCAAGGGAGGCCATTTGCCATGGGAAAAAGAAGTCCTTTCCCCAGGGTCTGGGTGTCAGATGAAAGGTGGCCTTTGGGGTTCTGAGGACTTGTAGGGTAGTACTTACTGGCTAGAGTAGAGGAAATGGATTCTATTTGAATATCTGTCCCACAGGTCCTGGTTGTCCTTGATGGGCTGCAGCTGTGAGCATTGAAGAGAACTGGGATAAAAGGGGGCGGCGTAGCCATTCAGGGAGAGCCTTGAAGGAGCCCTGAACTGGGAAAGAACAGCATGCAGAAGAAAGCGTCTGTGCTGTGAAGATCTGCAGCCATAAGAACACACCGAGGAGGTATGGACTTTAGCAATCTGAGAACAGCATGATGGGACTCTAGAGAAATAGAACAACAACAAGTGGTAGCTTTCGATTTGGAGCAATCCAGCAAAGCTTGCAAATTTCTTGCTGGGCACCACCCTCTTGGTCAGGGCGAGTGGCCAGAAATGGAGGCCATTTTCCATGGGGAAAACGAAGTCATTGGCCCAGGCTCTGGGTGTCAGATGACTGGTGGCATCTGGGGCTGTAAGGACTTGCAGGGTCCTAGTTGCTGGCAGCTTTCGTTCTGGAAGGATCCAGCACAGTTTGTAGATTCCTGGCTTGGCACTGCCCTGCCTGCCAGGCCAAGTGGCCACAAATGAAGGCCATTTCCCATGGGAAAAACGAAGTCCTTTCCCCAGGGTCTCAGGAATATGTTCAAGGTGGCGTTTGAGGCTCTAAGTACTTCCAGGGCCCTAGTTGCTGCCAGCTTTTCTTTTGGAAAAATCCAGCAACGATTGCATCATTCTAGCTAGGCTCCCACTTTCTGCCAGGGTGAGTGGCTGCCAAGGGAGGCCATTTGCCATGGGAAAAAGAAGTCCTTTCCCCAGGGTCTGGGTGTCAGATGAAAGGTGGCCTTTGGGGTTCTGAGGACTTGTAGGGTAGTACTTACTGGCTAGAGTAGAGGAAATGGATTCTATTTGAATATCTGTCCCACAGGTCCTGGTTGTCCTTGATGGGCTGCAGCTGTGAGCATTGAAGAGAACTGGGATAAAAGGGGGCGGCGTAGCCATTCAGGGAGAGCCTTGAAGGAGCCCTGAACTGGGAAAGAACAGCATGCAGAAGAAAGCGTCTGTGCTGTGAAGATCTGCAGCCATAAGAACACACCGAGGAGGTATGGACTTTAGCAATCTGAGAACAGCATGATGGGACTCTAGAGAAATAGAACAACAACAAGTGGTAGCTTTCGATTTGGAGCAATCCAGCAAAGCTTGCAAATTTCTTGCTGGGCACCACCCTCTTGGTCAGGGCGAGTGGCCAGAAATGGAGGCAATTTTCCATGGGGAAAACGAAGTCATTGGCCCAGGCTCTGGGTGTCAGATGACTGGTGGCATCTGGGGCTGTAAGGACTTGCAGGGTCCTAGTTGCTGGCAGCTTTCGTTCTGGAAGGATCCAGCAGAGTTTGTAGATTCCTGGCTTGGCACTGCCCTGCCTGCCAGGCCAAGTGGCCACAAATGAAGGCCATTTTCCATGGGAAAAACGAAGTCCTTTCCCCAGGGTCTCAGGAATATGTTCAAGGTGGCGTTTGAGGCTCTAAGTACTTCCAGGGCCCTAGTTGCTGCCAGCTTTTCTTTTGGAAAAATCCAGCAACGATTGCATCATTCTAGCTAGGCTCCCACTTTCTGCCAGGGTGAGTGGCTGCCAAGGGAGGCCATTTGCCATGGGAAAAAGAAGTCCTTTCCCCAGGGTCTGGGTGTCAGATGAAAGGTGGCCTTTGGGGTTCTGAGGACTTGTAGGGTAGTACTTACTGGCTAGAGTAGAGGAAATGGATTCTATTTGAATATCTGTCTAGAGGCTTTGCCCCACAGGTCCTGGTTGTCCTTGATGGGCTGCAGCTGTGAGCATTGAAGAGAACTGGGATAAAAGGGGGCGGCTTAGCCATTCAGGGAGAGCCTTGAAGGAGCCCTGAACTGGGAAAGAACAGCATGCAGAAGAAAGCGTCTGTGCTGTGAAGATCTGCAGCCATAAGAACACACCGAGGAGGTATGGACTTTAGCAATCTGAGAACAGCATGATGGGACTCTAGAGAAATAGAACAACAACAAGTGGTAGCTTTAGATTTGGAGCAATCCAGCAAAGCTTGCAAATTTCTTGCTGGGCACCACCCTCTTGGTCAGGGCGAGTGGCCAGAAATGGAGGCCATTTTCCATGGGGAAAACGAAGTCATTGGCCCAGGCTCTGGGTGTCAGATGACTGGTGGCATCTGGGGCTGTAAGGACTTGCAGGGTCCTAGTTGCTGGCAGCTTTCGTTCTGGAAGGATCCAGCAGAGTTTGTAGATTCCTGGCTTGGCACTGCCCTGCCTGCCAGGCAGAGTGGCCAGAAATGAAGGCCATTTCCCATGGGAAAAAGAAGTCCTTTCCCCAGGGTCTCAGGAATATGTTCAAGGTGGCGTTTGAGGCTCTAAGTACTTCCAGGGCCCTAGTTGCTGGCAGCTTTTCTTTTGGAAAAATCCAGCAACGATTGCATCATTCTAGCTAGGCTCCCACTTTCTGCCAGGGTGAGTGGCTGCCAAGGGAGGCCATTTGCCATGGGAAAAAGAAGTCCTTTCCCCAGGGTCTGGGTGTCAGATGAAAGGTGGCCTTTGGGGTTCTGAGGACTTGTAGGGTAGTACTTACTGGCTAGAGTAGAGGAAATGGATTCTATTTGAATATCTGTCCCACAGGTCCTGGTTGTCCTTGATGGGCTGCAGCTGTGAGCATTGAAGAGAACTGGGATAAAAGGGGGCGGCGTAGCCATTCAGGGAGAGCCTTGAAGGAGCCCTGAACTGGGAAAGAACAGCATGCAGAAGAAAGCGTCTGTGCTGTGAAGATCTGCAGCCATAAGAACACACCGAGGAGGTATGGACTTTAGCAATCTGAGAACAGCATGATGGGACTCTAGAGAAATAGAACAACAACAAGTGGCAGCTTTAGATTTGGAGCAATCCAGCAAAGCTTGCAAATTTCTTGCTGGGCACCACCCTCTTGGTCAGGGCGAGTGGCCAGAAATGGAGGCCATTTTCCATGGGGAAAACGAAGTCATTGGCCCAGGCTCTGGGTGTCAGATGACTGGTGGCATCTGGGGCTGTAAGGACTTGCAGGGTCCTAGTTGCTGGCAGCTTTCGTTCTGGAAGGATCCAGCAGAGTTTGTAGATTCCTGGCTTGGCACTGCCCTGCCTGCCAGGCCAAGTGGCCACAAATGAAGGCCATTTTCCATGGGAAAAACGAAGTCCTTTCCCCAGGGTCTCAGGAATATGTTCAAGGTGGCGTTTGAGGCTCTAAGTACTTCCAGGGCCCTAGTTGCTGCCAGCTTTTCTTTTGGAAAAATCCAGCAACGATTGCATCATTCTAGCTAGGCTCCCACTTTCTGCCAGGGTGAGTGGCTGCCAAGGGAGGCCATTTGCCATGGGAAAAAGAAGTCCTTTCCCCAGGGTCTGGGTGTCAGATGAAAGGTGGCCTTTGGGGTTCTGAGGACTTGTAGGGTAGTACTTACTGGCTAGAGTAGAGGAAATGGATTCTATTTGAATATCTGTCCCACAGGTCCTGGTTGTCCTTGATGGGCTGCAGCTGTGAGCATTGAAGAGAACTGGGATAAAAGGGGGCGGCGTAGCCATTCAGGGAGAGCCTTGAAGGAGCCCTGAACTGGGAAAGAACAGCATGCAGAAGAAAGCGTCTGTGCTGTGAAGATCTGCAGCCATAAGAACACACCGAGGAGGTATGGACTTTAGCAATCTGAGAACAGCATGATGGGACTCTAGAGAAATAGAACAACAACAAGTGGCAGCTTTAGATTTGGAGCAATCCAGCAAAGCTTGCAAATTTCTTGCTGGGCACCACCCTCTTGGTCAGGGCGAGTGGCCAGAAATGGAGGCCATTTTCCATGGGGAAAACGAAGTCATTGGCCCAGGCTCTGGGTGTCAGATGACTGGTGGCATCTGGGGCTGTAAGGACTTGCAGGGTCCTAGTTGCTGGCAGCTTTCGTTCTGGAAGGATCCAGCAGAGTTTGTAGATTCCTGGCTTGGCACTGCCCTGCCTGCCAGGCCAAGTGGCCACAAATGAAGGCCATTTTCCATGGGAAAAACGAAGTCCTTTCCCCAGGGTCTCAGGAATATGTTCAAGGTGGCGTTTGAGGCTCTAAGTACTTCCAGGGCCCTAGTTGCTGCCAGCTTTTCTTTTGGAAAAATCCAGCAACGATTGCATCATTCTAGCTAGGCTCCCACTTTCTGCCAGGGTGAGTGGCTGCCAAGGGAGGCCATTTGCCATGGGAAAAAGAAGTCCTTTCCCCAGGGTCTGGGTGTCAGATGAAAGGTGGCCTTTGGGGTTCTGAGGACTTGTAGGGTACTACTTACTGGCTAGAGTAGAGGAAATGGATTCTATTTGAATATCTGTCCCACAGGTCCTGGTTGTCCTTGATGGGCTGCAGCTGTGAGCATTGAAGAGAACTGGGATAAAAGGGGGCGGCGTAGCCATTCAGGGAGAGCCTTGAAGGAGCCCTGAACTGGGAAAGAACAGCATGCAGAAGAAAGCGTCTGTGCTGTGAAGATCTGCAGCCATAAGAACACACCGAGGAGGTATGGACTTTAGCAATCTGAGAACAGCATGATGGGACTCTAGAGAAATAGAACAACAACAAGTGGCAGCTTTAGATTTGGAGCAATCCAGCAAAGCTTGCAAATTTCTTGCTGGGCACCACCCTCTTGGTCAGGGCGAGTGGCCAGAAATGGAGGCCATTTTCCATGGGGAAAACGAAGTCATTGGCCCAGGCTCTGGGTGTCAGATGACTGGTGGCATCTGGGGCTGTAAGGACTTGCAGGGTCCTAGTTGCTGGCAGCTTTCGTTCTGGAAGGATCCAGCAGAGTTTGTAGATTCCTGGCTTGGCACTGCCCTGCCTGCCAGGCCAAGTGGCCACAAATGAAGGCCATTTTCCATGGGAAAAACGAAGTCCTTTCCCCAGGGTCTCAGGAATATGTTCAAGGTGGCGTTTGAGGCTCTAAGTACTTCCAGGGCCCTAGTTGCTGCCAGCTTTTCTTTTGGAAAAATCCAGCAACGATTGCATCATTCTAGCTAGGCTCCCACTTTCTGCCAGGGTGAGTGGCTGCCAAGGGAGGCCATTTGCCATGGGAAAAAGAAGTCCTTTCCCCAGGGTCTGGGTGTCAGATGAAAGGTGGCCTTTGGGGTTCTGAGGACTTGTAGGGTAGTACTTACTGGCTAGAGTAGAGGAAATGGATTCTATTTGAATATCTGTCTAGAGGCTTTGCCCCACAGGTCCTGGTTGTCCTTGATGGGCTGCAGCTGTGAGCATTGAAGAGAACTGGGATAAAAGGGGGCGGCTTAGCCATTCAGGGAGAGCCTTGAAGGAGCCCTGAACTGGGAAAGAACAGCATGCAGAAGAAAGCGTCTGTGCTGTGAAGATCTGCAGCCATAAGAACACACCGAGGAGGTATGGACTTTAGCAATCTGAGAACAGCATGATGGGACTCTAGAGAAATAGAACAACAACAAGTGGTAGCTTTCGATTTGGAGCAATCCAGCAAAGCTTGCAAATTTCTTGCTGGGCACCACCCTCTTGGTCAGGGCGAGTGGCCAGAAATGGAGGCCATTTTCCATGGGGAAAACGAAGTCATTGGCCCAGGCTCTGGGTGTCAGATGACTGGTGGCATCTGGGGCTCTAAGGACTTGCAGGGTCCTAGTTGCTGGCAGCTTTCGTTCTGGAAGGATCCAGCAGAGTTTGTAGATTCCTGGCTTGGCACTGCCCTGCCTGCCAGGCCAAGTGGCCACAAATGAAGGCCATTTCCCATGGGAAAAACGAAGTCCTTTCCCCAGGGTCTCAGGAATATGTTCAAGGTGGCGTTTGAGGCTCTAAGTACTTCCAGGGCCCTAGTTGCTGCCAGCTTTTCTTTTGGAAAAATCCAGCAACGATTGCATCATTCTAGCTAGGCTCCCACTTTCTGCCAGGGTGAGTGGCTGCCAAGGGAGGCCATTTGCCATGGGAAAAAGAAGTCCTTTCCCCAGGGTCTGGGTGTCAGATGAAAGGTGGCCTTTGGGGTTCTGAGGATCTGAAGGACTTGTAGGGTAGTACTTACTGGCTAGAGTAGAGGAATGGATTCTATTTGAATATCTGTCCCACAGGTCCTGGTTGTCCTTGATGGGCTGCAGCTGTGAGCATTGAAGAGAACTGGGATAAAAGGGGCGGCGTAGCCATTCAGGGAGAGCCTTGAAGGAGCCCTGAACTGGGAAAGAACAGCATGCAGAAGAAAGCGTCTGTGCTGTGAAGATCTGCAGCCATAAGAACACACCGAGGAGGTATGGACTTTAGCAATCTGAGAACAGCATGATGGGACTCTAGAGAAATAGAACAACAACAAGTGGTAGCTTTCGATTTGGAGCAATCCAGCAAGCTTGCAAATTTCTTGCTGGGCACCACCCTCTTGGTCAGGGCGAGTGGCCAGAAATGGAGGCCATTTTCCATGGGGAAAACGAAGTCATTGGCCCAGGCTCTGGTGTCAGATGACTGGTGGCATCTGGGGCTGTAAGGACTTGCAGGGTCCTAGTTGCTGGCAGCTTTCGTTCTGGAAGGATCCAGCACAGTTTGTAGATTCCTGGCTTGGCACTGCCCTGCTGCCAGGCCAAGTGGCCACAATGAAGGCCATTTCCCATGGGAAAAACGAAGTCCTTTCCCCAGGGTCTCAGGAATATGTTCAAGGTGGCGTTTGAGGCTCTAAGTACTTCCAGGGCCCCTAGTTGCTGCCAGCTTTTCTTTTGGAAAAATCCAGCAACGATTGCATCATTCTAGCTAGGCTCCCACTTTCTGCCAGGGTGAGTGGCTGCCAAGGGAGGCATTTGCCATGGGAAAAAGAAGTCCTTTCCCCAGGGTCTGGGTGTCAGATGAAAGGTGGCCTTGGGGTTCTGAGGACTTGTCAAGGGTAGTACTTACTGGCTAGAGTAGAGGAAATGGATTCTATTTGAATATCTGTCCACAGGTCCTGGTTGTCCTTGATGGGCTGCAGCTGTGAGCATTGAAGAGAACTGGGATAAAAGGGGCGGCGTAGCCATTCAGGGAGAGCCTTGAAGGAGCCCTGAACTGGGAAAGAACAGCATGCAGAAGAAAGCGTCTGTGCTGTGAAGATCTGCAGCCATAAGAACACACCGAGGAGGTATGGACTTTAGCAATCTGAGAACAGCATGATGGGACTCTAGAGAAATAGAACAACAACAAGTGGTAGCTTTCGATTTGGAGCAATCCAGCAAAGCTTGCAAATTTCTTGCTGGCACCACCCTCTTGGTCAGGGCGAGTGGCCAGAAATGGAGGCAATTTTCCATGGGGAAAACGAAGTCATTGCCCAGGCTCTGGGTGTCAGATGACTGGTGGCATCTGGGGCTGTAAGGACTTGCAGGGTCCTAGTTGCTGGCAGCTTTCGTTCTGGAAGGATCCAGCAGAGTTTGTAGATTCCTGGCTTGGCACTGCCCTGCCTGCCAGGCCAAGTGGCCACAAATGAAGGCCATTTTCCATGGGAAAAACGAAGTCCTTTCCCCAGGGTCTCAGGAATATGTTCAAGGTGGCGTTTGAGGCTCTAAGTACTTCCAGGGCCCTAGTTGCTGCCAGCTTTTCTTTTGGAAAAATCCAGCAACGATTGCATCATTCTAGCTAGGCTCCCACTTTCTGCCAGGGTGAGTGGCTGCCAAGGGAGGCCATTTGCCATGGGAAAAAGAAGTCCTTTCCCCAGGGTCTGGGTGTCAGATGAAAGGTGGCCTTTGGGGTTCTGAGGACTTGTAGGGTAGTACTTACTGGCTAGAGTAGAGGAAATGGATTCTATTTGAATATCTGTCTAGAGGCTTTGCCCCACAAGGTCCTGGTTGTCCTTGATGGGCTGCAGCTGTGAGCATTGAAGAGAACTGGGATAAAAGGGGGCGGCTTAGCCATTCAGGAGAGCCTTGAAGGAGCCCTGAACTGGGAAAGAACAGCATGCAGAAGAAAGCGTCTGTGCTGTGAAGATCTGCAGCCATAAGAACACACCGAGGAGGTATGGACTTTAGCAATCTGAGAACAGCATGATGGGACTCTAGAGAAATAGAACAACAACAAGTGGTAGCTTTAGATTTGGAGCAATCCAGCAAAGCTTGCAAATTTCTTGCTGGGCACCACCCTCTTGGTCAGGGCGAGTGGCCAGAAATGGAGGCCATTTTCCATGGGGGAAAACGAAGTCATTGCCCAGGCTCTGGGTGTCAGATGACTGGTGGCATCTGGGGCTGTAAGGACTTGCAGGGTCCTAGTTGCTGGCAGCTTTCGTTCTGGAAGGATCCAGCAGAGTTTGTAGATTCCTGGCTTGGCACTGCCCTGCCTGCCAGGCCGAGTGGCCAGAAATGAAGGCCATTTCCCATGGGAAAAACGAAGTCCTTTCCCCAGGGTCTCAGGAATATGTTCAAGGTGGCGTTGAGGCTCTAAGTACTTCCAGGGCCCTAGTTGCTGCCAGCTTTTCTTTTGGAAAAATCCAGCAACGATTGCATCATTCTAGCTAGGCTCCACTTTCTGCCAGGGTGAGTGGCTGCCAAGGAGGCCATTTGCCATGGGAAAAAGAAGTCCTTTCCCCAGGGTCTGGGTGTCAGATGAAAGGTGGCCTTTGGGGTTCTGAGGACTTGTAGGGTAGTACTTACTGGCTAGAGTAGAGGAAATGGATTCTATTTGAATATCTGTCTAGAGGCTTTGCCCCACAGGTCCTGGTTGTCCTTGATGGGCTGCAGCTGTGAGCATTGAAGAGAACTGGGATAAAAGGGGGCGCTTAGCCATTCAGGAGAGCCTGAAGGAGCCCTGAACTGGGAAAGAACAGCATGCAGAAGAAAGCGTCTGTGCTGTGAAGATCTGCAGCCATAAGAACACACCGAGGAGGTATGGACTTTAGCAATCTGAGAACAGCATGATGGGACTCTAGAGAAATAGAACAACAACAAGTGGTAGCTTTCGATTTGGAGCAATCCAGCAAAGCTTGCAATTTCTTGCTGGGCACCACCCTCTTGGTCAGGGCGAGTGGCCAGAAATGGAGGCCATTTTCCATGGGGAAAACGAAGTCATTGGCCCAGGCTCTGGGTGTCAGATGACTGGTGGCATCTGGGGCTCTAAGGACTTGCAGGGTCCTAGTTGCTGGCAGCTTTCGTTCTGGAAGGATCCAGCAGAGTTTGTAGATTCCTGGCTTGGCACTGCCCTGCCTGCCAGGCCAAGTGGCCAGAAATGAAGGCCATTTCCCATGGGAAAAACGAAGTCCCTTTCCCCAGGGTCTCAGGAATATGTTCAAGGTGGCGTTTGAGGCTCTAAGTACTTCCAGGGCCCTAGTTGCTGCCAGCTTTTCTTTGGAAAAATCCAGCAACGATTGCATCATTCTAGCTAGGCTCCCACTTTCTGCCAGGGTGAGTGGCTGCCAAGGGAGGCCATTTGCCATGGAAAAAGAAGTCCTTTCCCCAGGGTCTGGGTGTCAGATGAAAGGTGGCCTTTGGGGTTCTGAGGACTTGTAGGGTAGTACTTACTGGCTAGAGTAGAGGAAATGGATTCTATTTGAATATCTGTCTAGAGCTTTGCCCCACAGGTCCTGGTTGTCCTTGATGGGCTGCAGCTGTGAGCATTGAAGAGAACTGGGATAAAAGGGGGCGGCTTAGCCATTCAGGGAGAGGCCTTGAGGAGCCCTGAACTGGGAAAGAACAGCATGCAGAAGAAAGCGTCTGTGCTGTGAAGATCTGCAGCCATAAGAACACACCGAGGAGGTATGGACTTTAGCAATCTGAGAACAGCATGATGGGACTCTAGAGAAATAGAACAACAACAAGTGGTAGCTTTAGATTTGGAGCAATCCAGCAAAGCTTGCAAATTTCTTGCTGGGCACCACCCCTCTTGGTCAGGGCGAGTGGCCAGAAATGGAGGCCATTTTCCATGGGGAAAACGAAGTCATTGGCCCAGGCTCTGGGTGTCAGATGACTGGTGGCATCTGGGGCTGTAAGGACTTGCAGGGTCCTAGTTGCTGGCAGCTTTCGTTCTGGAAGGATCCAGCAGAGTTTGTAGATTCCTGGCTTGGCACTGCCCTGCCTGCCAGGCAGAGTGGCCAGAAATGAAGGCCATTTCCCATGGGAAAAACGAAGTCCTTTCCCCAGGGTCTCAGGAATATGTTCAAGGTGGCGTTTGAGGCTCTAAGTACTTCCAGGGCCCTAGTTGCTGGCAGCTTTTCTTTTGGAAAAATCCAGCAACGATTGCATCATTCTAGCTAGGCTCCCACTTTCTGCCAGGGTGAGTGGCTGCCAAGGAGGCCATTTGCCATGGGAAAAAGAAGTCCTTTCCCCAGGGTCTGGGTGTCAGATGAAAGGTGGCCTTTGGGGTTCTGAGGACTTGTAGGGTAGTACTTACTGGCTAGAGTAGAGGAAATGGATTCTATTTGAATATCTGTCCCACAGGTCCTGGTTGTCCTTGATGGGCTGCAGCTGTGAGCATTGAAGAGAACTGGGATAAAAGGGGGCGGCGTAGCCATTCAGGGAGAGCCTTGAAGGAGCCCTGAACTGGGAAAGAACAGCATGCAGAAGAAAGCGTCTGTGCTGTGAAGATCTGCAGCCATAAGAACACACCGAGGAGGTATGGACTTTAGCAATCTGAGAACAGCATGATGGGACTCTAAGAGAAATAGACAACAACAAGTGGCAGCTTTAGATTTGGAGCAATCAGCAAGCTTGCAAATTTCTGCTGGGCACCACCCTCTTGGTCAGGGCGAGTGGCCAGAAATGGAGGCCATTTTCCATGGGGAAAACGAAGTCATTGGCCCAGGCTCTGGGTGTCAGATGACTGGTGGCATCTGGGGCTGTAAGGACTTGCAGGGTCCTAGTTGCTGCAGCTTTCGTTCTGGAAGGATCCAGCAGAGTTTGTAGATTCCTGGCTTGGCACTGCCCTGCCTGCCAGGCCAAGTGGCCACAAATGAAGGCCATTTTCCATGGAAAAACGAAGTCCTTTCCCCAGGGTCTCAGGAATATGTTCAAGGTGCGTTTGAGGCTCTAAGTACTTCCAGGGCCCTAGTTGCTGCCAGCTTTTCTTTTGGAAAAATCCAGCAACGATTGCATCATTCTAGCTAGGCTCCACTTTCTGCCAGGGTGAGTGGGCTGCCAAGGAGGCCATTTGCATGGGAAAAAGAAGTCCTTTCCCCAGGGTCTGGGTGTCAGATGAAAGGTGGCCTTTGGGGTTCTGAGGACTGTAGGGTAGTACTTACTGGCTAGAGTAGAGGAAATGATTCTATTTGAATATCTGTCTAGAGGCTTTGCCCCCACAGGTCCTGGTTGTCCTTGATGGGCTGCAGCTGTGAGCATTGAAGAGAACTGGGATAAAAGGGGGCGGCTTAGCCATTCAGGGAGAGCCTTGAAGGAGCCCTGAACTGGGAAAGAACAGCATGCAGAAGAAAGCGTCTGTGCTGTGAAGATCTGCAGCCATAAGAACACACCGAGGAGGTATGGACTTTAGCAATCTGAGAACAGCATGATGGGACTCTAGAGAAATAGAAGCAACAACAAGTGGTAGCTTTCGATTTGGAGCAATCCAGCAAAGCTTGCAAATTTCTTGCTGGGCACCACCCTCTGGTCAGGGCGAGTGGCCAGAAATGGAGGCCATTTTCCATGGGGAAACGAAGTCATTGGCCCAGGCTCTGGGTGTCAGATGACTGGTGGCATCTGGGGCTCTAGGACTTGCAGGGTCCTAGTTGCTGGCAGCTTTCGTTCTGGAAGGATCCAGCAGAGTTTGTAGATTCCTGGCTTGGCACTGGCCCTGCCTGCCAGGCCAAGTGGCCACAAATGAAGGCCATTTCCCATGGGAAAAACGAAGTCCTTTCCCCAGGGTCTCAGGAATATGTTCAAGGTGGCGTTTGAGGCTCTAAGTACTTCCAGGGCCCTAGTTGCTGGCAGCTTTTCTTTTGGAAAAATCCAGCAACGATTGCCATCATTCTAGCTAGGCTCCCACTTTCTGCCAGGGTGAGTGGCTGCCAAGGGAGGCCATTTGCCATGGGAAAAAGAAGTCCTTTCCCAGGGTCTGGGTGTCAGATGAAAGGTGGCCTTTGGGGTTCTGAGGACTTGTAGGGTAGTACTTACTGGCTAGAGTAGAGGAAATGGATTCTATTTGAATATCTGTCCACAGGTCCTGGTTGTCCTTGATGGGCTGCAGCTGTGAGCATTGAAGAGAACTGGGATAAAAGGGGGCGGCGTAGCCATTCAGGGAGAGCCTTGAAGGAGCCCTGAACTGGGAAAGAACAGCATGCAGAAGAAAGCGTCTGTGCTGTGAAGATCTGCAGCCATAAGAACACACCGAGGAGGTATGGACTTTAGCAATCTGAGAACAGCATGATGGGACTCTAGAGAAATAGAACAACAACAAGTGGTAGCTTTCGATTTGGAGCAATCCAGCAAAGCTTGCAAATTTCTTGCTGGGCACCACCCTCTTGGTCAGGGCGAGTGGCCAGAAATGGAGGCCATTTTCCATGGGGAAAACGAAGTCATTGGCCCAGGCTCTGGGTGTCAGATGACTGGTGGCATCTGGGGCTGTAAGGACTTGCAGGGTCCTAGTTGCTGGCAGCTTTCGTTCTGGAAGGATCCAGCACAGTTTGTAGATTCCTGGCTTGGCACTGCCCTGCCTGCCAGGCCAAGTGGCCACAAATGAAGGCCATTTTCCCATGGGAAAAACGAAGTCCTTTCCCCAGGGTCTCAGGAATATGTTCAAGGTGGCGTTTGAGGCTCTAAGTACTTCCAGGGCCTAGTTGCTGCCAGCTTTTCTTTTGGAAAAATCCAGCAACGATTGCATCATTCTAGCTAGGCTCCCACTTTACTGCCAGGGTGAGTGGCTGCCAAGGGAGGCCATTTGCCATGGGAAAAAGAAGTCCTTTCCCCAGGGTCTGGGTGTCAGATGAAAAGGTGGCCTTTGGGTTCTGAGGACTTGTAGGGTAGTACTTACTGGCTAGAGTAGAGGAAATGGATTCTATTTGAATATCTGTCCACAGGTCCTGGTTGTCCTTGATGGGCTGCAGCTGTGAGCATTGAAGAGAACTGGGATAAAAGGGGGCGGCGTAGCCATTCAGGGAGAGCCTTGAAGGAGCCCTGAACTGGGAAAGAACAGCATGCAGAAGAAAGCGTCTGTGCTGTGAAGATCTGCAGCCATAAGAACACACCGAGGAGGTATGGACTTTAGCAATCTGAGAACAGCATGATGGACTCTAGAGAAATAGAACAACAACAAGTGGCAGCTTTCGATTTGGAGCAATCCAGCAAAGCTTGCAAATTTCTTGCTGGGCACCACCCTCTTGGTCAGGGCGAGTGGCCAGAAAATGGAGGCCATTTTCCATGGGGAAAACGAAGTCATTGGCCCAGGCTCTGGGTGTCAGATGACTGGTGGCATCTGGGGCTGTAAGGACTTGCAGGGTCCTAGTTGCTGGCAGCTTTCGTTCTGGAAGGATCCAGCACAGTTTGTAGATTCCTGGCTTGGCACTGCCTGCCTGCCAGGCCAAGTGGCCACAAATGAAGGCCATTTTCCATGGGAAAAACAAAGTCCTTTCCCCAGGGTCTCAGGAATATGTTCAAGGTGGCGTTTGAGGCTCTAAGTACTTCCAGGGCCCTAGTTGCTGCCAGCTTTTCTTTTGGAAAAATCCAGCAACGATTGCATCATTCTAGCTAGGCTCCCACTTTCTGCCAGGGTGAGTGGCTGCCAAGGGAGGCCATTTGCCATGGGAAAAAGAAGTCCTTTCCCCAGGGTCTGGGTGTCAGATGAAAGGTGGCCTTTGGGGTTCTGAGGACTTGTAGGGTACTACTTACTGGCTAGAGTAGAGGAAATGGATTCTATTTGAATATCTGTCCCACAGGTCCTGGTTGTCCTTGATGGGCTGCAGCTGTGAGCATTGAAGAGAACTGGGATAAAAGGGGGCGGCGTAGCCATTCAGGGAGAGCCTTGAAGGAGCCCTGAACTGGGAAAGAACAGCATGCAGAAGAAAGCGTCTGTGCTGTGAAGATCTGCAGCCATAAGAACACACCGAGGAGGTATGGACTTTAGCAATCTGAGAACAGCATGATGGGACCTCTAGAGAAATAGAACAACAACAAGTGGCAGCTTTCGATTTGGAGCAATCCAGCAAAGCTTGCAAATTTCTTGCTGGGCACCACCCTCTTGGTCAGGGCGAGTGGCCAGAAATGGAGGCCATTTTCCATGGGGAAAACGAAGTCATTGGCCCAGGCTCTGGGTGTCAGATGACTGGTGGCATCTGGGGCTCTAAGGACTTGCAGGGTCCTAGTTGCTGGCAGCTTTCGTTCTGGAAGGATCCAGCAGAGTTTGTAGATTCCTGGCTTGGCACTGCCCTGCCTGCCAGGCCAAGTGGCCACAAATGAAGGCCATTTTCCATGGGAAAAACGAAGTCCTTTCCCCAGGGTCTCAGGAATATGTTCAAGGTGGCGTTTGAGGCTCTAAGTACTTCCAGGGCCCTAGTTGCTGGCAGCTTTTCTTTTGGAAAAATCCAGCAACGATTGCATCATTCTAGCTAGGCTCCCACTTTCTGCCAGGTGAGTGGCTGCCAAGGGAGGCCATTTGCCATGGGAAAAAGAAGTCCTTTCCCAGGGTCTGGGTGTCAGATGAAAGGTGGCCTTTGGGGTTCTGAGGACTTGTAGGGTAGTACTTACTGGCTAGAGTAGAGGAAATGGATTCTATTTGAATATCTGTCCCACAGGTCCTGGTTGTCCTTGATGGGCTGCAGCTGTGAGCATTGAAGAGAACTGGGATAAAAGGGGGCGGCGTAGCCATTCAGGGAGAGCCTTGAAGGAGCCCTGAACTGGGAAAGAACAGCATGCAGAAGAAAGCGTCTGTGCTGTGAAGATCTGCAGCCATAAGAACACACCGAGGAGGTATGGACTTTAGCAATCTGAGAACAGCATGATGGGACTCTAGAGAAATAGAACAACAACAAGTGGCAGCTTTCGATTTGGAGCAATCCAGCAAAGCTTGCAAATTTCTTGCTGGGCACCACCCTCTTGGTCAGGGCGAGTGGCCAGAAATGGAGGCCATTTCCATGGGGAAAACGAAGTCATTGGCCCAGGCTCTGGGTGTCAGATGACTGGTGGCATCTGGGGCTGTAAGGACTTGCAGGGTCCTAGTTGCTGGCAGCTTTCGTTCTGGAAGGATCCAGCAGAGTTTGTAGATTCCTGGCTTGGCACTGCCCTGCCTGCCAGGCAGAGTGGCCAGAAATGAAGGCCATTTCCATGGGAAAAACGAAGTCCTTTCCCCAGGGTCTCAGGAATATGTTCAAGGTGGCGTTTGAGGCTCTAAGTACTTCCAGGGCCCTAGTTGCTGCCAGCTTTTCTTTTGAAAAATCCAGCAACGATTGCATCATTCTAGCTAGGCTCCCACTTTCTGCCAGGTGAGTGGCTGCCAAGGGAGGCCATTTGCCATGGGAAAAAGAAGTCCTTTCCCAGGGTCTGGGTGTCAGATGAAAGGTGGCCTTTGGGTTCTGAGGACTTGTAGGGTAGTACTTACTGGCTAGAGTAGAGGAAATGGATTCTATTTGAATATCTGTCCCACAGGTCCTGGTTGTCCTTGATGGGCTGCAGCTGTAGCATGAAGAGAACTGGGATAAAAGGGGGCGGCGTAGCCATTCAGGGAGAGCCTTGAAGGAGCCTGAACTGGGAAAGAACAGCATGCAGAAGAAAGCGTCTGTGCTGTGAAGATCTGCAGCCATAAGAACACACCGAGGAGGTATGGACTTTAGCAATCTGAGAACAGCATGATGGGACTCTAGAGAAATAGAACAACAACAAGTGGTAGCTTTCGATTTGGAGCAATCCAGCAAAGCTTGCAAATTTCTTGCTGGGCACCACCCTCTTGGTCAGGGCGAGTGGCCAGAAATGGAGGCAATTTTCCATGGGGAAAACGAAGTCATTGGGCCCAGGCTCTGGGTGTCAGATGACTGGTGGCATCTGGGCTCTAAGGACTTGCAGGGTCCTAGTTGCTGGCAGCTTTCGTTCTGGAAGGATCCAGCACAGTTTGTAGATTCCTGGCTTGGCACTGCCCTGCCTGCCAGGCCAAGTGGCCACAAATGAAGGCCATTTCCCATGGGAAAAACGAAGTCCTTTCCCCAGGGTCTCAGGAATATGTTCAAGGTGGCGTTTGAGGCTCTAAGTACTTCCAGGGCCCTAGTTGCTGGCAGCTTTTCTTTTGGAAAATCCAGCAACGATTGCATCATTCTAGCTAGGCTCCCACTTTCTGCCAGGGTGAGTGGCTGCCAAGGGAGGCCATTTGCCATGGGAAAAAGAAGTCCTTTCCCCAGGGTCTGGGTGTCAGATGAAAGGTGGCCTTTGGGCTTCTGAGGACTTGTAGGGTAGTACTTACTGGCTAGAGTAGAGGAAATGGATTCTATTTGAATATCTGTCCCACAGGTCCTGGTTGTCCTTGATGGGCTGCAGCTGTGAGCATTGAAGAGAACTGGGATAAAAGGGGGCGCGTAGCCATTCAGGGAGAGCCTTGAAGGAGCCCTGAACTGGGAAAGAACAGCATGCAGAAGAAAGCGTCTGTGCTGTGAAGATCTGCAGCCATAAGAACACACCGAGGAGGTATGGACTTTAGCAATCTGAGAACAGCATGATGGGACTCTAGAGAAATAGAACAACAACAAGTGGTAGCTTTCGATTTGGAGCAATCCAGCAAAGCTTGCAAATTTCTTGCTGGCACCACCCTCTTGGTCAGGGCGAGTGGCCAGAAATGGAGGCCATTTTCCATGGGGAAAACGAAGTCATTGGCCCAGGCTCTGGGTGTCAGATGACTGGTGGCATCTGGGGCTCTAAGGACTTGCAGGGTCCTAGTTGCTGCAGCTTCGTTCTGGAAGGATCCAGCAGAGTTTGTAGATTCCTGGCTTGGCACTGCCCTGCCTGCCAGGCCAAGTGGCCAGAAATGAAGGCCATTTCCCATGGGAAAAACGAAGTCCTTTCCCCAGGGTCTCAGGAATATGTTCAAGGTGGCGTTTGAGGCTCTAAGTACTTCCAGGGCCCTAGTTGCTGCCAGCTTTTCTTTTGGAAAAATCCAGCAACGATGCATCATTCTAGCTAGGCTCCCACTTTCTGCCAGGGTGAGTGGCTGCCAAGGGAGGCCATTTGCCATGGGAAAAAGAAGTCCTTTCCCCAGGGTCTGGGTGTCAGATGAAAGGTGGCCTTTGGGGTTCTGAGGACTTGTAGGGTAGTACTTACTGGCTAGAGTAGAGGAAATGGATTCTATTTGAATATCTGTCTAGAGGCTTTGCCCCACAGGTCCTGGTTGTCCTTGATGGGCTGCAGCTGTGAGCATTGAAGAGAACTGGGATAAAAGGGGGCGGCTTAGCCATTCAGGGAGAGCCTTGAAGGAGCCTGAACTGGAAAGAACAGCATGCAGAAGAAAGCGTCTGTGCTGTGAAGATCTGCAGCCATAAGAACACACCGAGGAGGTATGGACTTTAGCAATCTGAGAACAGCATGATGGGGACTCTAGAGAAATAGAACAACAACAAGTGGTAGCTTTAGATTTGAGCAATCCAGCAAAGCTTGCAAATTTCTTGCTGGGCACCACCCTCTTGGTCAGGGCGAGTGGCCAGAAATGGAGGCCATTTTCCATGGGGAAAACGAAGTCATTGGCCCAGGCTCTGGGTGTCAGATGACTGGTGGCATCTGGGGCTGTAAGGACTTGCAGGGTCCTAGTTGCTGGCAGCTTTCGTTCTGGAAGGATCCAGCAGAGTTTGTAGATTCCTGGCTTGGCACTGCCCTGCCTGCCAGGCAGAGTGGCCAGAAATGAAGGCCATTTCCCATGGGAAAAACGAAGTCCTTTCCCCAGGGTCTCAGGAATATGTTCAAGGTGGCGTTTGAGGCTCTAAGTACTTCCAGGGCCCTAGTTGCTGGCAGCTTTTCTTTTGGAAAAATCCAGCAACGATTGCATCATTCTAGCTAGGCTCCACTTTCTGCCAGGGTGAGTGGCTGCCAAGGGAGGCCATTTGCCATGGGAAAAAGAAGTCCTTTCCCCAGGGTCTGGTGTCAGATGAAAGGTGGCCTTTGGGGTTCTGAGGACTTGTAGGGTAGTACTTACTGGCTAGAGTAGAGGAAATGGATTCTATTTGAATATCTGTCCCACAGGTCCTGGTTGTCCTTGATGGGCTGCAGCTGTGAGCATTGAAGAGAACTGGGATAAAAGGGGGCGGCGTAGCCATTCAGGGAGAGCCTTGAAGGAGCCCTGAACTGGGAAAGAACAGCATGCAGAAGAAAGCGTCTGTGCTGTGAAGATCTGCAGCCATAAGAACACACCGAGGAGGTATGGACTTTAGCAATCTGAGAACAGCATGATGGGACTCTAGAGAAATAGAACAACAACAAGTGGCAGCTTTAGATTTGGAGCAATCCAGCAAAGCTTGCAAATTTCTTGCTGGGCACCACCCTCTTGGTCAGGGCGAGTGGCCAGAAATGGAGGCCATTTTCCATGGGGAAAACGAAGTCATTGGCCCAGGCTCTGGGTGTCAGATGACTGTGGCATCTGGGGCTGTAGGACTTGCAGGGTCCTAGTTGCTGGCAGCTTTCGTTCTGGAAGGATCCAGCAGAGTTTGTAGATTCCTGCTTGGCACTGCCCTGCCTGCCAGGCCAAGTGGCCACAAATGAAGGCCATTTCCATGGGAAAAACGAAGTCCTTTCCCAGGGTCTCAGGAATATGTTCAAGGTGGCGTTGAGGCTCTAAGTACTTCCAGGGCCCTAGTTGCTGCCAAGCTTTTCTTTGGAAAAATCCAGCAACGATTGCATCATTCTAGCTAGGCTCCCACTTTCTGCCAGGGTGAGTGGCTGCCAAGGGAGGCCATTTGCCATGGGAAAAAGAAGTCCTTTCCCCAGGGTCTGGGTGTCAGATGAAAGGTGGCCTTTGGGGTTCTGAGGACTTGTAGGGTAGTACTTACTGGCTAGAGTAGAGGAAATGGATTCTATTTGAATATCTGTCTAGAGGCTTTGCCCCACAGGTCCTGGTTGTCCTTGATGGGCTGCAGCTGTGAGCATTGAAGAGAACTGGGATAAAAGGGGCGGCTTAGCCATTCAGGAGAGCCTTGAAGGAGCCCTGAACTGGGAAAGAACAGCATGCAGAAGAAAGCGTCTGTGCTGTGAAGATCTGCAGCCATAAGAACACACCGAGGAGGTATGGACTTTAGCAATCTGAGAACAGCATGATGGGACTCTAGAGAAATAGAACAACAACAAGTGGTAGCTTTCGATTTGGAGCAATCCAGCAAAGCTTGCAAATTCTTGCTGGGCACCACCCTCTTGGTCAGGGCGAGTGGCCAGAAATGGAGGCCATTTTCCATGGGGAAAACGAAGTCATTGGCCCAGGCTCTGGGTGTCAGATGACTGGTGGCATCTGGGGCTCTAAGGACTTGCAGGGTCCTAGTTGCTGGCAGCTTTCGTTCTGGAAGGATCCAGCAGAGTTTGTAGATTCCTGGCTTGGCACTGCCCTGCCTGCCAGGAAGTGGCCACAAATGAAGGCCATTTCCCATGGGAAAAACGAAGTCCTTTCCCCAGGGTCTCAGGAATATGTTCAAGGTGGCGTTTGAGGCTCTAAGTACTTCCAGGGCCCTAGTTGCTGGCAGCTTTTCTTTTGGAAAAATCCAGCAACGATTGCATCATTCTAGCTAGGCTCCCACTTTCTGCCAGGGTGAGTGGCTGCCAAGGGAGGCCATTTGCCATGGAAAAAGAAGTCCTTTCCCCAGGGTCTGGGTGTCAGATGAAAGGTGGGCCTTTGGGTTCTGAGGACTTGTAGGGTAGTACTTACTGGCTAGAGTAGAGGAAATGGATTCTATTTGAATATCTGTCCCACAGGTCCTGGTTGTCCTTGATGGGCTGCAGCTGTGAGCATTGAAGAGAACTGGATAAAAGGGGGGCGGCGTAGCCATTCAGGGAGAGCCTTGAAGGAGCCTGAACTGGGAAAGAACAGCATGCAGAAGAAAGCGTCTGTGCTGTGAAGATCTGCAGCCATAAGAACACACCGAGGAGGTATGGACTTTAGCAATCTGAGAACAGCATGATGGGACTCTAGAGAAATAGAACAACAACAAGTGGTAGCTTTCGATTTGGAGCAATCCAGCAAAGCTTGCAAATTTCTTGCTGGGCACCACCCTCTTGGTCAGGGCGAGTGGCCAGAAATGGAGGCCATTTTCCATGGGGAAAACGAAGTCATTGGCCAGGCTCTGGTGTCAGATGACTGGTGGCATCTGGGGCTGTAAGGACTTGCAGGGTCCTAGTTGCTGGCAGCTTTCGTTCTGGAAGGATCCAGCACAGTTGTAGATTCCTGGCTTGGCACTGCCCTGCCTGCAGGCCAAGTGGCCACAAATGAAGGCCATTTCCCATGGGAAAAACGAAGTCCTTTTCCCCAGGGTCTCAGGAATATGTTCAAGGTGGCGTTTGAGGCTCTAAGTACTTCCAGGGCCCTAGTTGCTGCCAGCTTTTCTTTTGGAAAAATCCAGCAACGATTGCATCATTCTAGCTAGGCTCCCACTTTCTGCCAGGGTGAGTGGCTGCCAAGGGAGGCCATTTGCCATGGAAAAAGAAGTCCTTTCCCCAGGGTCTGGGTGTCAGATGAAAGGTGGCCTTTGGGGTTCTGAGGACTTGTAGGGTAGTACTTACTGGCTAGAGTAGAGGAAATGGATTCTATTTGAATATCTGTCCCACAGGTCCTGGTTGTCCTTGATGGGCTGCAGCTGTGAGCATTGAAGAGAACTGGGATAAAAGGGGGCGGCGTAGCCATTCAGGGAGAGCCTTGAAGGAGCCCTGAACTGGAAAGAACAGCATGCAGAAGAAAGCGTCTGTGCTGTGAAGATCTGCAGCCATAAGAACACACCGAGGAGGTATGGACTTTAGCAATCTGAGAACAGCATGATGGACTCTAGAGAAATAGAACAACAACAAGTGGCAGCTTTCGATTTGGAGCAATCCAGCAAAGCTTGCAAATTTCTTGCTGGGCACCACCCTCTTGGTCAGGGCGAGTGGCCAGAAATGGAGGCCATTTTCCATGGGGAAAACGAAGTCATTGCCCAGGCTCTGGGTGTCAGATGACTGTGGCATCTGGGGCTGTAAGGACTTGCAGGGTCCTAGTTGCTGGCAGCTTTCGTTCTGGAAGGATCCAGCACAGTTTGTAGATTCCTGGCTTGGCACTGCCCTGCCTGCCAGGCCAAGTGGCCACAAATGAAGGCCATTTTCCATGGGAAAAACAAAGTCCTTTCCCCAGGGTCTCAGGAATATGTCAAGGTGGCGTTTGAGGCTCTAAGTACTTCCAGGGCCCTAGTTGCTGCCAGCTTTTCTTTTGGAAAAATCCAGCAACGATTGCATCATTCTAGCTAGGCTCCCACTTTCTGCCAGGGTGAGTGGCTGCCAAGGGAGGCCATTTGCCATGGGAAAAAGAAGTCCTTTCCCCAGGTCTGGGTGTCAGATGAAAGGTGGCCTTTGGGTTCTGAGGACTTGTAGGGTACTACTTACTGGCTAGAGTAGAGGAAATGGATTCTATTTGAATATCTGTCCCACAGGTCCTGGTTGTCCTGATGGGCTGCAGCTGTGAGCATTGAAGAGAACTGGGATAAAAGGGGCGGCGTAGCATTCAGGGAGAGCCTTGAAGGAGCCCTGAACTGGGAAAGAACAGCATGCAGAAGAAAGCGTCTGTGCTGTGAAGATCTGCAGCCATAAGAACACACCGAGGAGGTATGGACTTTAGCAATCTGAGAACAGCATGATGGGACTCTAGAGAAATAGAACAACAACAAGTGGCAGCTTTCGATTTGGAGCAATCCAGCAAAGCTTGCAAATTTCTTGCTGGGCACCACCCTCTTGGTCAGGCGAGTGGCCAGAAATGGAGGCCATTTTCCATGGGGAAAACGAAGTCATTGGCCCAGGCTCTGGGTGTCAGATGACTGGTGGCATCTGGGGCTCTAAGGACTTGCAGGGTCCTAGTTGCTGGCAGCTTTCGTTCTGGAAGGATCCAGCAGAGTTTGTAGATTCCTGGCTTGGCACTGCCCTGCCTGCCAGGCCAAGTGGGCCACAAATGAAGGCCATTTTCCATGGGAAAAACGAAGTCCTTTCCCCAGGGTCTCAGGAATATGTTCAAGGTGGCGTTTGAGGCTCTAAGTACTTCCAGGGCCCTAGTTGCTGGCAGCTTTTCTTTGGAAAAATCCAGCAACGATTGCATCATTCTAGCTAGGCTCCCACTTTCTGCCAGGGTGAGTGGCTGCCAAGGGAGGCCATTTGCCATGGGAAAAAGAAGTCCTTTCCCAGGGTCTGGGTGTCAGATGAAAGGTGGCCTTTGGGGTTCTGAGGACTTGTAGGGTAGTACTTACTGGCTAGAGTAGAGGAAATGGATTCTATTTGAATATCTGTCCACAGGTCCTGGTTGTCCTTGATGGGCTGCAGCTGTGAGCATTGAAGAGAACTGGGATAAAAGGGGGCGGCGTAGCCATTCAGGGAGAGCCTTGAAGGAGCCCTGAACTGGGAAAGAACAGCATGCAGAAGAAAGCGTCTGTGCTGTGAAGATCTGCAGCATAAGAACACACCGAGGAGGTATGGACTTTAGCAATCTGAGAACAGCATGATGGGACTCTAGAGAAATAGAACAACAACAAGTGGCAGCTTTCGATTTGGAGCAATCCAGCAAAGCTTGCAAATTTCTTGCTGGGCACCACCCTCTTGGTCAGGGGCGAGTGGCCAGAAATGGAGGCCATTTTCCATGGGGAAAACGAAGTCATTGGCCCAGGCTCTGGGTGTCAGATGACTGGTGGCATCTGGGGCTGTAAGGACTTGCAGGGTCCTAGTTGCTGGCAGCTTCGTTCTGGAAGGATCCAGCAGAGTTTGTAGATTCCTGGCTTGGCACTGCCTGCCTGCCAGGCAGAGTGGCCAGAAATGAAGGCCATTTTCCCATGGGAAAAACGAAGTCCTTTCCCCAGGGTCTCAGGAATATGTTCAAGGTGGCGTTTGAGGCTCTAAGTACTTCCAGGGCCCTAGTTGCTGCCAGCTTTTCTTTTGGAAAAAATCCAGCAACGATTGCATCATTCTAGCTAGGCTCCCACTTTCTGCCAGGGTGAGTGGCTGCCAAGGGAGGCCATTTGCCATGGGAAAAAGAAGTCCTTTCCCCAGGGTCTGGGTGTCAGATGAAAGGTGGCCTTTGGGTTCTGAGGACTTGTAGGGTAGTACTTACTGGCTAGAGTAGAGGAAATGATTCTATTTGAATATCTGTCCCACAGGTCCTGGTTGTCCTTGATGGGCTGCAGCTGTGAGCATTGAAGAGAACTGGGATAAAAGGGGGCGGCGTAGCCATTCAGGAGAGCCTTGAAGGAGCCCAGAACTGGGAAAGAACAGCATGCAGAAGAAAGCGTCTGTGCTGTGAAGATCTGCAGCCATAAGAACACACCGAGGAGGTATGGACTTTAGCAATCTGAGAACAGCATGATGGACTCTAGAGAAATAGAACAACAACAAGTGGTAGCTTTCGATTTGGAGCAATCCAGCAAAGCTTGCAAATTTCTTGCTGGGCACCACCCTCTTGGTCAGGGCGTGTGGCCAGAAATGGAGGCAATTTTCCATGGGGAAAACGAAGTCATTGGCCCAGGCTCTGGGTGTCAGATGACTGGTGGCATCTGGGGCTCTAAGGACTTGCAGGGTCCTAGTTGCTGGCAGCTTTCGTTCTGGAAGGATCCAGCACAGTTTGTAGATTCCTGGCTTGGCACTGCCCTGCCTGCCAGGCCAAGTGGCCACAAATGAAGGCCATTTCCCATGGGAAAAACGAAGTCCTTTCCCCAGGGTCTCAGGAATATGTTCAAGGTGGCGTTTGAGGCTCTAAGTACTTCCAGGGCCCTAGTTGCTGGCAGCTTTTCTTTTGAAAAATCCAGCAACGATTGCATCATTCTAGCTAGGCTCCCACTTTCTGCCAGGGTGAGTGGCTGCCAAGGGAGGCCATTTGCCATGGGAAAAAGAAGTCCTTTCCCCAGGGTCTGGGTGTCAGATGAAAGGTGGCCTTTGGGCTTCTGAGGACTTGTAGGGTAGTACTTACTGGCTAGAGTAGAGGAAATGGATTCTATTTGAATATCTGTCCCACAGGTCCTGGTTGTCCTTGATGGGCTGCAGCTGTGAGCATTGAAGAGAACTGGGATAAAAAGGGGGCGGCGTAGCCATTCAGGGAGAGCCTTGAAGGAGCCCTGAACTGGGAAAGAACAGCATGCAGAAGAAAGCGTCTGTGCTGTGAAGATCTGCAGCCATAAGAACACACCGAGGAGGTATGGACTTTAGCAATCTGAGAACAGCATGATGGGACTCTAGAGAAATAGAACAACAACAAGTGGTAGCTTTCGATTTGGAGCAATCCAGCAAAGCTTGCAAATTTCTTGCTGGGCACCACCCTCTTGGTCAGGGCGAGTGGCCAGAAAATGGAGGCAATTTTCCATGGGGAAAACGAAGTCATTGGCCCAGGCTCTGGTGTCAGATGACTGGTGGCATCTGGGGCTGTAAGGACTTGCAGGGTCCTAGTTGCTGGCAGCTTTCGTTCTGAAGGATCCAGCAGAGTTTGTAGATTCCTGGCTTGGCACTGCCCTGCCTGCCAGGCCAAGTGGCCACAAATGAAGGCCATTTTCCATGGGAAAAACGAAGTCCTTTCCCCAGGGTCTCAGGAATATGTTCAAGGTGGCGTTTGAGGCTCTAAGTACTTCCAGGGCCCTAGTTGCTGCAGACTTTTCTTTTGGAAAAATCCAGCAACGATTGCATCATTCTAGCTAGGCTCCCACTTTCTGCAGGGTGAGTGGCTGCCAAGGGAGGCCATTTGCCATGGGAAAAAGAAGTCTTTCCCCAGGGTCTGGGTGTCAGATGAAAGGTGGCCTTTGGGGTTCTGAGGACTTGTAGGGTAGTACTTACTGGCTAGAGTAGAGGAAATGGATTCTATTTGAATATCTGTCTAGAGGCTTTGCCCCACAGGTCCTGGTTGTCCTTGATGGGCTGCAGCTGTGAGCATTGAAGAGAACTGGGATAAAAGGGGGCGGCTTAGCCATTCAGGGAGAGCCTGAAGGAGCCCTGAACTGGGAAAGAACAGCATGCAGAAGAAAGCGTCTGTGCTGTGAAGATCTGCAGCCATAAGAACACACCGAGGAGGTATGGACTTTAGCAATCTGAGAACAGCATGATAGGGACTCTAGAGAAATAGAACAACAACAAGTGGCAGCTTTCGATTTGGAGCAATCCAGCAAAGCTTGCAAATTTCTTGCTGGGCACCACCCTCTTGGTCAGGGCGAGTGGCCAGAAATGGAGGCCATTTTCCATGGGGAAAACGAAGTCATTGGCCCAGGCTCTGGGTGTCAGATGACTGGTGGCATCTGGGGCTGTAAGGACTTGCAGGGTCCTAGTTGCTGGCAGCTTTCGTTCTGGAAGGATCCAGCACAGTTTTGTAGATTCCTGGCTTGGCACTGCCCTGCCTGCCAGGCCAAGTGGCCACAAATGAAGGCCATTTCCCATGGGAAAAACGAAGTCCTTTCCCCAGGGTCTCAGGAATATGTTCAAGGTGGCGTTTGAGGCTCTAAGTACTTCCAGGGCCCTAGTTGCTGGCAGCTTTTCTTTTGGAAAAATCCAGCAACGATTGCATCATTCTAGCTAGGCTCCCACTTTCTGCCAGGGTGAGTGGCTGCCAAGGGAGGCCATTTGCCATGGGAAAAAGAAGTCCTTTCCCCAGGGTCTGGGTGTCAGATGAAAGGTGGCCTTTGGGGTTCTGAGGACTTGTAGGGTACTACTTACTGGCTAGAGTAGAGGAAATGGATTCTATTTGAATATCTGTCCCACAGGTCCTGGTTGTCCTTGATGGCTGCAGCTGTGAGCATTGAAGAGAACTGGGATAAAAGGGGGCGGCGTAGCCATTCAGGGAGAGCCTTGAAGGAGCCCTGAACTGGGAAAGAACAGCATGCAGAAGAAAGCGTCTGTGCTGTGAAGATCTGCAGCCATAAGAACACACCGAGAGGTATGGACTTTAGCAATCTGAGAACAGCATGATGGGACTCTAGAGAAATAGAACAACAACAAGTGGCAGCTTTAGATTTGGAGCAATCCAGCAAGCTTGCAAATTTCTTGCTGGGCACCACCCTCTTGGTCAGGGCGAGTGGCCAGAAATGGAGGCCATTTTCCATGGGGAAAACGAAGTCATTGGCCAGGCTCTGGTGTCAGATGACTGGTGGCATCTGGGGCTCTAAGGACTTGCAGGGTCCTAGTTGCTGGCAGCTTTCGTTCTGGAAGGATCCAGCAGAGTTTGTAGATTCCTGGCTTGGCACTGCCCTGCCTGCCAGGCCAAGTGGCCACAAATGAAGGCCATTTTCCATGGGAAAAACGAAGTCCTTTCCCCAGGGTCTCAGGAATATGTTCAAGTGGCGTTTGAGGCTCTAAGTACTTCCAGGGCCCTAGTTGCTGGCAGCTTTTCTTTGGAAAAATCCAGCAACGATTGCATCATTCTAGCTAGGCTCCCACTTTCTGCCAGGGTGAGTGGCTGCCAAGGGAGGCCATTTGCCATGGGAAAAAGAAGTCCTTTCCCCAGGGTCTGGGTGTCAGATGAAAGGTGGCCTTTGGGTTCTGAGGACTTGTAGGGTAGTACTTACTGCTAGAGTAGAGGAAATGGATTCTATTTGAATATCTGTCCCACAGGTCCTGGTTGTCCTTGATGGGCTGCAGCTGTGAGCATTGAAGAGAACTGGGATAAAAGGGGGCGGCTTAGCCATTCAGGGAGAGCCTTGAAGGAGCCCTGAACTGGGAAAGAACAGCATGCAGAAGAAAGCGTCTGTGCTGTGAAGATCTGCAGCCATAAGAACACACCGAGGAGGTATGGACTTTAGCAATCTGAGAACAGCATGATGGGACTCTAGAGAAATAGAACAACAACAAGTGGCAGCTTTCGATTTGGAGCAATCCAGCAAAGCTTGCAAATTTCTGCTGGGCACCACCCTCTTGTCAGGGCGAGTGGCCAGAAATGGAGGCCATTTTCCATGGGGAAAACGAAGTCATTGGCCCAGGCTCTGGGTGTCAGATGACTGGTGGCATCTGGGGCTGTAAGGACTTGCAGGGTCCTAGTTGCTGGCAGCTTTCGTTCTGGAAGGATCCAGCACAGTTTGTAGATTCCTGGCTTGGCACTGCCCTGCCTGCCAGCAGAGTGGCCAGAAATGAAGGCCATTTTCCATGGAAAAACGAAGTCCTTTCCCCAGGGTCTCAGGAATATGTTCAAGGTGGCGTTGAGGCTCTAAGTACTTCCAGGGCCCTAGTTGCTGCCAGCTTTTTCTTTTGGAAAAATCCAGCAACGATTGCATCATTCTAGCTAGGCTCCCACTTTCTGCCAGGGTGAGTGGCTGCCAAGGGAGGCCATTTGCCATGGGAAAAAGAAGTCCTTTCCCCAGGGTCTGGGTGTCAGATGAAAGGTGGCCTTTGGGGTTCTGAGGACTTGTAGGGTAGTACTTACTGGCTAGAGTAGAGGAAATGGATTCTATTTGAATATCTGTCCCACAGGTCCTGGTTGTCCTTGATGGCTGCAGCTGTGAGCATTGAAGAGAACTGGGATAAAAGGGGGCGGCGTAGCCATTCAGGGAGAGCCTTGAAGGAGCCCTGAACTGGGAAAGAACAGCATGCAGAAGAAAGCGTCTGTGCTGTGAAGATCTGCAGCCATAAGAACACACCGAGGAGGTATGGACTTTAGCAATCTGAGAACAGCATGATGGGACTCTAGAGAAATAGAACAACAACAAGTGGTAGCTTTCGATTTGGAGCAATCCAGCAAAGCTTGCAAATTTCTTGCTGGGCACCACCCTCTTGGTCAGGGCGAGTGGCCAGAAATGGAGGCAATTTTCCATGGGGAAAACGAAGTCATTGGCCCAGGCTCTGGGTGTCAGATGACTGGTGGCATCTGGGGCTCTAAGGACTTGCAGGGTCCTAGTTGCTGGCAGCTTTCGTTCTGGAAGGATCCAGCACAGTTTGTAGATTCCTGGCTTGGCACTGCCCTGCCTGCCAGGCCAAGTGGCCACAAATGAAGGCCATTTCCCATGGGAAAAACGAAGTCCTTCCCCAGGGTCTCAGGAATATGTTCAAGGTGGCGTTTGAGGCTCTAAGTACTTCCAGGGCCCTAGTTGCTGCAGCTTTTCTTTTGGAAAAATCCAGCAACGATTGCATCATTCTAGCTAGGCTCCCACTTTCTGCCAGGGTGAGTGGCTGCCAAGGGAGGCCATTTGCCATGGGAAAAAGAAGTCCTTTCCCCAGGTCTGGGTGTCAGATGAAAGGTGGCCTTTGGGTTCTGAGACTTGTAGGGTAGTACTTACTGGCTAGAGTAGAGGAAATGGATTCTATTTGAATATCTGTCCACAGGTCCTGGTTGTCCTTGATGGGCTGCAGCTGTGAGCATTGAAGAGAACTGGGATAAAAGGGGCGCGTAGCCATTCAGGGAGAGCCTTGAAGGAGCCCTGAACTGGGAAAGAACAGCATGCAGAAGAAAGCGTCTGTGCTGTGAAGATCTGCAGCCATAAGAACACACCGAGGAGGTATGGACTTTAGCAATCTGAGAACACATGATGGGACTCTAGAGAAATAGAACAACAACAAGTGGTATCTTTCGATTTGGAGCAATCCAGCAAAGCTTGCAAATTTCTTGCTGGGCACCACCCTCTTGGTCAGGGCGAGTGGCCAGAAATGGAGGCAATTTTCCATGGGGAAAACGAAGTCCATTGCCAGGCTCTGGGTGTCAGATGACTGGTGGCATCTGGGGCTGTAAGGACTTGCAGGGTCCTAGTTGCTGGCAGCTTTCGTTCTGGAAGGATCCAGCAGAGTTTGTAGATTCCTGGCTTGCACTGCCCTGCCTGCAGGCCAAGTGGCCACAAATGAAGGCCATTTTCCATGGGAAAAACGAAGTCCTTTCCCAGGGTCTCAGGAATATGTTCAAGGTGGCGTTTTGAGGCTCTAAGTACTTCCAGGGCCTAGTTGCTGCCAGCTTTTCTTTTGGAAAAATCCAGCAACGATTGCATCATTCTAGCTAGGCTCCCACTTTCCTGCCAGGGTGAGTGGCTGCAAGGGAGGCCATTTGCCATGGGAAAAAGAAGTCCTTTCCCCAGGGTCTGGGTGTCAGATGAAAGGTGG